>NC_073725.1:88899680-89199680 GCF_023634155.1 Falco peregrinus | reverse complement strand
CTACCTGGCACTTAAAGCTGTATAATCTGAGAACACTTGTGAAAATATACTTCACTTCCTACAGCAGGGTTTAAAAAAATACCAAAACCCAAGTATTTGATGGTCATAAGGTCTCCCAGAAATAATGCACCAGTTGGTGATTCTGTACTTGAGCAGAGGCTGCAGTACAAGCTCTTGCTCTGGCAACATATGGGAGGAAGGGTACCTACGCTACGGCTTGCTGGAGCGCTTCCACGGGGCAGGGCATTGGGTTTGAAAGGCAACAGATGCATTTTGCACAGAGTAATGCCTCACAAGATTAACGCACTGTAGGTTTGCTGCCGTAAAGCTCTCTCGGGGCACCGTGTCGCCCAGAGGCACATGCACTGCCCACGGGATGCTGCTAGCCCTTCATCCCAGGGGACGTCTCAGAGGGAATTCAGTCACCTAAGCAACAATCAGACATTGGTGAAAGATGGACGTGCACACTTCTGGAGTTCCCTGGGTATATTCAGCATGAGCGACTGGTCAAACAGTAAAGGGACTCTCAGGACTCCAGGGCAGGGGGGTTGTGTCTCGCTGGTCCCTGCTGTGCCTTGGAGGTGGTGCTCAGGGCTGCAGGGGACTCCCCCTCATTTTGAGGCTACCAGGGGGTTCTGGACTTTCCAAGCACCAAAATGCTCAGGGATTTAGGTCTCCTGGTGAGTTCAAACAAGCCTAGTGTTGATGATGTTAAACTCTCGGGAAGATTTCAAGACCTGTCAGTCCTCACCACACCTTGAAGCAAAGCTGACTGCCAGGAAGGACTCCAGGCTTTCCTTGCTCTCCAGGACAGCTGGGTAGAACCAGACCAGATCCGTATTTGGGACCACACAGTTATGCCAAATGGGTTCTGCAAGGTCATATTGCTTTCCATCGCCACTGGCCAGCAATGGCAGGGGATTAAAGCCCCTGGGCCACCTCCAGCCATCTCCGCTCCACTGTTACTGTCTGTTAAGGTGGAGCTCCAGTCCTGCGGTGCCCTGCTCAAGGGCAGAAGGGCTTGGAGAGGGACTGGAGAGGGGCTCAGCAGCATTGCTCCTCAGGGTCCTGGGGGAGCAGGTGCTGGTGGCATCCCTCTTCCTTGTCCCCCCTCACTCCCTTCCCTGCCTGACCTGCTCTGGCTCCCCAGGGAGGCTGTGGCTGGGCTTTAACCCCGGCCCCGAGGCTGGTGGGGATGAGCTGTGCCTGCCTGCGGAAAGCTGTGTCCTGCCAGGGCAGCCCGCTTGCGCAGCCACGCTCGGGAACTGGCCGTGGGGATGTGGAGAAGGTCTCCAGCAGCTGCTGGTGCCAGTTATACGTGTTCTGGAAACGTGAGAGAGGGGGGTTTTACCCAGATGTGTCTGAAATCCTTGCCTCAGTGACACGCTGGAAATGGAGGGTGCTAATAAGCTGCTGTCCAGACCCGCGTGGTGTTTACGTTCGCGTCCCCGTGCCTCACCCTCGCATCCATCCACTATCACCTGTAGTGCCTTGTCAGTGTCCAGACTTCCCTGACCCCTCGGTCCGTGGTTCTGCTTGGTGGTAGCAGGTGACAGCAGCATATTTACAACCAAACTCAACAGGAGAAAATCGCACTTTGTTGGCAATAAATTGTTGCACCTCACATTGCTGCAGGCCTGTCACCAGGCAAGGGGGGAGGTCATCCTGGGGCTGCGCTGGCTCTCGCCCACCTGCACATCACTGAGCGCCCGCTGCAGGGAGAGAGCAAAGGGCAGGAGCTGAGCATCAGGCAAGGGCAGCTGGTGTGGACAGGGAGGATGTTTCGGTGGTACTGGCCACTACGGGCTTAATTCTCCCCTGGCTTCGCACTGCGCAAGTCTGTCCGTGCATCTGCTCTGTGGGGCTCTGTCCCTGCCTTCGTTACCCCAGAACGTTGGACTGTGACATCTGCTGTGCTCTGCATGGGGCTGGTCTTGGGCCACCAACCCTTAGCTCAGCCTCCTGCGCCAGCACGCCAACTTGTACGGGAGAAAAACCGCACTTTGCAGCGGCTCAGGTACCCGCGCTCACAGAAAGCTCCTTGTTCCCACAGCTCATGTGCAAGCAGAACGCTGCACCGACACCTCACAGCAAACCCCTTTGCTGGCTGGCTTTGAAAAGTGCAACTCACCTCAAACTTACTCATGAATTCCGCAAAAATGCCGAAGAAAGCTTCGGAAGTTGTCATTTTCGAGTCTTCCCCAAAGAAGGACAACACTTTGCCGAATTCTTCCATGGCCTTGTGCTGAAGATCGTCCAGGGATCGCATGGCAGGCTGGGCGCTCTCCAGGAAGGACTGTGGGAAACGGCTTAAGGAACAACAGCCGTACCGCGGCTCTGGTCTGGATCGGAATCACTTCTGCTCACCAAATGGCCGGGTTCTGCCTCAGGCCTAAGCAAGGACCTGCTGCAAATGCAGGCAGAGCCCACGTGTGAAGGAACGTGCTGGCACACCCAGCTGTCACCAACCGCTCCCACCTGGCAGGGAGGACGCCCCGGCCAGCCTCCTGGCCTGGTGGCACCGGGCTTCTGCCATGCAGAGGTGTGTGAGCCCATGGGCACCACAAAAGGTGTTTCCCACACCAGCCAGGAGGGAGCGGAGGGTGCGGGTTTCCACCACGCTCTCACCAAGTGCTGGGACGGTGCTTCCTTACCAGCCACACACAGCTGCGGTGCTTACCAAGGAGGCACAAAGACAACAAAATGGTCCTTTTACAGAAGGATACAGTCATCACAATTGCAAATCTATCCTCTGCGGTAGCTGGCATGCTGTGACAGGCCATCTGTATGTCGCTGACAGTGGTGTGCAGGTCCTTTAGGTCAGCCGTCAGCGTTCTCTGATTCACTATGTGAGAAGAGTGAACAGTGTTAGGAGACAGGTCTGGCTGGCTTCCTGCAGCAAAGCAAGGGCAACGAGCGTGGGCCATCGGCCAGCGTGGGTCAGGCTGTCTGTCTACATGGCTCTGCACAACCTGTCCGCATTGCCCAGGGCATGGTGGGCAATCGGACCTTCTGCTGGGCTCCAGCAGGGTGCCAGCAGCCATTGCTGATGCTCTGGCCAAGAGGTGCCAAGAACCTCCAAAGGAGACTGGAACATGTCAATGCAAGGACCGCACAGGACTCAGCGGCACGAGGGCAGTGACGGATACACAGGTACTTGACTCAGGAGGGGGACAGAGGGAGTGTACAGGACGGTAGGACAAGGGGTGATAGCCCGGCTGCCCTCCGTGGTATCTCATCACAGCACCAGCAGTCAGGAGTGACGAGAAGTTCAGGCTCCCTGCTGCCTTGGGCGGCCGAGCCTTAGCTCTTCTGCAGGCAAGGGAGAAGGTGAATGGCAGCATGGCAGGAGGGCTTGGGTCACGTGCTGCGGCCATGTCACCCTGTGGCCTGTACAAGAGTGATGCTGGACAGCCCTGGATGACACATGGTCTGCAACTGGGAATAAAGTGGCCAGAGTCCGGGTAGCCTTCAATGACAAAAGTGTTGTTTAACAAGCCAGATACAAAATCCAGCTAGGAAAGCTACAGGTACAGACCTTCAAGTAGAAATTTACATCTCCAGGCCTGAATTTTCTTGTTTATTTACCCACTGTAGCACTAATTCCCAAGGGAATTACTCACAAACAACGGGACGGTGTGCAAGGCAAACACAGCCTGCCTGCAGGCAGCCAGCCTGCTGTGACACCACCAACACAAGCGGATGGGTGATAACCCCAGCATCTATGTGACCTTTCTTTATCACAGCCAGCGAAGCTGTACGATCCCCAGGCAGTGTGACATACCTGCAACTGGACTGTGAACTCATAAGATGAAGGGTGCTGTACATTGTGTGCCACACGCGACTGAGAGCAGCAATAATGCTGGCAGGCACGCCGGGGAGGCTGCACACCAGGGGTGGAAGGAGGCAGGGGCTGGGGGGAGCACACCAGCTCCTGGCACTTCCCTCTTCTGTGCCACACTCGCACTTACATGACACCTCTGAACTTGGGAACAACTTTTTCAAGTCAGAAGGAAGGTTCAGGTCAGGGGAGAGAGCCTTGTCTAGGCACTCCCACGTGCAGCAGCATGGGATGGATGGGACCTCCCCCATCACTAAGCTCGTCCCTTCCTAACCCCGTCCTCCCACTCAGGACCATTCCTCACTTGTTTCGGCTGCCATCCTGCTCACGCAAGCGCTGTGCAGCTCATGACCAATTCCAGACCCATACAAAACCAAGAGACAGTGCAAGGAGACACAGAGCTTGCAGATGCTTTTGCTCCTTTACCTTTGGCAGCGAGCGGCACTGTAGGAAGATCCTTGGCAAAGCCCAGGAGCTCTGGGAAATGTTGGCTGAGTGATTTGGCAAGAATGTGCAGGAAGGTGGATTTCCCATCAACAGTCTTGGTTGTGTTCAGCTGTGGCAAAGCAAAACAAGTAAGGAGATTCCTATGCAGAGGAGAATGGGTTTTGCCAAGCAGTTGGTGTGTCGGTCACCAAATGCACAGGGGCTCCTCTGCGTGGCTCCGCTCACCTGGTGTTCACGTGCGTGGCGACTGCCAGCCACGCTATGTGGATTAATGTTTAAATAGGACATTTAATGTTTACAAGCACGTTACACCCAGATTAGTGGTGTCGAGATGCTAAGCAATGCCTCCCTTCTGCAGGGCAGGGCTGTCACTCCATCCTCCACCCCTCAGGAGTCCCACAGCAACCCATGGGGGATAAAGAACTTGGTTTCTCTCACCCACAGCCAGAATGCCGTGGGCTCTGGCCAGCCGTGCACCTGAGCACAGGTCTTGGGCCCCAGCACGGTGAAGCACCAGCCCACCGTTAAGGCCTCTCTGAAGCCACCCCTGTGCATCAATCCAGCCCTCTCGGCGAGCCACTGCACCCAGGAGCCTTGTGCAAGGACAGGGCACTGGGAGCTCCCAGCACTGGCGCCTCCTGCACAGCAACAAGGATGTTTCACCTTACCTCGGTCAGGAAGTTGATTTTAAAGCCTGTTGTTTTGCTGGTCTTGGGCTGCCCATTGTTCAGATAGTTTCCCATCGCCAGCACAAACTGCAAAGAGAAACCCCAGTGAGTGACTGGCCGGTGACCTCCAGCACTTCTGTCGGCCCATCTCTCATCTTTCTTTGTCCCCGCGTTTGGGTCACAGCGACCCACCAACGATGTGGTAGGAGCAGAGGTAAAAAGCCCCCCTCTGCCTACAAGACGGTGGGAAAGCACCCTTTTCTGTGTCGCTTCTGCTAAGGGGTTCCGTACATGTCCTCACAGAACATCGTTACTAAAACCTTACCCGATCATTCAGTGGGCTAGATTAGGCAGGTGAACACATGTTAAAGGCAGAATTTCTGCTGGTTCTGTGCACAGTTCACCCTGTCACCCACACAGGGCAGCCACAGCACACTGGGAGGAGGAGGGCAGCTAATAAACCCATCAGAAGGGCACAGCCAAGGGCCAGGGCCATGTGTCCAGAGGCACAGGCTGTTTTCTTCTCCACGCTGCTCCTGTATGAAGCTTCCACCGACCCTCACCAGCAAAGCCCATGTTTCAGCTACAGGAACTGGTCCTCATCCACCATCTTTCCTGCATCTCCAGCAGGGGCTAGAAAACACACCTCCTTTGCCATCTGCAGACCCAAACTTCCCAAGCCCTTAGAAGAGATCTCCTTTGGATGCTTTCCCATGCGGTTTGCGTGGCTGGTGCCCAGGGGTCCCCTTCCCTCTCCTGCAGCTGTCCGGAAGGTCCAACACTGCCCGGAGAGCCGCAGGGAGCCCACGGCCAGGGGCTAGCCAGGAGCACGGCTCCCACCGGCTTGGCTCCCTCGCCACTTCCAGACCGACGATGCAGGCGTCCAAGCTTTGTTAATGTTTAAGAGTGGATTTTCTCTTGTGTTACAGGCTCAGGCTTTAGGTGTGCACAATTTGGTTTTGTCTTTTTATTTCTTGGTTGTTTTTCTTTGCAGGACCAGGGCTAAGTCTGGAGGGGGATCTCCTGCCTGCAGGACAAGGATTCTTCTGCTGACGGGCAAGCACCTAAGCTCTCCTCTTCCCAAAGCCTTTTGTAGCTATTATCTGCAGATCTTTAAGGGGATAACTTAAAGGGAAAGTAGTGAGCCAGCAGAGCCAGCTTTCCCCTCCAGAATGCCCTGACTCCTTGTGCTGTGGCTCTGCAGCCTTGGAGGCACAGCAGGACCCCAGCCTGGGCTCACCCAAGTCCTGACATCCCTCCTGGGTGCCTGGCAAGGAGTGGGGGCCTCAGGACCATCTGGATTTGAGACTGGGACTCTCTAAATTTCTGTTCACCACCTGCTAATGTGCAACCAGCCACGGCCCCCCAAGAACTTAATGAGGTGTTGGGGGGTTACTGGCTTGGAGCCACTAAGGAGGCTCATCTCTCATCTGGAAATGCCTTTTATCACATTGCAACCTCATTTATCTCACCTGCTTTTTTTAAACACAAACCAGAATTAATTAACATTAATTTGCAGCAGCTTCATCTTGTAGGGTCAAGGAGCAGCTGCAGCGTAATTCCTTCTCTCCTGCAAGTGCAGTGCCTCTCTGCTAGGCACAGCCTGTCCCCAGGACCCCAAAAGCACCTCCTCAGAGGGACAAGCAGTGTGCAGACCCCTGCCTGCACTGCAGCAGGGCTGGCACAAGCCCATGGCCTGCAGCATGGACACACACAGAGTGACTGCTTGGACAAACCTCACATCCTTCAGCCCCACTGCAGCCACACGACAACCTCAGTGGGCTCTTGCTGTGCTACTGCCTGGCGTGGTTCTGGCTCCTGCAGCCCTGCCACGTGCTGCGGGTGGGTGAGTGGCCACCTGCCATCCACCCTCCTGCATCCTCCTGAGGCCAGCATCCCCACCAGCCAATATAAGTGGGAGCTGCCAGAGGATGGAGGCTGGTGGACCTGGAGGGGCCCAGGGCACAGCCGTGGGGCTGGAGCTGTGCTCTGGATGCCTGCAAGCTGCCTGGCTGCCTGCGGGCTCTTCTGTGGACGCTGGGGGCCCCCGGTGGCTGTTACCAGAAGGAAGGACTGTTCTGACCTCCAAGATCTTAGCCAGCTTCTTGCTGCTTTTCAGCTCTAGGGAGGCCTTGCAGATGCACTCGTAGCTAGCTTTGATCTCCTCTGTCTTCTCCTGCAGAGTGGTCTTAAAATGTAGGCTGCGCAGACGGATCTTGTACTCTGGTACTGACAACATCTGAGAACAAAAGAAGGAGAAAACTGCTACTATTGCCATTAGCCATAACCCCTCCTATACAATGTTTTTCCTGGCAAATCTCTCTAGATGAAAGCGGTGTACACTTGGCTGGTGCAGGCGACACCGTGGAGCAGCTGGGATAGCTGCTGTAGCTCACAGAGCACGGCCAGTTTGCTGCCACAGGACGGGGGTGCTCCGTGCCAATACCCACGAGTGACTTCGTCAACAGAAAGTAAGTCAGAGCTGGGCAGTCACCCTGACTGCGGGCTAAACATCAGTGGTATGCTTCAGCTGTAAACCAGCCGCTGTGGGAGCTGCCAGACACCTCAGGCATCAGCCCGAGCATCACTCCCTGGCGGTCCCTGCGACCAGTGCCACCAGCTCCTCCCAGCCCACTGCATGCATGAGCAGACCAGCATCCTGCCGACTGCTTCCTCTCTGCTCCATGTCCTCCTCCCCTCCAGCTCACAGTGGGACATCCCAGGGCCATCGCAGACCCCCTCGCTGCGGGAGCGCACCCCTGCCCACAGGTACCTGCAGCACAAACTGGTCGGGCTCGCTCAGTTTGCCGGGGTTCTCCTTGTAGCTCTGGAAGCGCTGGACTTCCTCCCCATCCGGGGCGTACAGCAAGAGCTGCTTGATGTGGGAAGGCTCCAGACGGTCTGTCTCCATCGTCATGAGAATCTGGCGCAGCTCGATGTGCGAAAGCTTGAGGTGGGCTATCAGGATGGCTGTGGGGAAGGGAGGCACATCACTTGGGTGGGCAGGAGGACCAGACCCCAGCAGGGCTGGCTGTGCCAGGAACAGACTGCCCAGCAGGCAAAGCTCAATCTCTCCACAGTGTAAGAGTGGTGTGGACTTCTCCATGTGCCCGTGACGGCACAGGGTTAGCCCTGGGGGGGAGAGGAAGGGCTTTCTGCCCCCCAAGGCCCTGCAGAGGCTGCATGAGGACCCCAAGGAGTCACTCTGGTCCTGCACCCCCTGCCAGGGTGTTGCATCATGAGCATGTACATCACGAACGCATCAGGCTGGGCTGCACTGGAAACGACCCCCAGCGCCTCCTCCTCTCCCACATCCCCGTGGACAGGAGACCAGGGTCCTGCAGGGTCCCAACGAGCCCTCCCACCCTCCTTCCCACCAGAAACAAGCCCTGGGGAAGCAGCACTGACCTCACCTTGGCAGGCAGCCCCCCACACACCCTCGCTGCCCCACGGCCATGCAAGCTCTGCCCCTCTCCCTCCCCAGGCGGATGAGCCACATCCCATCTCCATCCCTTCTGGTGAAGCCTTGTGTGCCCCCTGCCCAGGGCTGAGCCCAGCCTGGAGGGGCTCTGGGCTGCAGGAACAGCCGAGAGCAGCAGAGCTGTGCTGGGCTGCGCCCAGGGGATCGTGCTCATGTAGCCTCCTTGCTGTTACCTTTCCAGTTCTCTACATCCCCGGTCCCATCTCGGGGCCCGTTTTTGGGGGTACGTTCACTGTGATGTTTACTTACATGTGTTGTAGGCCTTTTTGTGGGATAAAATTTCAACCACGTCTTTCTTTTTAAAGTTTTCAGGCATGAGAGTTGGCTCTGGAAGAGAAACTGAAAGATTTAATCATGGGTAAGGACAGGCTCAGCCGGCTCCAGCAGGAAAAAAACTGTCCTGAAAACAGTGAAACCATGAATGAAAGAGAGGAGAACTGATGCTTTGCACACAGCAATGGCTCCGGGAATCCTTGAATTCTGCGATTCAAAGATCTCCTCAATGGAGGACTCAGTTGGAGCTGAAAAAGGTAAAACGAGAGGTGAAACACACAGAAAATCCCAGACTGCCCAGAAACATCCCCAAAAAGATAGCCCCTGAGGGGAATCCCATTTTATCCCACTTCCATCTGTATCTGCCTGCTCCAGCTTAGCTCTGCCCATGCTGCCATCGTGCACCGTGTCCCTTGCAGGAAAGTTCAGCCATCCCACTGGCGTTTTGCTTTTCCCAGTGTACATGAGGCAGCTGCGCTGCCCCACGCCACCGTCAGGCAGGCTGTGGGGGACAGGAGCTGACCCTGTGCCCCCAGTGCCTCCTGCTGCGTGGGGCAGCCACCCTGGCCACCGCTGCTCGGCCACCCCGAGCCTGGACCGGCTCTTTGGGTTTGCAGCACCCAGAAACCCCAGTGGGTCTGCAGGAGACCCCAGTTCAGGAGTGACAGGGCAGGCTGCGCAGGCAGGTGGCTACGAACCCCATACATAGGTCTTGGGGGGAACTGTCATATGTGTAAAAATAAAAATGTTGCTTGTCATGCTCTCTATGGACAGAGAAATGTTTTCACGGCTTTTTCAGGGCTGAGTTCTCAAAGCAACAGAGCTGCAATTTGCTTCCTAATTCGCAGCTGTTAGTGCCCCGCTGCACCGTGTGGTGTTCGTGCATGCCAGCGGCCCAGCTGACTGTACCGCACGGACCCGTAACAAGCAGAGGTTGCGCACAGATCGTCAGCACGTGTGCTGCAGGTTTGAGCTTCTGCTGTGATTGCAAACCAGGTCCCTGGTGGCACTGGAGAGCGGTGCTGGCACAGCGGTGCTCCCGAGGCATGGCATGGCCAGGCAGTGCTATGAGAGCCAGGAAGCAGCACTGGATGCGACGGGGAGCGAAACCTTCCAGCTGAGTTTCACTGCCCCGATGGACTGAAATGTGGACAGAAAACAATGGCAGCGAAGAAAATTACGGGAGACAGTGAAACAATCTCCATCTTAATGATCTGCTGTGCCACCTGCCACAAAATCCTGAGCATGAACAAATTCTGTACCACAGGTGATGCTAGGACCAGGCATTGCCTTGCCGCCCACTGAGCCCCAGTTCCTCCCAGCACCCCAGTCTCTGGCCAGTACCAGGACCTATTCTGGGGCTCAGGCACTTACTTGTAGGCTTCTGCGTCCCAAAGTGGAGCTCCAGGTCAAGGTATTTGACCATATCACTCAGCTTGTCATAATCTGAGTCTTCTCCGAGCTGCAGGAGGAGGAAGAGTCAGAATCATTGAATCATAGAATTGCTTAGGTTGGAAAAGACCTTTAAGATCAGGTTGGAAAAGACCTTTAAAGATCATCAAGTCCAGTGGTTGACCCTGCACTGCCAAGGCCACCGCTAACCCATGTCCCTAAGCACCACATCTACATGGTTTTCAAATGTTTCCAGGGACAGTGACTCCACCACCTCCCTGGGCAGCCTGTTCCAGGGCTGCACAACCCTTTCGGGGAAGAAATTTTTCCTAATATCCCATCTTAACCTCCCCTGACACCGCTTGAGGCCATTCCTTCTTGTCCTGTCACTTGTGATCTGGGAGAAGCATACTGGCATAGGGGACAGCCCGACACTGCCCGCCTGTGCCAAGCCACCTGCCCTCTGCCCCACGCTCTGTGTCCCCAGAAGAAACCAGGACAGGCTGATGGCACTGCCCTGTAACTGGAGACTCAGCCATCATAAACCCTGTGCAGAAACCAGAGCCTGGTGAATCATTCACCTCCGTGGAGCAGCTCCTACACAAGTCACTGAGCCCACCTTGTAGGACCCATTCTCATTGCAGAAGGAAGGAAGAAACACGGAGGTGAAGCCCCATCAGCCCTTCCTTGCACCCTGCAGCGGTGGCACTGCCCCGCGGGCTCATTTAGCTTCTAACACGGCTGGAACCCTACAGAGCACTACTGCTCTTCACGTGCTACTTGGGCACAACTGCTTCACTGAAGGACAAAGTGGGAATTCCAGAAAATTCAGGAATTTTTGGCATACAAAAAGAAATCACTGGGAAGAAGCACCTTGTTCTCCGGAGTGCTGGGGAGGGGGACCCGCAGGGTTTCAAGTGCGTGCTACAAGGTGGGTTCCTGTGGGACTGGCAGATGATCCCACAGCTCCACTCTAGCTGCTCAGAGCATGAAGAATACGGCACGTCTGACAGCATCCACCATCATGAGACACAGAGGCTGGAAATTAAATTCCAGGGAGGCCAGCTTCTCCCCGCAGGGACTCATCCACCTCCAGAGTTCTACATCACTTCAGGCCCATGACGCCAAAGGATTATCACATCTGGTCTCACTCCTCGCCTCTGCTTTCCCCTTCTGGTGCCCCCCCACCTCAGTGCTCTCCCCATCGCTCTGCTTTCAACCATCCTCATGGTTTCCCATGGATAAAACCTCCCACAGCTGCAGAACACATCTGAAGGCAGCTCCTCACTGACCAGCGCCCGGAGAGCAGGGAAGCAGGTCCTAGGGGGATGGATATTTTCATCCCTAGGATGCTGGAGTCAAAAACCAGCATTTCAGGTGCTTTCCAGAGCTTCTGCTCATGCCGGCAGTTTTAGTCCAAATAATTAAAAGGATGAAAGGAAATATGAGACTTTCCGTAACATGGTATCTTATCTTCAGAGTTCATTCCCTTGACCAAGGTATTGAATGCGTGGCCCAAGGAGAGGTTGGGACATCATGCTGTGGGGAGGGGACACTCCCCAGTGCTCTGGGCAGGGAGGAGGGCAGTGCCCACGGATGCTCCCACCAATGTCCCCAGCCTCGGTACTAGCAACCGCTCCCCAGCACGCAGCTCGGCCCCTCGCCCCCCGCCCCTGGGCCGTACCTGCCCCCAGATGGTCCCTTCCGAGTTCTCCACCTGCTCCCACCGCAGCCTCTTGACGCTCATGTGGTTGGACTCACTCCTGCGGTGCAGCAGCCCCCGGTGCAGGGGGGGTGCGCAGGGCACTGGGGGGGGCGGTGGTGGGGGTGGCGGCGGCGGGATGGGGTGCAGGTGGCTGACAAGGGATTTGGGGGCAGGTGACGTGCTGGCCTTCATGGCCTCTGCCTTGGTGGGGATGGTCTTGGGGTCGTGGAACTGCAGGGGGGGCGGTGGAGGAGGGGGGCTGAGCGGCGGAGGGGGGATGTGGTCCGAGAGCGTGGAGTAGGTCAGGGAGCTGCCCTCATCACTGCTGCTGATGTACTCGCTGCTGCTGACGTCGTTGGTGACGTAGCTGCCCTGGTCATCGTGGAAACTCATCTGGGTGAGGATGAGAAGAGAGGCTGAAGGTGGCACCTCATCCTCCATCCCCCAGCCCTCGGGGGTGTCCTGCCCCCAGGCTGTGCAGCCTTCGCCCCCTCCACCACCCGCAGAGCCCCGGGACGTGTCCCCAGAGTCCCCGCACCCATCCCGGCACGGGGCAGGCTACACGAGGGATGGCTCCATGGCCAGGGCAGACCGTGCACCCTGCCACCCTGCGCCACACTCACCTCCTCGTAGTCATTCTCAGGGGTGAGGAAATCATCCACAATGGTGACCCGGTGTCCCAGCTGCTCACTGAGGGCATCCAGGAATCGGTCAGTGTCGCGGCTGCGCGGGGGCCTGGAGAAGGTGAAGAGCTTCTTCCGTCGCGACAGAGGGCTGAGCGAGTAGTCCCGGTGCTTGGGGGACGGGGCTGGGCTGCTGTCAAGGCTGACATAGGGGTTGGACTCGGTGCTGCTCGGGGAGGCCACGCTGCTGTGCAGGCGGTAGTAGCACTGCTGGGAGGCCAGAGCGTCACTCGGCCACGAGATCCCCGACTTGCGAGCACCTGCGGGACACAATGCTGCCGAGGGGGTCCTGCCCCAGCACTCCCCACAGCCCCCCACCCCTGGGCTGCGATGAGCCTCAGCACCGCACTGAATGTGACATAACTGTGCAGCCTGCGGGAGGAGGGATCCCCCCGGCAGTGCCCTGTGCTGCACAGCAGTGCGCTGGGGTCCTGCGGGACTTGCCCTCCCATGCACTCCATTGCCCTCCTGCAGATGCAGTTTTGCAGGAGCCATCGCTGGGCCCACATGTGGCACCGTCACTGCTTTGTTATAAAATGACGTCAAGAGAAAAATGTCTTCTCCTCCACCTGCCTGGCCCCCACCAAAACCCCCACCAAGACCCCCTCTCACATGTGGGGGGCAGCCGGACGTTACCTGCAGCGTGTGCCAGCTCTGGGGCAGGAGGCGATGCTCTGTGCAGGGCAGCGTTACCCATCTTGCCAGCAAAGCTGCCGATCAGGCGGTTTTCTAATTCTGCATAGACAGCCGACATCTGAAAAAAAGGGCCAAGAGCTGCTGTCGATGCCTGAATCGAGAGGGGGCTTGGGGAGCCCCCAGAGACCTGCGATGTCCTGGAGCCAGGACAGCCACCGCAGACCCACCAGGCCCCAGTCTCTTACCCCCTGAAGGAGTGCTTCACCCCAACCCAAGCCCATTCTGCCTTTGCTGAAGCTCCCCAAGAGCCTCCCGCTCGCAAGGCTGCAGGAAGATGCTGACAGACAACAGCCTTATCAAAGCTGACTAACTGCTCAGGGAAGTGATCTCCGAGACCAGCTCTGAGGTAGGGACGTTGTCCCCCACCAGCAGGTATTTCCATGCTGACACATCCTTCCCCCATTCCTTTTTTTCCTGCTTTCCCACGTTAACATGAAAGCAGTCTAACTCTCATCGCTCCCCGCAAACACGGTCCCGCACACATTGGCAAAGCGCTTCCCAGCACATCCCCCCATTCCCAAGAGGCCGCACCATTTTGGGGTTGGGTGTCTCTGGGAGGGATGTGCCATCGCCAGCCTGTCGCTCTCCAGGGATCAGGCGAACCGGGACCTCCACGGTGTCACTCTGGCCTGGCAGGGAAGGAAGAGACAAACCAGTCAGAAGCCCCCCCTTCCGCCTGTGGCCCCAGGGCTCCCGACGGTCCCGACCCATCAAGGTCCCCCCTGTGTCCTGCTGGGACCCAGAGCCGCCCTCCCTGCCTGGGCATGCAGTGAAGCACCGGGAGCACCTGGGGCTGGGGGTCCCGAGGGACCAGAGCAGGGCAGGCGATGGCCCCATGCATAGGCTGCCTGTGCAACAGGGAACGTCCCGCTGCGGGCTTCCCCAGGCAGCAGCAGGAGTCACCCAGCACCAAAGCATGATGCCTGCTGGAAAACAAGCACAGCCGAGAAAACTCCTCCTGTGCCTTGCCCTTTACCCCACCATGTTCAGTTTCTCTACAAAATGAAGATATTATTTGTCTCTCAGTCTACCCAACTGGTAGATCTGGAAGCTGCCTGCAAATCCTCAGTGCCAGGGCAGCGCGTGGTTAGAGCGCTCCTCACTCTTGCTGCATGCGGCGGGACAGTGCCGAGCAAGATTCCATCACAGCAGTTCAGGGGAAGGGACATGACCCAGGGCACACGCTGGAGTCTGCACTACGTCGAGAAGCCTCCAGATACCGAGACGCTGCAGTGCCATGGGTGTTTCTTTTTTCTTCGTTTCTTTCCCTTCAGCCTCCCTGGTAGGTGCTGGGCACCAGGACAGTCAGGGTCACTGCACATGGCAGTCAAGGTCACAGTTTCCAAAATCTGGTCCTTTTGGTCGCAGATATCTGGGCAGTGCCAGCCGCCCCAGCAGCATCCCCTGAGACAGGGCTCTGCAGGGGACATGAGGAGGGAGGGAGAGAGGTCTGGACCCCTGCGAAGGCACAAGGGAGCTCACTTGCAGCAACGTTGATTAGACCAGCTCCAAAGGAAACTCCATTTTTCCAGTTACATCCATGGAGACTTCTGTTCAGAGGTTAACGGCTGCAGCAGCATAAGCTCTCAGAGGCACGTCCAGAGCCCTGATTCATCTCCAAGGGCGTGCGAAGGGCTGCCGGGGGGAAGCGGTCTGCAATCCCTGCCTTTCCCAAACTGCTGGACGGCAGGTCAAATGGACTCACAGTATTTCCACCTAGTCAGGGCTGGGATGAGTACTGGGGCGGGCAGGCAGAGCTTTGGAGAGCCCAGCAGAGCAGCTCTGCTCACCCCAGCACCAACCCAGAGCCGTGTGCTCAGCGCCCAGCATTTTACAGGGACCAAGAGCAGCCCAGGACAGACACAGCTGGCTGTTATGAGAAAGGGCTCTGGAGTGGGGCTTTCATCGGGAACAGGAGGTGAAGCCCCCCACCCCACATCACTTCCCTCTCCAGGACTGAGGAATGTCATCTGCTTTTCATAAATAAATAGTTTGTGCAGGGAGGTGCAGTAGGAGCACCCATGGCAGGATGCACCGCAGAGCCTGCGCAGCGGTAAGGGCAGCACAACAGGTCGCTGGCTGCTCTTTCCCCAGGGCAGCTGAGGACAAGGCTGCTTCCCACAGCTGGCAAGCATCTGCCGGGCGAGCAGCCTCCCTCCAGCACACACAGCTGTCAGCCACTCTCTGTGCTGTAATCACAACCAGAAACGCTCCTCAGAGGCAGGTTAAGAGGATGTTCCCTGGGGAAATGTCTTGGAGTCGGCTGCTCCAGCAGCAGCCCTCCCAGATAGCTGAGGAGCACTGTGCTCCTGGTGAGGCGCTGGGAGGAAGGCGTGCAGCCGGCGGCTGGTGGAGCCTGGCTGGATGCAGTGGGGAGCTCGTGGTGGGGAGGTCGCGGTCAGAAGCCATAAGCAGAGGTCGAGTGCCCTTCACAATCAGCTAAGAGTGATGGGGAACAGGCAGGATGCCTTGTCCCCCCATCTGGGATAGGAAGGCAAAGACCCGAAGGACTGAAAACACAACCAGCCACCTGGGGTGCATGTGAGCAAGCGGGTCAGAGACCTGGGCGCTGTGGAAGGCCCTGCAGCAATACCAGGAGGATGGGATTTTCAAAGGAATGGGGAGATATGGGGCTTCTCTCTGAAGGGAGTGAGGGTTTGTACCATGAATGAAGTTCATCAAGAGTCTCACGATGGCACTTAACCATGATCTTCCTCACATGGATTTCACAAATGCTGTCTTCCCTGTGAATTTGATGATGTCCAAGAAAGTTCACCCCAGAAACTGTGCACCCCAGAAGGGAGGGCTCAGACCACCAGGATCAGTTCACATCTGAGCAATGGAAGGGATTGGAAACAACGTTCAGCCTCAGCCCAAGCAGCCTCTTGCAGAACTGCTATTTCAGCTGTTTCTGAAAACACGGGATTTCCAATCAAAGCCTCTGTGCTGACCTCCATCTTTTCCCGCTGTGCACGCTTAGGAATAGCTCTGGATTTTGGCTTGGGGCAGAGCAGAAGTACACTACAGGCACAACCACCAGGACCCAGCTCCCTTCCCACTGCAGAGGGGACCCCCACACAGCCCCCAGTCACCCACCTGCTGCCCCCCCTTCCTCGGGGCGGGGGGTTCGAAGGCTTCCCCGGCACAAGGAGGCCCCTCGGATGGAGCTGCGGTAGCGGTCCTCTGCTTCTGGCTCAACTGCAGCAGAAAACACCCTTCATAAGGCATGGCTGCTGTGTGCCAGACCCCACAGCTCCCCTATTCCTCCTCGCCATGACACGGGGCTCCCCCAGACCCACCGGCCTCATGGCTGCTCTCTGAGCCCTGCACTTGACCGTGACGCCGTGCCCAGCTTGGCTGGCACTGCAGCTGCCTGTCCCCCAGCTAGCCGCTCACACCATCCCTCCTGTCCCCGGGAAGCAGAGCAGGTTACAGATGCTCCTGCCAGTGCAGGGCAGGGGGGTGGATGCCCAGAGATGGGACACGCATTTGCTTTTTCCAGCAGGACTGGCATCCACCAGCTTATGGTGCACATGGAACTCCAGCCCTGAGCTGGTGGAGAGGGAGCCAGCTAACTGTCCTGCCCTCAAGGGACAAGATGGGAGTGGGGGCCCACACTGAAACGCTGCCTGGAAGAACGACTGGTCTGTGTGCAGTTTTGTGCGATGGCTCAGAGAGGCTCAGACTTACAGCAGGATGGAGATACTGGAGCATCAGTCTCCGTGGTATCCACAGACCAATGCTCAGACAGCCTGATACACGCAAACATCAGAGATCGCCACCGAGTTTGGAGGAAGCCCAGGTGAAGGACTAATCCAAATTCAGACATCTCTGGCCAAAGGACATACATATGATGCACCAGAACAACCAGCACTTCACATGGTCAGAGTTGCCCTTGTCACCTGAGAAGCTGAAAGGAGTCAGGGACCAGCCTGCGAACCAGGGACAACCCTCCAAAACAGCCTGGTCCTGGGAGATTTACTCCCGTGCTTTCCTCCTCTCCAGTGGCTGGGGATACCTGCTTTGGATTCCTGAAATGCAGCTGCAAACTGCAAATAACTCTGCTTCCCTTTGAGATCTTCTGAAGTTTATAAACTAATTTTAGGTTCTAAGTTCACGGGAATATACAACACGTTAGGTAGTTTGGGCCATGATTCTGCACACACAAAAGCAACGGGAACTGAGTGCAAATTAGGTGAGCAAATACCCAACACGTTTCCATGCACAGCGGGAGTATTTGCACCAGGACTTGGAGCCATTTCTCCCTGCGAGGGGAAAGGCTGTGCTAAAATAACCGTGTTCCTCCAAGAGCCTCTCTTCAAGCAACACTTCTTTTTACCTACGATCAGTCTGAAATAAACACACCAGCATAATGTAAATAGCTTAGAATAGAAGAATTTGAAAGCAACTAAGAAGCCCAAATCCAAAGATTAAGACATTCCACTCCAAATTTGCCCTCACTTTTCTGCTGTCTGACTGCAGAGCCCACCACCCACAGCAAACCACATCTGGTTTTCGTGTTGCCACAGAACCAGGAGATGGAGAGAGGGACCAGGGAGGAGGAGAATCGCCAGCTGCCTTCCAAGTCCTTCTGGGGAGAGCAGTGCTCCCGGGCAGGTGCGCCGCCAGCCGAGCTGCGCTCCCCCCCTCTCTAACCATGGATGCTTGCGTACATCTGACTGCTGGGGACATCCCAAGAGACATCACCGTCATTGCTTATTTTGCTTCTCTGATCTGAATGCTGCCCCTAAACCAGTAATTTCCTTTCAGGAATTCCTAACCTCTAACAACCTGAGCAGCTTCCAAAAGCCTTTGCTCTCAGAGACAACCTCTCTGGTACCATCTCTCCGCTCAGTGCAGTTTCATTCCAAAACTACGCGGCTCCGTGCTGCAGAACAGGTAACTCCCACCTGACATTTACAGATCAGCCTCATCACCAACAGGAGCTGGAAACCCCTCCGTGCTGCTCTACATCCCACACGGCTGCCAGCTCTGTGCGAGCAGGAGCCAGGCAGGGCAGAGCCACCAGCCGGCTGCTCACTCGCCACCCCAGCCTGCTCCCAGCACGACAGGGACCTGGGGGGACATGGCGTGTCTGTGCTGGAGCACAGGGGCTTTCCTCTCACCTGCTAAGGACTTGTAACCAAGAAACCTGGCAATCTTTTGTTGGCAGTGCTCCTGCTCCTCATACGTCAGCAGCTGGTAGATAAACTGCCAAATGACTTGCTTGGCCGGTGTGTCCAGCACCGGGTACACATCCACAATGAGAGTGTCAATATTCCTGCAAAATTGGAAAGAGAGGGCTGGGCAGTGAGCGCATCCCTACGGCACAGCCCCACCATGCCGCTTCCCTGGGCTCCAGCGCTTCCCAGCCTGCTCCGCCTGGGTCTGAGCTGCTGGGCTTGCCTGAGGGGCACAAACTGGTCATTTCAGAGCAGAGGACCAAGCCCTTTGGGAACTGGGATTGTGCAGCTGGAGCTAACAGGGAGAGCAAATCCCAGGAACCGGCAGCACCTGACAGCCAGGTATAAAACCTGGTCTGTGAGTCAGCCAGAGTGTGTGTGGAGGAGGCTCTGCAGAGGGCTCTGGGCAGGCTGGGCTGAGGGCAGCTGGGTGAGGGTCACCAGGGCTCGCTGCCGGGTCCTGCACACGGGTCACACCAGCCCCACGCAGCGCGACAGGCTGGGGGCAGCGCGGCTGGGGAGCTGCCTGGGGGGGCTGGCTGACGGCCGGCTGGGCATGGGCCGGCAGTGTGCCCAGGTGGCCAACAGCACCCTGGCTCGTGTCCCAAACCGTGTGGCCAGCAGGCCCAGGGCAGTGCCCGTCCCCCTGTGCTGGGCACTGGTGCGGCCGCAGCGGGGACCCCGGGTTCGGTGCTGGGCCCCCCGCTCCCAGACAGACACCGCGGGGCTGGAGCGCCCCAGGGACGGGCACGGGGCTGGGGAAGGGGCTGGGGCACCAGCCCTGTGAGGAGCGGCGGGGGGAGCTGGGGTGTTCAGCCTGGAGAAAGGGGGCTCAGGGGGCCTGACCGCTCCCTACAGCTGCCTGAGCGGGGGTTGCAGCGAAGGGGGGGTCGGTCTCTTCTCCCAGATCACAAGTGGCAGGACAAGAGGAAACAGCCTCAAGTTGTGCCAGGGGAGGTTGAGATGGGATATTGGGAAAAATTTTTCCCCATAAGGGTTGTGCAGCCCTGGAACAGGCTGCCCAGGGGGGTGCTGAAGTCACCATCCCTGGGGGTATTTAAAAGATGTGTAGATGTGGCGCTTAGGGACATGGTTAGTGGTGGTCTTGGCAGTGCTGAGTTAATGGCTGGACTCTATCTTAAAAGTCTTTTCCAACCTAAATGATTCTGAGTAAGAGGGGTGGAGGAGCACCAGAAAGCAGAGAGAAACCCTGGAAAGAGCTGCATATTAGCCAGCAGCAGGTAAGCAGGCTCAGGCAGAAATGCATTGGTGAGGGGAGCTGGGCTGGCAACCTCCCTGGGCTGAAGGCTCGGGCTCACTTCGGCTCTGTGGTGTGCAGAGATGGTGAAAGGGCTTTAGAGGATAGCAGGGCTGAGCATCCAGTTCAGTGAGGAGGATAAAGCAGCCTGGGGTAGGAGGGCTGTCCTGGGTCAGAGAGCTAAAGTCAGGCTGCTTTCCTGAGAGACGGAGACAGAGATGATGGGTTAAAGCTCACTGCAATTACTGCATCCTTAATGTAAAAGTAATAGTAAGAACTTATAAAGAGCTGGAAGGAGATTGCATATGTAGGAACAAATCTGTTGTCTTGATGTTAATGGAATGGACCACCGCTGCCTTCCACCGAGCAGGGGCCAGACACGCAGGGGAGAGCCAAAGGGTAAAGAGGCTCAGATGCTGCAAGGGCTTTATTAATGAAGTGTCTCAGGCAGGTCCTCAGCAGCCAACAGGGATGTGAAGCAGCAGGACATCCGGAGCCTGCCAGAAGTCACCTGATAAGTTTCTCCCTAGCACTGGGCTAACTTGCCTTGTCTTGGAGCTGGATGCAGCTCTTGGCTGCCAGAAGCCTGTTTCCCATAGGGAACAGCTGAGGTATTGCAGGGAGCCACTACGGCAGGAGGCTGCTCTGCTCCTCCCTGCTGGTGGCCAGGGCCAGCTGGCTTGTCCTGTGCTAAATGGCTGGAGGTCCAAAGGCCAGAACAGGGGTGCCCTGACCCAGTCCCCTGCATTTGCTGCTGGTTTCTGCATGCTGTGGTGGTCAGCAACGTAATGTCTGGGGATTTCCCACCTTGCCAGAGCAGTTAAGAGGCCACAGCTGCTCATCTGGGACAGGCATACAATTAGGTCATGATGAATTATTGTTAAATAGAGCAGTGGCCTCTGTGTCAAGCCATCTGGGGCAGTGACAGGCAAAATGAGGTGGCTGGAGGAGAGGGTGAGCCTGCCAGTGCCCCGGCTGCACCCTGCAGCCAGCAGCTCTGGGGTGGGCAGCCCCCAGTAAAACCCTGCTGGAAGACCAAGCAACATGTGCCACCCTGCACTGGGAGGGGAACCTGGGGACCTGATTCATGGTACTGGGGTTCCCATCCTTGTACCCCTGAGCAAGAGTAAATACCCCACTAGGGCTGAGTCTGCTTTTCCCAGCTGCAGACCCCTGGGACTGGATCTGCTCCCACAGCTGCTGCGCCTGGGACTGGAATGTCCAGCTGGGGAATCCCATAGAAGCAGCACCGTCTCCAGAGAGCACAAAGCAATGATTTCTGCTTTACTGGGGCAGTGTTAGCAATCACTGGGACCCAAGGGGGTTCACTCAGCTGGTGCCAGGGGGCTTATGCAGCTGGGGTTCCCCCAGCAGCTGCAGGTCTGGAGGCAGCCAGGCTCCCTGTGGGCAGGAGGATGCTGCAGGGTGGTGCAGCTCACAGCCCAAGCCGTGGTGCACAGGAGCAGTGCTATGGCTTTGTACTAGTAGTTTCTCTTCTCTCTTATCATCAGTAACCTAAATACTGAGGGCTTTACTGCATTTCCTTGTCAGACTGAGGATTCGGCAGGCTGCTGCACCATTGCCCAGCCCTGGCAGGTGCACTTGCAGCCCATGTGGGACTCGGGCTCCGGAGGAGCAGCCGGGCAGCCCAGCTCAGCTGGCTTAGTAGCTGCAGGAAGAGGCAGCAAGCATCTCCCAGCGCCGGGAGGGATAGCTTCTTCACCAAGGCGCTGAATGGTTACAGATCAAGGGCAGAAAGCAAGGTCACACTGAAAGTCTTCGGTCTGCCTGGGGATCGGTTTCAATCCTTGCAGCAGGGCAGGGAGGATGTGCTTCACAGCAGGACCAGGGCTCTGCGAGCCACAGCCATTCCCACGTTGCTGCCAAGGGAGTGCTGCAGCCAAGATGCCGGGAAGAGCGAGAAGACAAGGATGAAACGTGGTGAGATTTACCAAACAAGGTGGAACAGGATCTGTGGTTGTCAGAGACAGCCAGATAGCAAGAGAGCCTGCCCTGTGAGGGACCAAGGTCACCTTATGAGGAATTAAGAGGTTGACCGAATTAACCTCAAAAGCTAAAGGGTCTGCTCTGTCCTCAGGCAGGACACCTGGAGAGAGGTGGGCTTGTGCCCTGTGAGCATGCACAGAGAAATACACAGCTGGGGAAATCAGAGAACATGATGACAGCAGAGCTCAGTGCTGGCAGCCTCACAGCCGAGGTCTGCCTTCTGCCCAGAGACCAACTCTGACACAGGCATCACTACCAGGCCAGGTACCAGCATTAGAGGAATGGAGCTGCTAACAAGTTACCGATGTTGGAAGAAGCCTTCCAGCGCTTTGCAGATGGTATAGCGCTCAGGTGGAGTCAGCAGGTGCTCCAGCTGCTGGGTGAAGGTCCTTCCTTGAATCTTGATGCTAGAGGGGAGTATCTCTGCAACCCACTGCAGGGAGGTGAGGGCGGAGGAGGCGCTCGGGGAGTCAGCAGAGTCAGAGTCTGCAAGGTGCAGGTAGAAAGAAAAAAGAAAATTCAACAGACAAAGGGTCTTAACCATGGATTAAAAGGCTTGTCCTGAAACCAGGGGTCAGTCCCGTGGACAGCCAGGGCAGCTGCAGCTGAATACAACAGGGAGTTTGTTCAGTGGGCTGGGGACAGTCCCGTGTCCTGGGCAGGAGTGAGAGGAGAAGCAGGACAGGGACATGGCCCTGCTGCAGGGCTGCTGCGTGCTGCCCTGCTGGGCAGCCTCTGAAGCTAGCCGTGGGCCAAGCTGTGCTGCTGGAACGCTGCATCTACCAGCCCTCAGCCTCCTGCCTGCCTCCACTTCCCTGTGACCGCAGTGGTCTGACCCCGCAGGGCTCCCCTTGGCCTCCCTGGGGTCCTCCTGAGCAGTGGGGTTTGGGCTGATATGTGTCCCTCCAGCCCCAGTCTGCAATTCAAACCACTTACACACCCCCGCACTCCACCTCCTGGCTTTCCAGCTTAAACGTCTCAGATAAGGGAGACCTCAGAGCACGGGAGTCTCAGCTCCATAGAAATAGAAATCCTGATGTGCTGATACAGATGTCGCAGAAAAAAACCAGATTTCAGTCACTGGAAGGCAGCGTGGTGACAAGGTGAAATGGCTCATCTGGAGCTGTGACTGCCCTTGCCTTCCTCCCACACTTGCAACCAGCTGCTCTGGAGCTCGAGGCTGTTCCAGTAGGTCCATGGACCTGCTGGAGGTCACCAGGGGTGTTCTGACTGGGATGCTCTCTGTGATCTATCTCTTCGACCATGCTGCTTCCGCACTTTCTGTGAACACATGCAGAAGGTATTTCTTCTCTGGTTATCTAAAGCCTCTGCTCAAGTTTCAAAGCACTTTCTGATAATCATTGGCTTCAAAAGCAGTATTAGTCAAGGGTTACCTGCGAGTGAACCGAGGCATGGAAGGTCATTTGCTCTGCCACACTCATCTGCACTGCTCCCTGTGCCACTTCTGCTGTGAGCGCAGGGCAACATGCCCGGCTGGGAGAAGGGATTGGACTGAGGCTGCTCTTATCCATGTAGGAGTATGGCCAAAGTAGCTGGAGCAAAAAAATCCATCTTTTCTTGGTTTCTTTTGAGGGCAGTGAAGCAGTCCGAGTGCCACTGGCTCTGTACTGTGAAGTAGTGAGGTGCTCGGTTCTGTTTCTAGCACACACACAAATGAGCTGGTATCGCAGGGCTCCTGAGTGGAGCTCAGGAGAGTCCATTGCTGCTTGAGAAGGACGAGCCAGCCCCTGATTCCTGGGCCTATGCACTGTGGAGCAGCACCACAACAACACACCAAGCCTCCTGCCCTCGCACAGCTTCAGAAACAGCAGCGGCCGTGCTCTGCCCTGGGCTGTGGTCCTGCCCCTCTGCTGAAATCATGCTGATAACCACCCGCGCTGGCCCAGATACCCTCATCTCCCGCTGACTCACTCGCCAGCAGCAAGCTAAATTATTCATAACAGCAGCAGTTATTCTGAACAGCACAGTCCACACACAACAGTGGGATTTGCACAGCGACCATGGATGCACAGGGTTGGATTACTTCGGTCAAGTACATGGCACAGACTGCATGTAAAGGACATTGGCAAAGGCCGTCAAGGATGATCATACGGTAGGATGAACCTTTCTGGAGAGCAGCCAAGCCTGAGATCAAGCCTGATTCCCAGAAAGCAGGCAGCCATGTGCCCCAGCAAAAGGAGCAGCCCTCCAGGCAGTGCATTAAACCTCTGACCCTAGGTTGGCATTTGGCAATTCCCTCCTGCACGGGGAATGTGAGAACCAGCACGGGGTTTCTGCAGCTCCAGACCCTCCTCCCCACACTCTTACCGTTGGAGACGTTGACGATCCCCTCTTCCACCACCAAGGTGGGCATCGCCCCACTGCCCTGCAGCATCGACACCACCTTGTCATGGGAGCAGTTCCTGCGGGGCACAAGAGAGCTGGGTTAGAGCTGCCGCTGCGGGCAGCGGCTCGTGGGAGAGCAGCACTGAAAGGGAGCTTGCAGCTGCCTTCATTTTCTTGCAAAAAGCCTCATCTTGCCATCAGAGCCAGGTGGAGTTGGGCCTTGCTGCGGTGTCCCTGGCCTCTCAGTCTTTGCCTGGTTTTATCTGTGCTGCACAGAAAAGAGCCTCCCCGAGGGAAAGCCTGAATCGCACCCCGTGACTGGGCTCTCCGCTGTACCTGCAGCAAGGAACAACCACCCAGCATGCCTGCAAGCACCCTGCGGAGCTGTTACAGCAAATGAATCCACCATTACTTTAAGCTACACTCAGACCCAGAAGATGATCTTTTTATTTAAATGATACAGTGCTGCAGGTCTCTCCTTGCTTGTCCTAATTCTGCATGAAAAGAAAATGCAAGGTGGATGTAAAATGCATTTTTGTAGGCAAAAAAATAATCTTGGAATGTCCTTGGAGAAGGGTACAGGCTGGCCTGGGACAATGCCTGCCAAAACATGGGCTCAGAGGACAATCTTCATCTCAGTCTCCTCTGTTTTCTGGCAATGCTGCATCAGCCAACAGTTTGCTGGATCAGCTGAAATGTGAGAACCTGAGCACTGACAGAAGCAGCATCAGATGTTTAACCTTTAAATATTCATCATTCTCTCTTATCGTGTAGCCTCTTCTAACCCTTTGCTCTTGCTTTTTGTGCAGAAAGACCAACTTGAGGAAACACAGGCTGCTGCCACTGCGCTGGCAAGGGGCACACTCAGCTCCAGTTTGGTTGCTTTTGTTGTGCACACATTATCTAGAAGAATTAACTTCTGGGTGGAAATGCAATTGCCTCTGTGGTTTTATGCTTATGATCCCATTCTGGGAGTGATTCGTGGGTTGGCTGGTGTTCTGCTCATTTCACGAGCAGAGCCCCAGGTGTTTTACATGCAACTTAACTCACAGTGGCTTGAATCAGGGTCTGCAGGTGGGCTGCAGTCAGGACACCAGTTATATGTGCATTATATCTGGTTATTTGTACAGAGAAGTCAAAGAAGGAGCAGGGATGGAGCTGAAATACTACTCTTAGAGCCAGTTTTTGTAAAAGAATATTAAAGGAGATGTCCATACGGGGCAAAACCCCTCATGCACCTCAGTAGACAGCTCTCAAGGATGACCAGCTAGCTCTCCTTTCTGTTGCACAAGAGCAAGCAAGTAAACACACATGTGCTTGGCCACCTACCACCCCCGGGGCCCTCCTGGCACAGGGCTTCTAAAGAGCCTCTTACCTCATGTCCAGACCATTGAGGAACAGGATCCGGTCTCCAGCTTTGAGAGCAGCCTTCTCAGCTGGGCTCCCTAAAGGCACAGGGAACAAGAGGGGCTTTAACTGGCGGACCCCTGCTTGCAGGACCCCACTTGCAGAGTCCCAGGTCTCTGGCCACTCTGTGCCCAACCATGCCCAGGGACACCCCCAGGGCAGGACATCTGTTGCAGTTTGAGCCTCACATGGGGCACCAATTGTCACAGCACAAGCAAGCTAGCAAGCTGCAACAAGGCTTTACAGTTGGTCAGATTCTATTGTTCACACTGTTTCCCCATTCTCCAGGGGCCAAACCACGCTGCTCCTTCTCTCTCCTTCCTTCAGGAGCCTCCTACATCCAGGACCCCTCACCCATGCTCCTCAGGGCTATTTAACCACTTAGCTGGAACGAGCTACAGCTGCACATCGTCCATGTTAATCAACCCATTGCCTTCGCTCCTCTACAGGCATCCACTGCAGTGGATTACCTGGGTGGACAGGGGCCATTCACCGGGCACAGTGATGCCAGCACCCAGCTTGCATTGGAAATACAGGTGTGATTTCGGGCTATTCACTGAACACATTTTCCACCTTGCAAAACAGGGAGCACATAAAGCCAAATTAAATTGTACTGAAGACACTAGTTATTCAACTTGGGAAACTCCATCACTGAGCCTTGTAAAAGTCCCTTTTGCTATTTTCTAGTGAACAGTAGGTACTTAAAATTTTGAGTTTAGACCATCAATAAATAAGTGTCTTTGAATCTTGTTGGCTGGAGGTTTTCTTACCTGGCAAAACAGACTCAATCCACACTGGGGCATGGCCACGCAGTGTGAAGCCAAAGCTTCTGTTACCTTTATAAACTCGCACAGTTCTGCAGATGAAAAAAAGCAAAAGTGAAATCAGAGCCCAATATTTGGTTCTTGTTTCCTTTCCCAGCCCCTCCAAAGCCCCGTTATCTCGGGTGTCTCCCGGGTGCCCTTGATGCTTCCTGTGTCCCTGCAACATCCCCTTTGATACCAAAGCGTCTTTCAAACAGGAGCCCCCAAAAAGTGCCCTGCCCACAGGGAGAGGGGGTGGAGGGAAGGTGTGTGCAGGTTTGGTGGCCCTGGGTGGCCACAGTGCAGCTGCCTGTCCTGCCCGCGCTGCCAGCCTCTCCTGCCTGCAGCCTGCCCGTGCCAGGGGGCAGAGGGAGCCCACTGCGCTGAGCCAGCACAGGGTGGTGGGGTGGGCAGTGATCCAGGGGTGCTAGAAATGGCCCAGACAAAACCTCGGGGAGGGCGGGGGGCATGTGGGTGCTATCGTCAGTGTACTTCCATCACAGCCCTGAAGCAGATGCAGTCCCTGCTGGGACCAGAGCCACCCATGCTGGAGCTCTGGAGTGGCTCCTTTAGCCCCAGATACAGCTTCTTGCGAACTAAAGCTTAACATCCACTAACACCCAGGCTTCAGCACGGGGGGTCTGGGGGGCTCTGCAAGCAGCGCTGCTTTAGGGGCAGAGCCCCTGAGCATGGGCTCTTACTCTGCATTAAATACTGAATTCCTAAATCCACCGTCCTGTCCTTCAAATCCAACGTGTTTTTAAAGTGGAAAGTGCAATATATCTTATATATTACATAGAATTACAGCAAGAATGTGTTTTAGGGGGCAAAGGTCTCGTAGGCTGATGAGAGAGAAAGTAAATTCTGTTAAGAAATTTTGGAAGGAGCATTAGGAAATCTCCCTGCTGGGAGGCTGATTGGAGCTGGGAGTTGTTTCCCACAGGGAGCTGGGGGAAGGCAACACTACTAAGATCATTTACAACCAGAAAGCCTGTTGCAGGGACCGATCCTACACTGGTAGGAAGGAAGACTGTACTGGAACTGGATTTTGGACAAGTCCCATCTAAAATTATGCCGAAGGGAAGGTGGGCTGCAGCCAAACACCCTGGGGATACCAGCTGGAGGCAGGGTAATAGCTGGGGCATGCCTGTGGCAGCACAGTCCTTCCTGGGAGGATTCCCCAGCTGTGCTGACAGACCCAGTCCTGCTCTCTTGTTCATGGGATGGGGCTGGGAACGGAGCAGGAGCCACTGCCAGCACGGCAGGGCTCCTCAGCCTCCAGGGCTGCTGAGGTCTGGCCATATGGGCAGTGGGAAATGGGTTAATCCCCTGTGCACCAGGGATTGTCTATCCTTCCTCCCAGAGCTTCACACCCAGACACACATGCCAGGGCAGGGCAAGATGATACAGCCTGCCCAGGTACCCTGCATCCCACCGGCACAGCCAGGTACCCTGCATCCCACTGGCACAGCTGAGTACTCTGCATCCCACTGGCACAGCCAGGCACCCTGCATCCTGCCAGCACAGCCAAGCACCCTGCATCCCACCCAGCACAGGAGCTGACATCCACTTGCAGCCTGCAAGTGCCAGCTCAGCTCCTCACACGGTTCATCCCAGCCAACCCTGCAACAGCGAGGGGCAGAATGGGTGGCTGAGAGCTGGGACAAGGGGTGCAAATGTGCCCAGCCTTTGAGAGGGAGAGGTCTTTGTTCATCCTCATGGCAGGAGGATTTTATCTAGTCTGCTCTCCCCTTTCCCTAGCATCCCTTTGCCATGCAAATCATGCATCCCATCCATGCAAAATCAGACATTGCTGCTGTGAACTCGAGGGCATCCAGGACAGGTGTTACCTGCGGGCAGCCCCCGAGGCCACATTGCTGGTGATGAACGAAGCGGTCTTCCGCAGGCTCTTGCTGACCTCCTCGTGGCTGCGGGGCACGGAGCTGGCGCGGGTGGAGACAAGGAGCCGCTCCTGGTGGTCCTCGCTCCGGCTGCGCCGTAGCCGATTGCTGTGATGCTCACTCTTGGAGCGGCAGAGCTTGCTGATCAGGCTCTGTGACACCACCTCATCAAACCGCTGCCGGTGCTTCTTGGGGATGAAAATCCTGGGAAAATGAGACAAGGGAGGAGAGTGAGGAGCAGGGCCAAGGAAGCTGTGGCCCAGAGCTCCAGATCCAGCCATACCTGGGAAAGGAAAGATCAGAGCAGCCCTAGCTCCTTGTGCACTCTTGGCCTCAGTCCTCCCAGAGCTGCAAATGCCAGGGCTGGGGACACCGGGGACACTGGCTACATCTCTTGCCCCATCCCAGCTCCATCAGGATGAGGATGTAGACCTCTCCACAGTGCTTGCAGAGATGGATGGATTCAAACAGCTCAGTTCCTCCATGCACAACCTGTCCCACACCCCTTCAGCTGCTGGTCCCAGTACGATTATAAGGTTCAGCTTGAGTCCCAAATTAATTGGCTCTCAATGTGCAAGTGCCCCCCGTTATGCTGGTGCTGAATGGCCTCCTCCAGGTCCGCTTCTTCCTTTGGGACACCCAAAATGTTGCTCCCCACCTCCTGCCCCAACCCCTCTGCTAGGAGCCCTGGACTCTGTTCTCCTGGGCTCCAGCCTTAGCTATTGCCACCCTCCAGCTCCTACCATGGCCAGGCAGAAGCCTTGAACCCCCTGGAAGATGCTGGTCCTGGGGGGGGTGAGGACAGACACAGTGACAGTGCAGACAAGGGGACATCACTAGGAACTTGCTCTGTTTCAGGTCACCTCCCCTCTGCCTGCTCTGCCAGCACCCAAGTGGCCTTTGTGCCCTAAACAAGGATGCCTGGGACCCCCAGGGGATGCACAGAGAGCACAAGGTGGGATCCTGGGAGGAAGCGTCTGCACTGCTCCCACCTTGGCCAGAAGTTCACCCCAGTAACACCGGGAGATACTTCTTCTTTTCCTTTTCCTCCTGCCATCACAACAGTGAGACGCTGACACCCTGCTCACCTACTCCTACCCTCCCTTCTGCACATTTAGGGGCTTCTGGAGGAGCCGGTATCTCCGTGTGTTTCTATAGCAACTCCTCCCTGCACCCCTACCGGGCTGCCAGTTGCAGCTGCATTTGCTCATTAGACAATACTGTCTTGTGAGGTTCATTAGTGCTCTTCACCTCATGGCGCATGAGAACGCGCTCCCTACATTAACACAAACTCTCACACCTGTAGCAGAGGAGGGATGCGAGCATCACTTCCAAACTGCCTGGGGACCACATCTCCTGGGGGAGCAGTAACTGGGCCAAACTGGTAGCTGGTGTCAGAGGACCCAGAGCAACCTGCTCCAAGGGGCTGCACTGCCAGCACGACACGGCTGTGATAACAGCCAGCTGCTAACCAAGTGTGGCTGGAGAGGCTGGGGCTGGCAGGGGGCTCCCATGGGTCTCCCCCTTCTCATGGGCAACTTCACCAAAGGAACCCAAAAGCCTGTGTGAAACCAGAGGGGAAGGAAGGGGAGACTTCAAATCCCAAATTGACTGGAACCGGGACATCTCTATTTCCCCCCAACAAAAGGCAGAACTCAAAATATGAGCTGATGCTCACGCTGAGTAGGAGCAGACAGATCGCAAGCCATCCTGAGGTTGGCATATGCTCATGCAAAGCATTTGGTGACAATTTAAAATAAGTAACACATTGGTACAATTCACAGTCAATTTGTGAACAAGCAGCAACTAGAAAAGAGTGAAATCATGCTAATAAATAGTTCACCCAGCTGTAAGCAGGCTCCTGCGGGAACGCGGGCTGCCGCAGCCCTGTGACCAGGGAGGATGCAGTGAAGCAGCAGCAGCAAGTCCTGGCAGGACCCCACGCCTCTGCCCCGGGCTGGGCTCCCACCGGGGAGAAGTCCGGATTCCTGGCAGGCAAAACAAGCATGCTCCCATTTAAGTTGGCCAAATTAAACTGGCCCTGCTCGTTCCAGCAGAGCTGTCCCACTTTGCACTGACTGCTACTTCACCTGCAGGCTGACAAACATCAGGGCTGAGGAGCAAAGTATGGCTAGCTCAATAACCAGGCACAAGGACATGCTTAAGGGTTTCACCATGAATTGACTGAGTTCTAGAAGTAAAACAGTGTCTTAGCAAGGAGAGGAGCTAAGTGACCGTTAAAAATAATCCTATTAAAGCATGCAAAATAGTTTCCTCCTCCAAAGCCCTTTGAGCGAATTTGCAGCATGGCCTTGGAGAGCCCAGGATGGCTCTGCGCCACAGTGCTGCTGGGGGATGGATCCCCCGAGCTCCCCAATGCCCTGCAGTTCAGTGGGTGCTGCCTCCGAACCCATGGGGGATGTCACTGGGCAGCATTGGTGCCTCAGCCCATCCTCAGCTGGCAGTGGCACTGGCACCAGTATGGGGCACATGGTGCCCAGTGTTTAGTGAGAAACCACAGCTATTTCTGCAGCACCCTGCCATCCCACGGGACAACATCAGCGTAGCACTCAGGAGCAGCACCCAGCTGGGGTTTCCCTCTCCCTGCAAATCCCACTGGGGCACAGAGAACATGGATGTGCCCACCCTGTTTGCAGACATCAGGCTGGGAGCAGGGGCAGACTCCCCTGGTCCAGCAGTCCCACAGGCTGCAAGTGCCCATGGGAGGTCTTGGGAGCTGTGCAGCACTGACCTTGTGCCTTCAGCTTCCTCCTCCTCCTCCTCGGATGCTCCAGGCCAACCTGCTGGAGCTGAGACAGAAAAGGCATCCCCAGCCCTAGGCACTGCAGCCCTGCACTCACTCCCCAGCCCCAGTGCACCAAGCCCTGGTGCACTAACACTCCTCTGCAGTGGTGTCAGCACACTCTCCTTGTGAGGATTCACTCTGCTCTACCACACAAATGCGAATTTAGTGTGTTTTCCAGGCCAAGAGAGGCCCCAGAGGCTGCAAGGTTCTTCGCCTTCCCTCCCTCCCCGAAGCAGCCTGGCTGGGATGGTGGCACACTGCCGCGGGGTGGGAACCCACCCGAACCCACCCAGCAGGAGCCCATCTGCCAGTGCGCCCGTCCCCAGCCGCTCGGCTCCCTGTGCTGGGGCTCACTTCAGCAGAACATGTTTAGTGCATCTTGGTTTTTGTCACACTCACTATTTGTAAAACTCCCAGAAGGGTCCCTTGCAGCTCACCTCTGGACAGACAGTCCCATTTCTGCAGCCTGTGCTCACTGACAGCTGCCTTGCCTGCCAGCCCAGCACTCTGGAAAACCTCCTTTCATGAGTGCACGTCCTGCGATGGGTACTGAGCTCACCCCGACGGTTCTACCCTGGGATGCTGAGACTCCCCAGTGCAGGAGGTGTCCCCTTGACCAGGGCAGTGGTGGCGGCTCCAGCCCTGGCAGAGGCAGGTGAAAGCAGCCCCAAGTTTGCTCAGAGCTCATGCTCAGCCAGGGCTGGGAGCGAGGGGTCCCCAGTCCTCGCTCCATTGCACCCCCTGCACCACACAGCACCCCCAAAACCCCCATCCTCACTGCCCATCCCCTTGCTGGACTATAGTCATGGAGACAAAGCAGTCCCAGATGGGCTCTTCCCGCCTCTCCCCAGCCCCCCACCCCCAATTTTTCATCTAAGCTTTGCTCGACTCCCCCCAACAGCTCGTGCCGCTGCCACAGTGGGCACAGGTTGGTGGCAAGGCTGCACCGGTGCCGGGAGGCAGGGGCCCTGCAGCTCAGAGAGGCAGGAGAGACATCGCAGGGATGTCTCTAGGGCACGAGGCTTTTGCAGCACATCCAACACCATGCACGCCACACGGAGGAGCGAGCAGAGAGACGTACCGAAAATGCCGAGAGAAACTCCGGTCCTTTCCCATTTGTCAGAGCGTGGTGGGAACAAAAGGGAGATGCTTCAGATCCTCATGCAGCTGAGTCTCAGCCTCGGCTCATGCCCACGACGTGGCCAGATCCAACAACCAAACCGCGCGCCAGCCGGTGCCGCCCTGCCACTTGGCACCCCCACCGTGTGCAGGGACCGTGGCCAGATGGGCCGGCTCACCAGCACGCTCTACCTGGGCTGAGTCCCTGCCTGCCTTGTCCCTCACCTCCCTGCCACGCTCGCAGTCCCAGGCGGAGGATTACCATCTACCGAGTGTCTCTTTTTTGATCAATTGGGCTGTAGCGCCTGCTCTGCCCTCCCTGCTCCGGCTCTGCCCTGGCTCGCAGCAACGAAGCCTCTTGCCTTCCCTAAAAACTGCAGTCGCTGTGATTTCCAGCTGGAACGATCTCGTAACAAAAAGGAGGGCACGGCTCCGCGCCGAACTCCGGGGGGATGCCTCCCTGGTGCTAATTAGTTGACTTCTAAAGTGCTTCTGTTTAAATTACATGCTGCTGTAATGGGTGAGAAACCTTAAAGGCAAACGGCGTCAGCAGCGGGTGCGTGGCTGCTGGGCGTGCAGGTGGAGCTGCCTGGGCCAGAGCAGGACCAGGACCAGGACCAAAGTCACGGGCCCAAATCTCCACCTGAGCTGCAGAGCATCATCTACCCCCAGGGTAACAGAGCAGCGCTTTGCACTGGGCATAGAAGATAAAAAATCATCTTTAATTTAAATAATGCCATTTTTAAACACAGCACTCGCGTTTGATGAAGAAGATGTGAAGCTTTCCAGAGCTGCCAACATCAGACGCAAACTCCAGGTAGCAAAGGAAGGAAAAATGAAAAGCGTATGGTTGAGCCCCAAAACAGCTAGCAAAGACCTGACCTTGAGTCTGTCGGTTGTGTAGAAAAACACGTCCCAGGGTGGATTAAAACACCGAGCTACACTTGGATTATGCCTGAACTGTGCTGTGCAAACAGCTACCAATCTGGAAATGCGCTTCTGCCCCGACAGTGTGCTGCAATGCTAAAATTCACACACGTTCAGGACAGAAAACTCTTGTACAGTTTTACCCACATAACAGGACTTCTGCTTATGAACCTGTACAGATTTTTCTCAAGCCTATGTGCATACACAGGTAGGGGTGTCAGCAGCCTTGTGCTGGCCTCCAGCCCCGGCAGCGCCAACAGCCACAGCAGAATGTGGCACCTCCAAACCCTCGTGCACGGAGTGGGACTCGCTCCAGCCCATCAGTGAGCCCACACCTGTGATTTTCACAGGGGCTATTATCCCATTATCCCTAGTAAAGAGAGGCTTTGTAATCTCTCATCTGACTGCAGATGTTTTGCAGATGTTTTGCAGATGTGATCATTGTTATCATGCAATAGGAATGAAGGTGTTTTTCTACCCAAGAGTTCAGACATGGGTGGATGCAGTGGCCATGCACCGGGGCCGGGAGCCCCTCACAGCCCTTCCCCAACCACCCCACTTGTCCCTGGGGACAGCCTAAAATCCCCAGCCCTGCACGACAGCTTTTGGGAGGGTCACCCTCTTGTGATACATCCCTGCACTGGCTCCAGTAAGGATTGATGCATTACCTGCCAGTAAGAGCCTCCCCAGAGTAGTGCCGCAGCCCGCACCTGCCTGGGTTCACCTTCCCCATCACAGCCAGGGCCCTGGGATGTTTTCGCCTCTCTGGGGTCACCTTCCCCATCACAGCCCTGGGATGCTCTCATCTCTCCCCCAAACCCAGTGTCCCTGTGTCCAAACCACACTGGACACCAAAAGCCAGTGGCTTTGTCCTTCCTCTGGAAGAGATGGGCAGCTCCACAGCTGCCAGGGACATGGAGACCTTCAAAGAAACCCCCAGAAAGGCTTTTACTGCAGCTTCCATCCTGCCTGGCATCGCCTGGCGGGTATTGGGGATGGGGGCCAGGTCAGTGGGTGCAAACAGCTGCTCGATGCAGCCCCAGCCTCATGGATGGGCCCTCAGACCTCCTGCAGCACATGTGGGGACCCTGCCAGCCACTGTGCCAGGGAGACACGGGGCCATCAGAAGCTCCTGTACACCCCATGCTCTATGCCAGCACGCAATTCCAGCCCTGGGGCATGAGGACTTGTGTCATCCCTCACTTTTTGGACCACAGAGAGCAGTAACCTCAGCCGAGGCGCTGCCCCAGCCTGCCTTCTGCTGGGAACACCAGCACTAAGGCAGTTTTCCTTGTTTTGTTTAACATGCAAAACACAAGCTGCAACTCAGTGGTGGGGTACAAGGGGGCCAGGCTGATATAATCTGCATTACAGCCATAGTTTGATTTGTCAAAAGAAATTAATCTCCTAACAGAAGATTTTGCACCAAGGCATTTTGGTCATGACCTATTTGAACTCATCCAGTAAAAACAGAACTCTGCTCCCAATTGTTTTCACTGGTGGCACGTTTTTTTCCTGCTGCCCTAATTCCCTTTTTTGGGGGGGCAGTTGAACATATGCTGGGCTATCAGATTAGGGATTTTTTAAAACAGAAGCAAACAAGAGCTGCTTTTCCTCCATTATCGTCCTGCCATTCGCGGGGTTTCACAGCGGGTCTGCCTGGACCACGGCAGGAGGACTGTCCGTGTGCTGCAGCAGGCAGCAGCTGGAGGGATGCAGGTTCGGCGGGGCCACCCATGCTGGGAGCTGCATTGGCACCCAAGAGGGCCGGAAAGCTGCCCCCAGTCTTGAAGAAGCAGATACCTGACAGGGGGGATGACAAGCAGGGAACTAGTAGAATCCCTAACATATAAATCCTGATGGCTAAAATGAAAATTCTTACCCAGACAGTCACAGATGGCTGGAGTATTTTAATACAGGAACATGCCAAGCTATTTCATTGCAATGAAAAACAAGCTGACACAAATAGATTGTGTTTGGAGCATTACTAAAATGAACTCGGTGGAATTTCTCCTGTAATATGGGAACCCCCGATGGGCAGCGATTTTATCTTTGTCAGGGATCAAAAGTGACTGCAAGCAGAGCAGCGTTCGCCTTGGCCCAACCGCTGTGGGCCAGCAGCTCCAGCTGCAAGCTTTGGTTTTCCCCCAGGAGCGGAGGCTGTTGGGGAAGCAAACAGACGGTAACCAAAGCAGTGAAGGAACAAACTACCCCTAACTATTCTCCCTGCAGCAGAGTGAAGCACAACACGACTGAAAGGAGAACCACGACAACATACAGCAGTCTAAACAGCCCGCAAGTTATCATCCAACAAATTCATGCGGCCAGGGTGAGAGGCTGGATGTGCTCTGTAGCACACATGCATCCTGCTATTCAAATCCAGGTTAATGGGACGATGGCCATGTAAGCATCAATACCGGTGTTTTATGCACCAGCTTTTGTAACACTGCAGGTCAGTGGGGAGGAGGGGATGTGTGTTTCCATCGCTCCCCAATTCTACTGCAAACAGATATTTCAAACCTAAATGCCACTGCCGGGAGCTGGTGCAACACTGGCACTGCTGGTGCTGCCGCCGGCACTGGGGAAACAGTCGGTGCAAAGGGAGATGGCAAGCAGTACGCAGTGGTGTACAAATGCTAAACCCCTATGCAATGCAGGTGAGGATCCCCCCGTACCACTTGGATCAGAGGGCGACTTTGGCCCCCACAGTCCGCGGAAAAACCAGCTGCCATTGCGACAGCGCTGCAGAGCACTTGGGTGCAGAGCCGGCGCCAGTCCTCTGCTGGAATCGCAGCTCTGCCCTGGTTTGAAAACAGCTCAGAAATAAGAGCAGTGCCAAGAGGCGCACACCCCTGGGACCCCGACCTGCCCAAAATAACCCGCTCCCCTCCCCACGCCGGTGCGAGGCACACGCAGCCCCTGCACACACGCTGGGTACGGCCGCAGCCGCGGAGAGCAGGGGAGAGAAACCCACAGCTCCCCCAGGACTAGACCCAGCCTTTGGCATCTGCAGGCAATGGAGTAACACAAAATAAGACATTTCCCTCTCCCCGGCAGAGCCGCGATGCCTGCTGAGTCCCTGACAAGAGCAGCTCCGATGCAATACGGATGCTAAGAGTTAATTAACTTTTAGCACATCTTGTTTTTGCAGTGCCAGGGGTTGCTAGATTTGAGAATTAAGCTGGTTTAAACCCATTCCCCTCCCAGCCCCCTCGGCTCCCAGGAAAGGTCCATTCGTTACTCACCCGAGACAGCTCATCTTTCCCCTTCGCTGCCGTATTTCATCATTCTTGAGCAGAACTACAATTGTGCACTTTTACTACACACACCAGCCATATGGGCAGGGGATGGGAGCAGGGAGGAACCGGCGCAGCACGTGCATTATCCCTGATATCCACAACCAAACGGATGAAAAAAATGTCAGCAAATTAAAATCTGCAGGAGCTTAATTCTGGGCAAATGGGATGAAATCCATTTGAGCTAAAAAGAAAGGAAAAAAAAAACCAAACCCACAACACTGGAAAAAGCCCAGCTCGGGGACAGATAAGAGGAGGAGAGGTGTCTGCAGCCCCAGGCTGATCTGTGTGCTGAGTCGGGGGGGACTTGGGTTACATCGCACCGCAGCACTTTGCAGGGAGCACATTAAACCCCGAGGGGAGCCCGGGGAGGGGACAGGCAGGGGAGGGAGGACAGCCAGCAGCAGCAACAGCCCGAAAATAAATACAGCTGGTGCAGAGGGAAGATCCAATCAAGCCAGCGAAAGGGTCAGTGGCAGGCGGGGACGTACCAGCTGCCTGGCTCTGCATGGCAGGGACCACGCGGTCATCCATGGTGGGCCACCACCAGCAAGCCCATGCCAGGGCTCGGCCAGCCTGCTGGGGCCCAGGGCTGCCCTGGCAGCCCCCGGCATCCATCCCCGTTCCCTGGCCAATGGGCACCACCATTGCTGAATGGAATCGCTCGTCTCAACCCCTCTGAGGGCTCCTCTCTGCGGCTCTCCTCCCAGCTTTGCAGGGTGGGAGGCATGGGTGAGCTGTGTGTGCAGGTGTGTGGGACCCCCCCCCCATCTCAGGTGGAAACAGCCCCCAGAGAGCAGGCACAGCTTCACAGGGACACCCGGGCTGGCTGGTGGGTACCTATGTGGTCCGAAGCCTGTCCTTGCACGGCTCCATCTGCCCACAGAGGTGGTCCCGTGGGACAAGCCCCAGGATGGTCAGCTGGACACCACCTTGCATGGATCACCCACACAGCCCTTCCCCAGTCTGGGGGTGCTGGCTTGGGGCACAGACCCCAGCCCTGTCCTCAGTCCCACAGACCGAACCAGCTCAAGCCATGCAGAAACCTCCCACCTGATCTCATAGCACCCCCTACATCCAGAGTACCCGGGAGCTGCTCACCACCTTTCAGTCAGTTACTAAAAGCATTAAAAGCTCTTGCCCAGCCACAAACCCATCGGATCGGAGACCCTGGGATAAGCAGCTCATCTCACACATGGCAGCTCACACAGAGCTGCCCCCGCCTCCCCAGCACCCTCACAGCTGGAAAACCTGGTCTCCAAAGCATCTTATTTTTTTTGTTTTCTTGACTTCATTTCATTAAGATTAGATAGTAAATCTTTTCCCTAAGCTAAATATTTCATTTCCATTAAACTGAGATTAGCTGCCTGATTTACGGCACCTTTCGCCCCAGCCCTGGCGTTAACCTTTCACACTGGGGCACGGGGCAGCCGTGGGTTTGACCGAGTTATGGGGGGCTGTAACACAGCTCTGCCCCACAGCACCGCGGGGCTGGGCACGGGGCGAGCTCTGTACCGTGCATGGGGGCACAGCTGCACTGGGGCTGGCCACGCTCCCCTCTACTGACATCAGGGCCACTGGGAAGGGGACACCCGGGGGGGAACCTGCTCTGCCCCACCCCGAGGGGCTTCGGTCCAGAGAAAAAATTTGGACAGTTATTCAGATCCCCTCTGGGGAGGATATAATCCCATATCATTCCCCAGGGATGAAGACAAAGGAGGTCTCTGAGGTGTTTGAGGCATTTCCATGGATCTTGCTGGAGAAAAGGTTTCTCCTGAATTGTGGGTGGTGAGGAGGTGTTTTTTTTTTTGATTGGGACTAGTGTGGGGTGACAGCTCAGGCAAGGCTTGGTGCTGTCTGGCCCCAGCCCCAGCCCTTTGAAGGTCAGGTCCCTCCATGATGTTTGGGGGTGACCAGACGGCCTGGACATGGGCACTCAGACAAGGCAGCTGCCAGGGGGCTGACGGTCCCCTCCGCAGCCTGGCTCTGCAGGGCGCTGTGCCCACCCCCACTCAGGTACGGGGGAGCGCCGGGTGGCCTGCGTGCAGCCGTGGCAGAGCAGGGAGATGTTGCGTGCCAAGGACCACCGACCCATCTCCCCATCCTCCCCACTGCCAGCTCACGGCAGGCACGGCAGGGACCCCGGCACAGGGACGTTGTTATGGTAACTGTAATATCTTGCAATTCCACTGATTAAAGCAGGAATTGGAAAGCCGGGCCCGGAGCGGGGCCAGATGGAGACCTGATTCCCTAATGGCCATCATCTCAGCCTGGCCGTAATCCCCACCACGTGTCCATGCACCAGCACCAGCACCATCCTGCAGTGCCGGCCCACGCTGCAAGAAGAGCAGCGTACTGGCTGCACGCCCACAGCACCTTGAGCCCACGGTGGCTCAAGAGGTGACAGGGACCCCAAGACCAAGCGAAGCCTTGCCAGAGAGTCCCAGGATGTGGGACCACAGCCCCGGCATCCCAGGATACTGCAGGCAGTGCTGGCCTAGAGGCAGCCTGTGGTCCTGAGAGACACCCCCCAGCCTCCCCGGCTGCCAGAGCTGCTGGCAGCCCTGGCTGACCCCTCACCTGCCGGCAGCTCTTGCCTTGCAGAGCTTGATTTATTTTCTGGCCAGGCTCTTGGAGAATCGCCAGCTTTTCTGCAGTTAATCCCATCTCCCTTTGAAACAATGGCCAGAAACAGGAGCCAGGTCCTGTGCCGCAGGCAGAGGCAGTGGCTCCACAGGACCAGTGACCACCGCTCCCTGCAGGGATGGGGACAGCCAGCAGGCAGGTACAGGTCCCCCCAGCCCACCCTGGGCAGGACAGCCACGCAGGCTGGCGGGCATGGGGATGCTGGGCTGAGACCCCACCAAGCCCAGCTCAGCTGCGCCTTGGAAAGGGGGCTGGCATCTTCCCTGCAGGAACCTCCTGACCTGCACCACTCAGCCCTGCCCACCCCTCGCCGATGGGCAGGCGGATGCCTGTGGTTTAATGACCAGCGTGGCAGCATGGAGGTAACTGGCACCCAGTACCTGATGTCATCAATCAGATCCTGCTGGGACTCCTGGGTGAGGACCATGCAGAGGGCGTAGGCCAAGTACTCCACCTTCCTCTCTGCTGCGTACTGCTTCAGGATGGTGAACACCTTCTCCTTGACCTCTGGCTGGTCACTGAGGGTGTCGTCCACCTGCCACATGGGAGCCAAAAGAAGAGGGAAGGGACACTGAGCAGCAGAGCAGTTAACCGTGCATATGGAGGTACTGACAGTGCAGAAAACATGTCCATCTCACTGCAGCACTTGGTCAGCCAACAAGGAGGGAACCCATGTAGGGGGGAAAGAGAAACTTCAGACATCAGCTCATCACGCTGCACCACTGGGGTTTCACACACATCCCTGGTATTGCTGTTCTCTGTGTTAAACATTGCACTGGAACAGCAGTGTGATCCCAAACCCCGAAAATATGCTGGGTCAAAAGCGGGCCCATGGGAGAGGTTCTGACATGTCTGGGCTGGGACCCGGTGGATCGCTCAGGAGTCTACCTGGCAGGGGACATCATGATGGGCTTTTGGAGATATTTAAGCCTCTAATCACACCCTGATCCTGCCATTAACTCTGGGAGGCTGCAGGGAAGTGGGTAAAGGGAGCACGAATGTGAACCCCAGCCCTGGAAACAGCATCAGCAGCTCCCAGCCACTGTCTTGTCCTTTCCACCTGTGACAGCCATGACAAGCAGAGTAATTAGCTAATTGCCATTGAGCCAATTGCCCCACATGGGACCCTCTTGTTAGCTTCTTCCCAGGCCAGGATGCTGTTCCTTGTCCTGGGCAGTGGGTGCTGGTACCTTGCATGCAGCCTGGCTGCATGCAGCCAATGCGTGGGATGCAGAAAACCCCCTGTGACCACCCTGCAGTCCTTTCGTGCGCTGGGTTTTCCTGCAAGGTGATGGTTTTTTGCTGACAGCAGGTTTAACTGCTTCCCTCCCACTCTGCGAGCAGTGGGGGAAGCAGCAGTGAGGGGAGTGGAGCCCCTCGCCCTTTCCCGGTGTGCCCTTCCGCAGCAGGTGCATGCAGGGCTGCATGTGTGCACCCCTGCAGTGGCACTGCAAGGGAGCCGGCAGGCATCGCCCAGCCAAGCCCCCTGCACTTGCTGGGAGAGGCCCTTGCTCAGGGAAGGAGAAAAGCTCTTTCCTCCAGGTGCTTGTTCCACTTGGCAGGTCCCTGGTGGGGGCTGGCACTGGCGTTGTGACCCCCAGCACAACCCTCTGGGTGCTGCTGGGTTTGCGCAGCCACCACGCAAGTGCTGCAGGGGCTCCCGGCAGCAGCAGCGTTTCAAGGTTACCGAATCTGGGGCAGCTGCGTCCCCCGAGCAGATTTGCATGCTTTTCAGTCCCAAGGTCCAGCAGAAAAATGACAAAGACCATGGTGTTCCTGGTGGGCTGAATCCCAGGATGCTGCTGTTAAATTTTTGCCTGGGCTGAGACCGCAGGGTTTGGTGGGCAGGAATGGGGGGTTGCTGCCACCCCTCGTGTCAGTGCTGTCCCCAGTGTGTCCCTGAGCATGCAGGGGACAAGAGGAGAGGTTGACCTGGAGCTGAGATTGTGAGCACCTCCATTGCTTTCCAGTGATGCCCCCAGGCTGCCGGGATGCTCGGCTGGCACAGCCCCACGCCAGCCCTGGCCCCGCTGCCACTAACAGCACCGCTCCACCTGCCAGGCGAGTGCGATTCAAACAGGTGCTCTGCCAAATGAATGAGGGTGGGAAAAGCCTCCGTACCTCAGGCTTGCAAGTCACCTGCAGGCAGTGCAGGCATGAAATGCAAGCCACTGGCACCCTCCAACCTTCCAGCCTTGCAGCGGGTGCGCAGGAGTACCCAGGTGCTTGCAGCACTGGCACGAGCAGCACCTACCAGAGCCGAGCTCCCAGGTAAACGAGGGTGTAAAGCATCGCACTGGGTTTTATTATTTTCTGTATCGTGTAAAGAGATGAAGCCACTTAAAACATCTATGCCATCAACCCCCTTTAGAGAGTCGTTTGTCAGCTGAGCTGCGCTCCAGCACCCAGGAGCCAGCAGCACACGTGCTCCACAAACCTGCTTCTGGTTGGGGCTGTCGGGGAGGGGAAGGGAGGGGAGGTGGCAGAGGTGCTACGACAGGAGCTCACACTGTCGTGACCAGCTTGCTCACTTCAAAAGTGCTCTCCTGTGATCATCCAGGAAACATTTACTTGGTTTAATGTGACTTCACGAGATGAAGGCAGTGTGGAACACCCTCTCATCCTCTTGTTAATCTCCTGTAATCAGCAGGTATATGCTTCACATGCCATGCTCTGCCTTACGAATCCAAACTTCAGTGCGTATTTGTGCATCTTTAATGTAGAAGCTGACTGAGGGGATTCAGCTGATACCTACAAATCTCTTTATGAATGTCTTGTTTCTTTATTAACTTGGGATCAAAAAAAGCCACAAGCCTGGTTACTTTCATAACAGTATTTTAAAAGGCTACTTTGAAATGGAAATTAGAAAGATTAAAAACCCAACCATGATCAAATTTATAATTAGCATGAGGCGATGTGTTTGGTAAACTACCCACTAGGATGCTTTCAGGGACACAATGAAGATGCAATCACATTGATGCTTTCCTTCTGCAACAAAATAAGAGCTAAAACGTCTGTGGAATGACATGCTCAAACTTTGCAAGGATGTTCAGGCATAGAGGAGAGAGGGATCTGCCCCTGTGGGTTTCCACACACTCTTGTAGTGCAAAGGAGTAAGTAATTGGAATCATCCCCCAGAGGATCTGCAAGCTCTTTGCAGCACCCATCAAGAGTTACTGAAACACAGGTAATTATCAGACCCTTCTCTAGGGCACCAATGCCCAAAATCTGCACCCCAAGCCTTGTGACCAAGCCAGGAGCATCCCCCCATCTCAGCACACTGCAAAGGCTGAAAGCAGGAATCTCCAGATCACTGGGAGCAGGAGGTTCTCAGAGCCCCAGACACTCGCCTCATGCCTTGGTCTTACCTTTTTGCTGAATTCCTGCGCTTTCTTTTTCCTCTCCTGGTGCACAGCATCAGTGCTGGGGACAGGGTCCCGAGTGCTGGCCCTGTGCTGTGGCCGCAGCAGCCCCAGCCGCAGGGACTGCCCATGGCAGGACCTCACCAGGGCGGCTGCCGACTCGGCCAGCATCACCGGCATCCCGTTGACTTCCAGCACGTAATCCCCTGGCTCAATCCCGCAGGCAGCAGCAGGTGACTCCGGGCTGACTCTGGCCACTCGTGGGGGGCTGCTGCTTGCCAGCTCAAAGCCATAGCATCCCTGGGGACCAGGGGGGATGTCAGCGTGCTGCAGGCGGGAGACCACCCCAATGCTGGGGGGCACGTTGCCGCAGCGCCTGGCCAGCCCCAGCAGTGCTTCAGAGCCCAAGGAGGAGACAGGCTGCCCCTCGATCTCCAGCACCTCGTCACCGGGCCGCAGTCCTGCTGCTGCTGCGATGCTGCCCTCCTGCACCCAGAGGATGTAGCACGGACCGGTCCCACTTATCTTGAACCCGAAGGCCTCGGGCCAGCCCTGGTTGCTTGCCGGCATGGCTGCAACTGGAAAAGAAGGAGGGGAAAAAAGGAGTTAGGATGAGATTTCCTTCCTTAACATTAGCTCCTGTAGATACTACGTGCACCCCATTGGGTGTGGGGGTTCTAGTCTGTGCTGCGCCACTGTGGGAAGAAATGCCCCAAGAGGGATGCTTTTCCTCTATATTTCCCTAAAAAATAGCTTTTATTCTTCTACCGTCAGGCTGCTGGCAGTGCCAATGCCATTAGCAGTGAGGAAGCTGCGTTGGCCAGAAAGGTCGGGGCTACACCTGGCACCTGGGCTGTGGCCTGGCACAGCCCTTGTCTCAGCCATCAGTGACACTTACCTAACCACCCCCCCACCCCACCCCACCCCCGTTTCCCTGGGAGGTGTGTTTGGGCACCTGTTTGTATTTATTTCTCTAGCAAAATGATTACTTCATTTCCCTGGCATGTCACATTAATGAAAAGATCATCCAATGACCTAAACCAGCCTTATTTTAACCACCTCTTCTCAATACTCAATATTTTAGCAATTTGCCACTGCAAAGTTACTGCACATTCATTAGAATTTGCCAGATCCTTTCAGCTCTCCTGGCAGTATTTCTTTGTGTCCTTCCTGTCCTGTGTCTAGTATCAGCTTGATCACAGCATCCTGAAATTCAAAGATGAGGAATTTCAAAAGGACTTGTCTGTGGTTTGTTTGAAGGGTTAGGACCAGCTCCATGGATGCTCAAGGAGAAATCGAGCACATCAGCCTGAAACATCTACAGAAGTCATCTTTGCCCAAGATAAATTGGACCAGCTGACCTACATGGCTCATTTGGATGCCCTTTTGATGCCATTGATGTGTAAGTGCCTGCATTGTCTGCTGAGACTTGCTAAAATAATTCACATGTAGATTTTCTCTTCATTTGATCTTAGCTGTCTGTGAAGATGCTTTTCACTCCTGTGTTTATTCCATTTGTGTCATTTAACACACATTAAGCACTTACAAAAGGGAAACACAGTCTTTTACCTGGGAAAATTATTTTACAGAGACTACAAGGACTCAGAGCTGCTCAAGAAAACATCCTCACAAACGCACCTTGAGTTTTTTGCTCTTTGGATCAAACAGTCTCAAACCAGGCCCAGAGCCACAGAGCCCAGGAGCTCTGAAGCAGGCTCTTGCTGTGTCCCACTGAGCGGCTGCTCCCCCCAGCCTGGGCAGCCCAGCAGGTCCCAGTTCGCTCTGGTGCGTGCTTCTGCCTGCACAGCAAAGGCATCCCTTCACCCCGCTACCTCACTGTCATTGGGGTGGTGTGGTTCTTCAAGCTTTGATCTGAATGACCAAAAGACATTTATTCTGTTCCTTTGAGACCTAGGAAATCTTGGTCAAAATTCAGAACTGCTGAAAACATTCTTTAATACCTTACTGTAGGCCAGGGAGGTTAAAGGAACTCTTCTCATGACCATTTTCAGCAGAGATAATACCGACCAGCTTGCTCTGAGAGCAGAATCGTGAGGATGGGCAGGGAACACAGCATTACTGCAGAAATCTGTATCAATAACCTGAACCTGCTCTGGCAAACAGCTACTCAAGGCTGTATTACAGAGGGCACTAGAAGTGCCGCCTTCATAAGGAAATATTAAAAAGGACCAAGCAATATACTGTCACTAACGCTGTAAGTGTAATAGTTTTGTCCTCCTTTGTACAGCAGTGCTGATTAAAATGCTACATAAAAATCAGGGATTACTGTTACTGTTGTTACTCAAAGAGGAAACACAGCTGTTGCCCCTGTTAACAGGTACAGATGTTGAGGACCGAAGGGGAGGTGTTGAGAGTGAAGCATGGGCAAGTCTGGCAACAGCAGGATGAAATCCATCTGTGACCAAACACCAGGGGATCCCTGAGGCAGCAAAGCACAAGTTTTGAAGGCTCCAGCAAGAGCCCAGTAAGCACCAAGACGGCCCCAGTGCAGCCGCTGTGGGCTGAGCTCCACAGCGAAGCCTGGCAGAGCAGCGGCCATCGCCTTGCTGCAGGGAGCTGCATCACCCCTTTCCACCTCTACACCCTACGGCTCAAGCACTTACAGAAGTCTGCGGCCATCCAAGCGAGCCTGGCGGGCTCTCACCAGCAGCAGGTTTGTCCCACTAAGGGGTTGAGGCTTTCTCGATTCTCCTCCATCACCCCTGGAAGTGCGTCCCACCTACCCGCAGGGCTCCCAGGGGCATCTCTCCAACTCCCGCGTCCTCGCTGCAGCCCCCGGGGTGCTGGGGGCACAGCCCTCGCATGTAGCAGCAGTCCAGGGGTGGGCAAAACGGCTGCTGTGCCACGGTGCTGGAGTAGAGCCGGGGCAGAGGGTGGCTGCCCCTTCCCAGGCTTCTTACTTGAGCCCTGTGCCCTTACAGCTGCTCTGAGCCAGCACCAACCAGGCACAGAAAGGTCCTTCCTGCCTCTTCCTTTCCTAATTTATTTCCATCACAAAGAGAAGCATGGACAGACTAACTGCTGTGCTGGTCCTGGCTGAGTCTGGTGCTGACCTGAGCCTGCAGATCTGGGGGGAATTAGGAGCTGGAAGGAGGTAAAACAGATTAGTGCCTGTGGAGAGAAATCCCTCACCCACAGGGCAAATCTGAAGCGACAGCACTTTGCAAAAAGCAGCAGAGACACAGCATGCCATCACCACTGCCAAACAGCAGCTGGATGTGCCGAGACCTCGTTGACCCCACCACCAGCTATTTGAGTGGGACACCAGAATTTCTGGGAGTATGCATCTGCCAAACAACCTTCTGCTTGCTGCAAGGATTTGGGATTCTGGACCAACTTCTCCAGGGTTCACCAGATCCTCCCCAGCCAGGCTGCGGAGGAGTGGGGGTCCTCACAGCAGGAAGCAGCTGAGAGCATTTCACAGCAGAGACCCCCCATGCTGGCACCGACTGTTCATTAAGCTGCTATTTCTGATTTTCTCCTCTGCTTCCTCAGCACGTAGGGATCTCAGGGCTTAGGGCTTAAGAGGTTTTAGGGTATTACATATCCTGCTGCAGGGCACCAGGGGGAGGGGCCGTCTGCATCCCATCAAGGACCACACAGCAATCCAGTCCTCCCTGGGCACTGGCACAGGCTGAGCTGTCAGCAGCGTTGGGCTGGATGGGAAACAACCTCCCCAGGAAAGCTGGGAGACTTGGTAAGGGACTGGGTAAAGCCTTACGAAGGAGAGCTGCAGGGACCTGGTTGGCGCAGCCTGAAGGTGAGCACGGTGCAGTGGAAGGTCTTCCTCTCGCTCGTGCCCTTCATGCTCATACATGTCTGCTGCGAGGGACTTGGAGACCTGCTCCTCCTGTCCTCTCCAGCTCTGGTGTCAGTGATGCTCTGCTAGAGACAGGACATGGGTCCCTTCTCACAGGTCCTGCACAAACACAAATCTCCTCAGCAGCTGAGATCCACAGGTGGGCGTTGCAGGGAGCGTGCACTGCCCTCCCGTGTTGATGCAGAAGTGCACACACCTTCATACAAAACGTCAGTCCATCTTCGTCACTATTCACGGCCCAGACAGGCAGGCAAAAACTCCAATGGATACTTTTTTTTTTCCAGCAAGTGAAGTAATTGGTTCTTTTCCCTCCATTTTTGACTTGACTACTTTAAAACAGCGAATTTTAATCCTGGCAAGAAACTAGTTATGGGATTCCAAGCTAATGAAAAGTTTGTTTCCTTGAAGACCTTCTGCTAGACTTTGATCAGACAAGACTTTCTGATTTTCACAGCACTTAAATTGAATGAGCTTAATCTCCCAGCCTCAACCTGCTATTAAAGTGTTTGCTGACTGTTTTGTCCTTGAGCACAGCATATAAGGCCACTAAGAGTGGATGGAGCCCCTCAGCAGCACTGGTGCTGGTGCCCTGCTCGGCAGCACTCACTGCAGCTCCTGCCAATAGTGCAGGCAGCTCCATGCTGGGTGCACGGACCGCAGTGTACAAACCTGCCTGTCCACAGACAAATAAACAGCTTCATGCCCACACAGCTGCCAGCCCCCCATCCCAGGGCCCCTTCTGTGCAGGCAGACTTGCCAGGTTACATCCAATGTCCCAAACAAACCTCCAGCCTACCTGAAGCAGTACAGAAATTTTGCTGCATCAGTGGGAAGGGAAAAAATGGCTTTTTCACTATGTCCTCCATCAGGAGCAAAGTGCCTCAGGCTGCACTCTGGGGTGGCTGTGCCCCAGCAATATTTTGCCTTCATTTCTCTCTCACCAGGTTCTGGTTTGGTGCACTGGGGGCCAAGAACTTACCAGGGAAAAAAAGGTCCCCTTCCTGAAACTCAACCTCACCTCCTGCCACTGTGTCTCAGCCAAACCAATTGATTTCCTCTTGGTGCCAAAGCTACCCGAGCACCCCTCAAAGGGCTTACCTGCCGTGCCCGAGATCCAGCCAGCAGCAGACTGGGACCCAGAGCTGGCAAAATCATCACAGCAGTTTCGAAGCTTTTGGATCAGTTACCTGGCAGCAGCAACTGGCTGAGTTTCTATGGCAAATTCTAACCAGGCACCGTAACCCAATCGGTCGCTCATTAGCGGCGCTCCAGAGAGCATGGACCGCGCCAGCTGCGGGGCCGGTTTCAGTTGACAGCCACGCCACGTAAGGAACCGGCACAGGACCTTTATCTCCTGCAGCTTTAGTTCACCTCAGCCTGGTTCTAGGTGAGATCCCTGCATGTACTAGAGCAAACTTTCCCCTACTTCTTGCAGCATGTGCGACGTGATGGTGTGACACGAGGCTCTGGATTAGATGAGAATATAATGCTCAGAGCTCCTGTAGGAGACAAAAGGATTTTGCTTTAGAGGTTTCACCAACGGCAAGAAATCTGAAGAAATTTTTGCAAATTCCTTAGAAATCACACAAGCTGTGCCATGCCAGTTGGCATGTCACACAGATCCTCTGGGAACAGAAGAAAACAGCACAACAGCGGCACTCAACTCACACGGTAATGAGCTGCCCAGGATGGTAAGAACTCTACACACAACTCTGGGATTTATCAAAATTATTTAGCTTTTATTTCTACCGCTTTAATCTTCACTTTCTGCTGCGGGGGAAGGAAGAGGGCCAGAACAAACGTCTCTGCCCAGCAGCCTCAGCTCCTTCAGGAGCCCACGGCTGATTTCTCGCTCCATTTGCAGAGGCGCTGCCCAGGGCTGGGCCCGGCCTGCGGCCGCCAAGCAGCTCCCTTCAGCCCGGGGCAGGGCCTCCCCCGGGCCGCCGGGCCACAGGGAGGCAGCGACCTTGAAAACGGACCTTCTGAACGGCTCGCGCAGCACCCGCGCTGCCCTGCCGGTGCCCGCGGCAGCCGCCACCCCAGCTGCTCCGCCGGGGCAGGCCCGGGCGAGGGCCGGCCCCCGCTTCCGCGTGGCGCCAGGCGCTGCGGCCGCCGATCCCCGAGCGGCCGGGGGACTCGGCGATCGGCTGGGCGGCCTCGGGCGGGGCGGCGAGTGCGCCCCCTGCCGCCGGGAGGCTGACAGAAGCGGCGGCCCCGTTCTGCCCCCGCCGCGTCCCGGGCCGGCGCCCTCCCCCCGGGTCCCTCAGTAGCGGCGCCTTCGACGCCCCGCAGGCCCCCACCGTGCCGCCGGGTCACCCCGGGCTCCTGCTGCCCGGCGGTGGGGCTCGGAGGCTGCAGGCCCCTGGCAGCGTCCTCCCCTTCCCGGCGCGGTGCTGGGCCCCGCCGGCGGTGCCCGGGCTTGGCTGGGCGGCGGGGCTCGGGCCGCCCCAGCTGCAGGCCCCGCTGCAGGCCCCGGCCCTTGGCCCAGCGGACACCCAGCCCCTCTCTCAGTAGGGTGCCCCGTGGCAGGGTCCCGGGCCGTGCAGAAATAGGTAGAACACTGAAATAACTGCGGTGTCCCCGTGGGGGAGCGGGGTGCGCCGGCTGCGCCGCTCCCCGGTTCCAGCCAAGCGGTGGGCAGCGCGGCTGGGCCCGGGCACTGCTGGGGGGCTGGCACCGAGGCACTGAGCAGCCGCTTCTGTCAGTTGCAGGGCTCAGGATGGACTTTCTGACGCTCTTCTTGATTTACTTGTGTTTAGTTCTTGCTGCTGTTGGCCTGCTCTGCATCTGCTCGGGAAGGAAGGAGAGTTTCCTCGCAAGAAGTGTCAATGGTGCAAGCCAGGTAAAGAGCTGAGCTTCCAGAGCGGTGCTCATCTCCTGCTCTGGTGGTCTGCCCTGCTTCGTTGTGCTGAAATTAGTGCAACTGCTGTGTGTCACCTCCATAAAAGATGCTAATATGTGTGGTTAGAGTGAGGAGACAGTATATTTCATCCTATTTTGACAACTGCTCTCAAGTAAGTGCTAATTGGGATTGGAAATAGAAATACGCTTCCTTTCGGCAGATGAAATCATGCCCAAGCGCGCAGTAAAAAGCCATTTGCATCTCACAGCTCCTGTTCCTGCCTGTGCCAGCCTGGCTGGCTGCGGTCACCACAGGGTAGTAGTAAGGACCGGACTTCTCACAGTGCTAGAAGTGCATTGTTTGGTGGCACCATAACATGTCAGCTTTGAGAAATTAAATAATAATGAGAGCCCAAGTATCTGAGTATTTGCAGTTTTTTGGTATTTGCTGCTGTCATTAACAGCAAGAAGGTGGAGGGAGGTTTGAGGAATAAAAAAGGGAGACTTGTAACTGGTAGCAAATATTTTAGGGGAAGCTCTGTAATGTGAGTCTGTAATGATGTTGCAGGCTGTTGTATCCTAAGTAAGTGGGAGGAATAAAGAGCTTTAAAAGACTAATAAGAATTGGCATTTTACTGTAAAAAACGGGCAATTAATTGAAAATGCACTAGCTTGTTTTTCTGTCTGTTGGGCTGTGTCTGAATGAAGAACTCTTGGAAGGGAGAATTATCATTGAAATTGTAAATAATATTTAGTGCTGTTTACATGAGTCTAAATAGACTTTGAGTTTTATTACTGGTATTATACTTTCTTTTTATTTTGCTTTATGGACACGTAGATCATTGTGCAGAGGAAATTTATTATTTTCCTGCATTTCTTAATAGCTGCTTCTATGATACATGCTAACAATCAGCAATTAAAATACTGCCGTAATGCAAAGTCAGTCTGGAGAAATGTAATTGATTCTTGTACGCACAAAATAAATATAGGTAATCCTAAATAGTTTCTCTAGATGCTATTTTAAATGAATTTCTGACTGTAATTATTGAAGCGTATAAACCTGGAATTTGACATTGTTTGACTTCACTCCTGTAAGATACTTTAAAGTATTTATTGTGAGCAATATGAAATAATTAACTTGCACAGAGCGCAGCTGTTTCTAGCTCTGTGGCAAGTCAGCTTCCACCCCCAGTCTGTTTTCCTTGCTGCCAGCGGTTCAGTCGTGCGAGATGGTTGTATTCATTGTACAGGTTTTCTCACTCTCTCCTACTTTCATCATCACCACAAGCACAAACCGTATTTGTAAGAGCTTTTTGCTTTGGTGTAAGAAATGGCTGAAATACAGGGGATTTCTGTACTGTATGGGGGGGGATAACAGATACTGAAGGTAATGTTAGACTGTAGTCTACAGTTAACTTAAACTTGAATTTTGCAATTGCATGCAGGTTGCGTTTCCGTCTAGTTATGTATTTCCTATTGCAGTACACAGCCTCTCTTTAAAGATACTTGTCACTTGAACTGCTGATACAAGGCATAACAGTTAAAAGAAAAATATTTAACATCTTCTCGACTTCACATATGCTTTTTGCCTTCTGGTCTTTCACATCTGAGACAAGAAGCTCTCACCGCATATTTTCTTTCCATGTCAGATAGAAATAGGCTCAGCTGCTCTAATTCCTCCACCACTGATGGAGCAGCATGTTGCTATAGAGATCTGTCATCCTCTTAACAGGAGAGTCAAACAATTCCACAGTTGCAGACTATTGCTGAGGATTTCACTGAATGAAGACAGGCAGTTTTCTTCTCATTAACAGCAATTAGATAGACACAGAGTTATCAAATTGGATCATAGCTGTAGTTGAAGAAACTGATTTTTTGGGTTTGCTGGGTTTTGTTTGCTTTTTGGTTGAGTTGTGGGGGTTTTTTTCCTGTTTCTGGAGGATAGCAGGCTTTATTCCTTTTTTTATCTCCTCTTGCATCTGTCAGATGACCTGATGAAGCATATTGTAGTTCATAAATTGCTCAGTTCTATCCCCTGCTTAACCAGTTACCCAGTCCATAACCCGATATAAGCTCCTTACAACTTTCACACATTAACCCAGATACATTTGTTTGTGCCATTAGGGCTCCTGAGAATATGGAACCTCACTCCCGTTTTGAAAACCCCAGCAACAAACCTGTCTGTATTCTTAGGAGCTCAGATATCCCTGAAAATGAGCTTCCTTCCTGGTTATATGGCTACAGATATGTAACTGAGGGATTAGGTGACTTGTATTTTTATTTGAACTTTCCACAAGGCAGAAGCAATAGATAACACAGTGTTTTCATTTGCTTCAGGTATTGTCATTTGTAATCCCCTCACAGCTCCAGAGTGTGACACAGAGGGTGCTTCACAGGCTCTTCCACACAAGGTATTCACTGGTGGGATTTTTTTTATGCTTTTGACATTATTTTTTACTAGTATTTCTGGTTACTGTTGGTGACCTCTTGGCACCATCAGAGCTTTCAGTGTTATCCTTAGCTACCCATCCTCGTTAGGGGTGCTTGTCAGGGATTACAGATTCCCTTCTTGCTACACTGTTGTCTTTCTGTTCTTTGCTTATTGTGCAGAACATGGTACCCTGAAACATTTGAACATATTGACAAATCAAGATAATGTGGCTCAGAAGCTTCCAGTGTAACAGATGTTGGTCACGCTGGTGGGAGACCGCATCCACATGAGAATTACAACAGATTCGGTGGCAGCTGCAGGTTGAGTTTAGACAGAGCTAGCAATCCCCATCCTCTCCCTCAAATCCCATTAGTCTTAGTCCAGCAGCTTGGATGTCCAGGTGGCTCAAGCGGAAGCTGCGCAGCTGCCAACGTGCAGCCTGCTGTATTAAGGTGAATTTTGTAGTGTGCTGTAAACTTCAGTGCTTTAGGATCTGCTTCAGGAATTATTTAAATACCTTTCCTCTGGGGGCAGCGACTCCAATATGACAGACACTTCAGGGGCGTAACATCTACAGCTGTTGAACATGTGCTGCAGTTGTTTTGTTGCCTGCTGTGCAGATTCTCTGCTGCTAACATGGCCCAGGAGAGAGTGGCTACACTGTCAAATGTGCAGTCAGCAACAGAGCAATTATCTGATGAGCCTGGTGTAGTTGTCATTGCTAGATTACGCTGTGCGCTGGAGGCACTTTGATCCTCCACACGCACCCTTTGACTGCGTCACCTCATTCAAGCGAGAGATTTTTCAGTTCATGCAGAAGTCCAGTGAGATGTAGCGCTTGAGGGTACCTTCTTGCAGCCCTGCTGTTGGGAGGAGACTGCAGGATCCTGCTGGATTGCACACAGAAATAGTGTTGGAGAGAGCAGTAGTGCAGAGCTTGTCTGCAACAGACTTCCTGCTGTAGTAAAGTACACATCACTAGTTATTGAAAACTCATAATAAAAGTCCAGCAAAGTGATATATAATGCGGAGAGCTGTCATAAGTCAACATTGCTTTCCTAATGCGTGGCTTGTGTGAGCGTCTATTTGCCAGGCTGCTGCAAGCTGTTGCTCAGTATGATGCATCCCAAACAAACGTCTGTGCCAAACGGTTCTGCAACATGCCTTGCCAAAGCTGTAGTGTGCCGACAGGCTGGAACTAGTGTTTGCCATTGCTAACCTCCTGCCACGCTTATTTCGTAACAGCTGCTTATATTTTTACAGGTTTGGGTTTTTTTAAATTACCTTTTACTGGGGTTTTATTTGCTCTCAGAGCAGCACACAGCAAATGTCTTCTGGCAGAATGTTTTGTGGCCTATTGCTGTGGCGTGCTTTGTCAGCACCAAGTGATTATGAGACTGTACTTGACTCTACTGAAAAAAAATCCAAAGGACATGCCAATAATGGAAGTGAATTTAGCTGGCATATTTAAAGGAGTGTATGTGGGAAGAAGAGAAGAAGAAGCTATTGGAGGGAGAAAACACTATTAATATGCAATCCATGCTGGCCTGAAAACCTAAAAGAGGTGTCTCCTTGATTTGGAAAGTCTTTGCTGATCACCTCTGAGTGTACTTGACCTGTTAATCAGAATGCTGAGTATTAAATAGTCTGTGCCCTTTCTGTTACAGAAGCTCTTTGTTTGTTGTCCTGCACATACTCTTGCAAGCTGCAGTGTATGGGGAATACACATGGGAAGTTTTTGTTTACTGTGAGGAGCTGCAGTTCCACCTCCTCCTCCTGCTGCTGCCCTACCTGCTGCTGGCTGGGAACGTGGGCTGTTTCATTCTCTGCTCCCGGGCTAATCCTGGTAAGCTCATGCTGATTGTGAGCTATAGCTGTTTGAAAACGGAACCTAAAAAATGCTACAAACACTGTTACTTTTACTATTTTTCTTGTTTCTTTCACAGGTATAATAACAAAATCGAATCATGCATCATTAGTTAAGATTTATCCATACGATGGTGTATTATTTCAGAAAGGCATCGTGTGTCCTACGTGCAACATGGAGAAGCCAGCCAGATCAAAACATTGCCGTAAGAATCTTAACTTCCTTGATAAGCATAACACTGATACTTCCCCAAATTAATTCTCCCTCGATAACTGCAGTTCACACTACATCTGTTCTGTTACCTAGCTCGATGCACACAGGATTGTGTTCATTTTACTGGGGTTCAGATCACAGCTGCCCTTTCCCCATCCATGGAACTGTTTTGCTGCTATTTCTTTTCACAGAAATTACCAGTTCTGAGGGTGTCAGTTGGGTCAGGAACAGGCAAGCTTTTGAGCCTCTAGAAGTTTAATAAAAAATTATCACCTGTCAAGACCTGAGTTCAGGATTTTGTGGGGGTTTTTTTGTTTTTGCAGGATTTGCTGTTAGCATCTAAATGCTGGGAGCTACAACCTGTACCTTTCACATGCTTTGCCAGGCAGTACTTTCAGAGAAACCAAAGTCTTTGAGCTGCAGATACATGTCTTTATTTTTAGTATTGGGTTTTTATGATGTGCAATTGAAATTAAATGTGTTTCCTTAAAAAGCTATCAGCTAAATCATGACCACAACTCTCAGTTTTTTTCAGATGAAAAACTATCCTAAACTGTGTAAAAACCAAACTGATTACATAAGTAACTGAACTGTCTTGCCACTCGCTCCCCATCAGGTTTCTGCAGTACGTGTGTACATCGTTTTGATCACCACTGTGTGTGGGTCAACAACTGCATCGGCTCCTTCAATGCGAAGTATTTCTTCCTTTACCTCTTCACACTGACTGCCATGGCTGCAACCATTGCAGTCATCACAACAGCGTTTCTCATCCAAGTGGTGCTGCTGTCAAATATGATGTATGGGAGTTACATTGATGACCAAGGACAAGAGCATGCTGTTGAGATTCTGTTCCTCATTCAGGTAAGTTTAAGCTGGCTGGGTTATTAGCTTATAAAAAGGTTTCTCCCAGTGTTTGCTTTCAGGGATCTTCTAAGTCCACCAGTTGTCACAGGCAGGATGTGGACAGACTACAGGATTTTTTTACCAACTCCACACAGCTTTTTATTTTTAGAAAACTGCCATTGCAGAATACTTTAAAAAGATGGGAATTTTTAAATTCCATTCTCCATGGAGTTTTGTCTCCAGTCTGCTTTCACTCAGCAGATCTGGTTCATAAAGATTCATAAAGATCATTCCAATGACCATCTACTGCAGTAACATTTAGGAAACAATTGACAATCCTTGAGGTATCTTCATGGAGACAATAAAACATGACCCTGCTATCCTGGAATTTAGATACTTGGAATGTTTTTTCTCACATACAAGCAAAGGGTGACTTTGAGTCTGTCTAGTACTTGAGTCATTTGCATTTTGATCCCCTCGTCCCTTTCTGTAGTATGGCAATGAGGTAATAAGTAGTAAATGCTTTATCTTTTCCTCAGCCTAGACAACAGGTGTTTCAGCTGTGGACTTTTATAAAGGGATCTTGGTCAGGGAATGTTTGCTTATGTTTGAACAGTACCATTAGCACTCTGCAGCATGGGAATTTTAATTCAGAAAAGAGCTGCTTAAACAGTATCATGTCAGCAAAACCTGAAGTTCTACCAGCTTGTAGCTTCTTCATTTGGCAGTTTGTTTTGAGATGATCTGCATTAATGATTCTTTCAAATTTAAAAAACAACAAAAAACAAACAAGCAGATCTCTAATATGAAATAAAAACATTCAGAAATAGATGGACGTAGAAAATACTCCCACATACCATCAAGGCTTGCGAGAAAACAAATTGCTGGAAATCTGCATGGTGTACTCAGAGATTCAATTAGGAATGGTCCATAGGGCTGTGACCTTATCGCTGGGGCTCCACAGTTAGGTGTGCGTATGGATGCGCGCTTCAGCCAGCATGTTACAGTGGTCACTTGCCTCCACGTAATTTAATGCTCCAGCCTTTTAACTAAGTTATTATTTTCTTTCTTTGCAGCACCTTTTCTTGACTTTTCCTAGGATTGTCTTCATGCTTGGTTTTGTTATTCTTCTCACGCTCGTTCTGGGTGCATACTGCTGTTTCAATCTGTATTTGGCCTTAACCAACCAAACTTCCAACGAATGGCATAAATCCAGAAGATACGGTTGTTCCCACCATGTAACATTGCAGCCTTATGACAGAGGAGTTGTCTACAAAAACCTTTATTCTAAAGGAATCTGGATGAATTTAAAGGAGATCTTTAAGCCTCCTACAGCGTTGGAAAGGAAGAACGCATGAAGATATTATTGTTCATATGTGCATCTTTAAACTTTTTGTAAGACTTTATTTCAGCAGTGTGCTTTGATGCCCCAAACAACTTTTGTAAAAGATCGCTGTATTTCAGTTCAGTAATTGGAAACTATTTTTTGATAAAGCCAAACGGTCTTCAAAGCTAGAGTTCTTCCAAGTTTATCTGTAACACTACTGGTACCAGTCGTGACAGTGGCTTGTTAAGTCTTTTCAGACACAATCTCAGCACAGAAACAAGCTGCGCTAGAGTTAGGTTTGACTAAGGAACGCATACACAGGGAACTGTTGGGGGGTTTTATGGTTACTGTTCTGTATCCTGCATAATATATACCACTGTCTAACAGGAAGACTGAGTGCCTAAGTTACTTTGGTACATCTGAAGTAGGTCTTCCTGCAGGAGACTTTACAGGAATATAGCAGTGTTGCACATGTGAAAGTGGCACTTATTTGCCAATTATTCATTTTTTCTTTTCTCCCTGCAGGAAAATAGTAACTCACAGCTGACTGCAGTATTCTGATTAACGAAGCCTCAGCAGAGTGCCATTTAAGATACTTCACTTGGTGAGATCTCTGAGGTTAAGCTTAGTCCTCTTGTTTGTTAGAGGGACCAGTAGTGAATTCGCTGGTATGGAGAGGCAAATTTGGTCCATCTTACTGAAGTGAATCTTTGTGTGTGCACTTGCAAGGGAAGCTAACAAAGACCTGCTGTGAGCTTTGAGGAAGCTTCATCTTTTAGTGAGTATCTTTGGAAAATGATTAACCCATTATTAACAGTATGTAGAATAGGTTGCATGTATTTAGCTGAAAAAAACACCGTTACTGTTACAACCTGCAGAAACCATGTTCTACTGCACATTTGTACTAGTATGGAGGACCTTAATTGCAGAAAGGGAATGACTGCAAGTGCTACTTCACCTTATCTACAAAATCTCTTCCTTGATACCTATTTTCAGCTTGTTCAAAATACAATGCCATTTCAGCCTTTGAGTCATGAAAATGGTAGACTTCCAGACAGAATTTCAGCACCCTGAAAAGGGTATCAGAACAGATATATCGAACAATGAGAGGCTCAGCCATGTCTTAGGCACTTCTTTGTATTTTGGCCATTTTGTAGCAGGGGAAGTTAAGAGTTGCTGAGGCTGTTGCTAGGGCTGCCCACCTGTAATCGCTGAACAGGCCACTTCAAAACCAGCAGTAGCACATCTTCAGCTTCTCTAGGGGGATTCTCTAGGTGAATGCCAAAAGGCAGAGGGGTTTTTTAACACTGGAAGACAGAAGTAAACTTGGAGCTATGCAACTGGCCGCCTGAAATCCCTCTAACTAGGGATCACTTCAAAGATTCCAAAGCATAGATGTACTGGCTGCTTTTAGAGGCTTGTGCTTGTTCTGGAAAAAAAAAAACGTGTTTGACTTACCCAACAATGAGGCTTCTTAAGCACAATGTTAAGTGGCCCTGTTCCTCTCTGCTTCTAGAAATTCTTCCATTTGAATGATAATAGAGTAGAAATTGGAAAAATATAGTAAGAACTTTAAATAACTTTATTTTTAAAAATGTATTTATTTACATGCTGAATCTGTACAATATGCAATTAAAAATCCATATATGGTTTTAAAAAAAATCATATACAATATGGCTTTACACACCAACAGACTAGCTCTCAGAGTAGCCTGTCTGGCATTGCAAGGGTACAATGATGCATTCTGTCATAGACCAGTACGTAAGGCTACTTGTCCAGGATATAAAATAAAAGAATACTGCAGTACCATGCCTTAGGAGGACTAAAGTAGTGAGGTTAAAGGCATGAAAGTTTCTGAGTGGTGGTGAATGCACACCAGAACTCCTTAGGTTTGGTTTTCTTTGTTTTAAATGCATATGATTAAGTAGTCTCTTATGAGACCTTATGTATTTGCTTCACTTTCAGAATCCTTTTAAACACCAGAACACTACTGTCCTGTGGTCAGAGGTAAATGCTTTGCAAAGGATCTTCCTTTATTTGAGGCAGCTGTACAAAATATTGAGACTGTCAAACATGGCATATCAGTCACTTCCACAGTATAACCATGCAGAGGTTTTTAACTACTGTTATTTCCATTTTAAACAGAAAATATCTTGGGGCTGTACCATCCTGTTAAGACACTTAACTATAGAAGCATTCTCTCCCCTGCTCTCTGAACAATTATAACGGCAAACTTCAGACTGATCAAATTCCCCAAACTGGAGAAAAACAGTCAGTTTTACATTAACATCTGTCACTAGCTGCATGCTGTTCATTACACAATCACAGTCTGGACTTCCACCTCCCCCTCCTGGGAAGCAATCACAAACTCTCCTGCATGTTCCATTATTTCAATATCCTCCGATGCCACCATTGTCACCGTTGCTTCTTCTGTCTCGATGCTCCCCTCTGTAGTCAGCACTGTTCCTTCTCCGATGGCAGAAGCCAGTGTCATTGCGACCTGCTCCGTGAGGCTTTCAGGGGTCGCAATGGTGATGGTGTCTGCAGCGTCTGTGGTGACTTCAGAGTTTTCCGCCACAGTGACATTCTGTACAATGATCTGGTGACCAGAGTTTGCTTGATTTACTATTTGTTGCACAACCTTCATAATGTGGCTGTCAACCTAATTGAAGAGAAAAGAGGCCACATCATTTCTTGGTGTATTGTACTCTGTTAGAAGTACAATTATCATCACTAGAAACAGTGCTTGATGACCAGCAGGGCAGTGCAACAAACAGCATTTAATTCTAATTTCCGCCAGCTGTTCTCTGAAGCCCTCATCACCCCAAGAACAGCAGACTCCCAGAACATGTCACTGAAGATTTTTGCGGAGTACTTCCTACAGAAAGTCAAACTACTGTTTATAGAAAAATCTTAACAAAGCACACTCTGACATTTAAACTGGCTGAATGCAATTCAGGAGCCTAAGCCAGCCTCTGACTTTGCACCAACCATTATTTCTAGCATTCAGGAATGCCTTCAGAGGATCATTTCCTCATGGCTTAAATGTTGTTGTACAGTTCTACTCAGCTGGCAGCTACGCTGTCATGTACAAAGCCATGGAAGTAACAAGCCACCATCACCGAGAGGATGTGAGGTTAATGGAACTCAGTCAAACCCAGTATGACCATTATTATGTTTTTATACAGACAGTCTGCAAAACTACGAGGTCAGTAAATTAATTATTTGAAGTTGGGTTTATTTAGCGTGACTTTCAGACACAAAAACTGATTAATTCCATCTACAGCAAGTACCCAAAATAACAGTTTATGTAGCTGCTTTACCTCATGTCTTGTTCCCTCTATTATTTCAGTAGCTTCACTGGTCTCCATGTCTTCAGTAGCAGTCTTGAAAGACAAAATATGATGATTCCTTTTAGATTATTGCAAAAAAATCTTTTACTACCAAGATAACGGACACTAAGATCTCTTACAAAAGTCTTTCTGTTCCCCCCATGATGCTGTAGGTACTCTGAAGACAACTCCCTGAAATTCCCTCCAAATCCCATTATTGAGAGCTACTTAGAAGCAATGCAAAGTGCTTACAAATAACTGAAATAGAACATCTCAGCAGGACTCAGCTGACTGGCCGATTTTTCTGTTGGAGAAAAACTATGGCAGCACTAAAGGGACTCAATAAATGAACTGTGTTATTCTGCACGGATGAGTACACTGGCTCTTTGTCACAAAGAGGGAGAAAGAGAAATCCGCAGTTCATTGTTTGGCGGCCACAGCCAGTTAAAAACCAACAGAGGTTATTTTGGACAAAATCAGCTAAATAGAAGTGGAAGAAAAGAGTAGGTAAATGTTGAAGGAAAACTGAAGCAAGTTTGCAAGGACATAAAATCTGATATGGTCAGAAGTTTTGTCTCAGCCTTCTGATGAACTACTGTCAGTCTTCCCTGCAGTCTCATTTTCCTGCCTACATTACACGCAGGACTTCAGAAGGGTGGTGAAGTAGGCTCCAAGTGCTCTCTTTCTGAACAAGATTAGTTCTGTTTATTCCTAGGGTTGTGCAGGCAGGGGTAGCATTGGCTAGATCCCGTTTTACCTTCTCCCAAAAGCCTAGATGAGGAACATGCACAACTGCCGTTTTTACTAACAAAATACCATGCTCAGTTCAGAATGAGATGGCTGTATGCCGCACTTCTTACCTCAATGATGTATTCCTGAGTGTCCGCCACCACTGAAGAAAACTCTACCAGCACAGTGTGAGGATCTTCAGAAATGACTGTTGCAGCTAAGTTGTCAGCTGACTGACTTTCCTCAGACACCATCACTTCTTCCACCTCTTTCAAAGCAAGGAGGCAGCCACCTGAATGGTATTCCAAATGCCAGAAAAACATAATTGTTCATAACCATCTCAAATATAGGACCACCTGGAAAATACTATGCAGCACAAACGAGACCCCTTTAACAAGGTGCCGCTGACAAGTGAGCAGCAGTCAGACAACAGGCTCTCATCCCACCAAAACAGGCCAGGTAATGGCCTAGAAGAGGCTATTTCATTCTAGGCTATTTCATTGCCTAGAAGAGCAAAGGAACTGAACCTCGAGCAGAGCAACTGTGTAGCTTCAAAAAGTAGACAACTAAATTCAGATGCATAAAACCATAAGGGATTGCAAAAGCCATATGTGAAGAACATGCAGGAAGACTTTCAGTATATTGTAAGTCACGTATCTTTTCTGCTTATGCATTACATTTCAGTATTTACCTAGGAAACTTTTTTTTTTTCTCTTGGGTATTGCTTGTATTGCTTCTTGCAATCTAAATACATCATCATCACTACCTGAAGAAGTTTGAAGATCTGTGCTTAGGAGCTAAAGGAGCAGCAGGTCCAGCACAACTAATCCAATGAAATGATTATCTGTGAGAACTTAACTCTACTGAAGACATTTTCCTCACAGAACATCCACACTTTGTATTTTTACAGGATTTCATAAATCCCCAAAATTAATATTAATTTAATGCAAAAAACACCCCAACAAACCAATGGTCAAGTTCAGCCATAACACTGTGTGCCACATCCTAAGTTTGACAGTCCTCTCACCTATTCCCCAACACAGAAATCAAGCGCTCTCTGGCAATGCTTTGCAAAAACATTTGTTTCCTCCTTTGTGTATAGCCCTGGAACAGAACCACTTCACAGTTCAGAGTAGAGTCTTGTACAGTGTAAGGTCTGTCTTGCCCATTAGGGACACTGCACAGACCACTTCAGCCAGAGTTTAGAGCAGAGAGCCCACAGCACTCCTGCAGTTAGATTCTTAATGCAAATTCTGTTTTGGTTATCTTTCTCTTTAGATGATCTAGATTTTATATTAGAACTGGTTCATGGCTGTTTGTTCAGCATCATTTTTGGTCAGAAAGATCACAATAGAAATACTCATTGATGTAGATGAAAGAAAATATAATGCAGCAACTGAGATGCAGATAAACAAATGGCCTCGCATGCAGGTTACATCCACTCTAAAAATCATTACCATTGAGCCAAAAAGCAGCTTGTCCAAACCCAACCCTAGAACAAAACACACACACCCCTCACCTTTGGTTTTTAAGTGCCTGTTGAGAGTACCGTGCTCTGCAAACCCTCGCCCGCACTTGTAACACTTAAAAGGCTTTTCTCCCGTGTGATGGCGGATGTGACGGACCAGCGAGCCCTTTTCCCGAAAGCCCCGACTGCAGTACTGACAGACATAAGGCTTATCCTCTAAATGCGTACGGAAATGAACTTGCTGAGCATTCTGTACAAAGAGAGAAGCAAGAGAAAGGCAGCTGAAGGGAATGACAAACTCCAGCAAGCAGTATTTTAGATTCCCAGGGAAAAGTCAACACCTTTGAGGACTTCTTCCCATGTAAGACACAATAAAGATTTTTTTTGGTTATTATTATGTAATTTTTTCCACACACGAAGGAAGTTTCTTCACAAATGTGGAAGTTTTATTAAGACTGTCCCTCTTTTCCCTACTAAAACAAAACCTCCTTCTGGAGCTTCAGCTCATTAAGCAGCTGGGAGCTGGCATTTTTTCTTTCAAAAGCAAAGCCTCCCAACTTCTCCCAAACCCTGGCTCTGGAAAGGAAAACCTGAAGCCAAGTCTGTTGTGAGGGAGGCAGAGGCACACCTTTGTCTTGTACCGCTTGCCACACTTCGGACAGGAATACGGCCGCTCATCAGAATGCACTCTCCGATGCCCCTTCACATGTGCAATGGTCTTGTAGAGCTTGCCACACTCTCCACAGCGGAAACGCCGTTCATTCACGTGCACTTCTTGATGCTTTTTTAGCAGGTAGCCCTTTGTGAACTCTTTGCCACACTCGTCACACTTAAAAGGCTTGTAATCTAGAGAGAGAGAGAGAGAGAATGCATGGTTGATACAGGAGCAAGTATCTCACACATGCTATAACTAAATTCTTACAAAAAAATTAACCCAGGGAAGGAATGAAATTACATTTTCAACTGCGTATATGAACTTTGTCTCGTTCAAAAGTGAATTCTGCTCAAACGTTGCTCTTACATTGGTGCCTTTCAAGCAGCAGTTCCAGCCTGCTCAGCCTGTTCTGCCTTGCTAACCTTTTTATTGGCCTCTTCACAAAATTCTGCTTTCAAGTATGCAGTGTAAGCCCCAAAACATGGAAACATTTTTTTCTTTCACCCTCTATTCTAGAGCTCAAACTCAACCTTTTCATATTAGTATGTAAGCAATTGATTTTGCATGGCTAACGGCCACGTAAAGGCAAGGAATTTGAAACAAAGCAAGCTGCGCTATGCTTAAGGTCATAGTAAAACACAGCGCATTTTAGACAACAGCATAAGCAGCAGAACTTTACCTAAATGACCTTTGATGTGTGTTTCAAGGGCAGTAGCTTCACTGAAGGCTTCATTACAGTGAGGGCAAACATAATTTTTGTACCCATTTGTTCTTTCTGCATCTGTCTATTGGAAAGAAAATGATACAACATAAGTGCTTTTTGTACTGGCACGTACAGTAAGTATTGCTAACCAAATTCCCAATTAAAATACTCCAGCTTTGACAAGAAAGATATTTATATTGTTAACAGGAGGGAGAGCGAGCATGTGCGTGTATTAACACACTTAAAGCATACGTGGAAAAACGTAACAATAAAAACGGACGCAAGGCACAGGGAGAGCTGATGGATAACATGCAGGGTGGTGAGCCTAACAGTGCCGTCCGCAACCAAGTGCAGGCAAGAAAGATTAATTTTTTTAATCTCTTTATGGAATGCAAACTTACAGACTCTGCTTGTTCTACTTCAACACATTGTTCCCCACATGGCTCCTCTTCTGCCTCCACCACTTCGTTTTCTAGTTCTTCTGTAGCAGCTACAGCAGGCTCATCTGGCTTTTGCATTTCCTCCATAGCGACTCTCTCTATCACAATACCCGAATTCCTCATGGCCTGCCTCAGCAGATTCTCACTGTTCACTTCCCCCTCACACGGCAGCTCCTCAGGATGCGACTGCTGAAGGGATAGAGTCCAGTAATTGGTACAGCAAATACACAAACCCCCTTTTTTTTTTTTTTTTAACAGCATGTTGCTACAAAGCCATTCTTCCTAGGGTGTCTAATGTTGTGATACAGGGTTGAAAGATCAACAAGAGAATGACCTTGGACGGGGGAGGAAGATGAGGTGAATCTGTATTCTGAAAGCATACAGTCCAGGGGATGATAAGCCTTTGTTCCTACCGCAGAGTCTTGCGGCAGGGAACAGTCAACAAAAACACCCTCTCACCTTCTCTATCATCCAGTACGGGGTGACAAACCCTATGCATCCCCCTGTATGCTAAACACGTGCTGCTAAGATACACAGCAACAGCAGATGGCCAGACAAGGTCAGAGCGGAGTGCCTTCCATGTTCTCAGATGAAAGAGAAGCAAATTAACCATTTACTTCCACCACACAGATTTATTCTCAGCACCTAAGAAAATTTTGTTCATGAGGTAAAATACTTCAGAATACTTCTTCACAGAAAACATGCGAAGGGTTATTTAAGAGGAACAACACTCACATCTTGGTCCAGGGATTTCGCATCTACAACAGGAAGTTCCTGCATTTGGACGTGGACTTCGTGAAGAACGTTGCCTTTTGCATCCGTCACGAGATGAATGACGGGTGAGGTCTCGATGGATTCACTTGCTATTGATGAAACAGTGTCTGCGTTTGAACTGCAGGATCCTTCAAGAAAAGCAGCACAATGAATCACTCTGTGTACTGCCACCCCTCATCAGTTTGCAGCTTTTGCCCTACAAAAAACGCATCTTGGAATATGAGGTGCCCGTTAAAGCTGGCTTTGTACCAGAGTAACAAATGTTCTTCACACTCAATGCCTGGCTACATGTGCTTCAGATTAATAATTTAGCTCTATAAACCACTTTTTTCCTGTATGAAAGATATAAACTGAATACCACAGAAAATTTTTTTATAGCTGAGAAAAAATTTACAGTTCAAGCGCTGGGAGCATGCTTGGTTTTATCAGATGCACGGCAGGCACTAACAGCATCACTGACCTGTTGGCAAATCATCTTTATTGACTACTATTTCTTTGTTCATGTTGAAGCGAATTTTTTCAGTGCAGGGTGTCAGAGATTTCAGGTGCCGAGTCAAAGCTCCTGATTCCCGGAAGCTTTTCCCACATTTCTTGCATTTGTAAGGTCTTTCATCTGGAAATTACAAGAATCAAAACCCAACAGTATTAAACGGACCACTGCCAGTATTAGCTTTATGCGACAGACTGCTAGAAAAACGCTTCCACCTTTCTACAGTGAGCAAACTGTGCTTATCCCCAAACCGCACACTGCCTCCCAGCACCCAAACATTGGGGAGCTCAACAGTCTCAGGGCAGCAGATAGAAAACAACAACAAATTCCACTGGAAGAGAAATGGATAACCACACAAGAGCGCACTCGCACTCCAGCAATGAGGAGCTCTTATTTTGGAGAACAGTCTTACCAGTGTGACGCCGATGGTGTCGAATCAGAGACCCTTTTGTCCTGAAGGAAGTCCCACAAAGTTTACATTCATAGTCCTTTCTGCTGCTGTGAGTAATCATGTGAGCTTTGAGGATGCTGGCCTACGGAAAGAATTTCATTTTAAAAGATGTTCCAGCAGTTAAGGGTTTTACATTTCAACTGTAAAGAACAGTGCTCCTTCCAAAAGCAGAACTTCCCATTTGAAAGTGCAGCATGCAGTAGGAAAACACATTGTTATCAAGTCTTGAGATATCTTAGTTAACAGCTAGCCCAAAAAACTCACTAGCCCGAACACTGTACAAGCAATACTTACTGTTTTAAATGTCTTCTGACATAACTCGCATACATATCGCCCTTCTTTGTTGACCAGCAGCTTAACCTTTATCAGTTCTGTGGAAATATCCTGCTCCTGGTCGTCAGGGTTGCCTTGCTCTTCAGTGACTTCCCCATCTATGTGACCATTTGGGTTTTCGAAAACGTGGTCTCCTGCAACAATGACTTCTTTGATGTGCCCACTACCTGGGAAAAGGATAGGAAAACAGTTATGTTCTTTACAGAAGAGAGCTTTGCACAGCTAGATCAATTTACTGTTTCAGCATTTCATGCAGCAGGAAGGAAAGCCAGGTACTTTAAAGCTGGAACACGGGTCTTTGCAAAGTTCTCATTGTTGGAGCATCATTATTAGAATGGATTCTTCTGGAAAAGTTTTAAATCTCATTTGTATTAATGCGGAGAGTGGCAAAGCTGGCCAAGGGATGCCTCTCTCACATCTCTGAGGAAACGCTCAGTCCCAAGTCCCAGTGCTCTGTCGCACGGAGGTGCCACATACTCAGCTGCAGCACAAAACGGAACAGAAGAGGCCACTGGACGAGCAAGTGAGTTCCTAACCCAGCAGGGGTATAAAGGCAAGCATCTCAAAGCTCACCTACTATAGCAGATGCGTTGCTGATTTCCTCTGCTATTGAAGATGCTTCGACGACTATATGAGCAACAGTTATCGACTCCTCAACAGAAGGAACGACCTGCTGCAACAGACAACATTTTAGCAGAAAAGTTTTATTACCTTTAAAAACATTGCGTTCTGTTCTCTCCCCTCCAACCCAACAGACCGTTGCATCCTAATTATTTTCAGCCACGGCTTGAGGAGAAGCCTGCTGTCACCTTTTGTACTTCTTGGTTGAGGAGACCTGCTGATGCAGCAGCAAGAGCTTCGGGAGCTCGCTGGCAGACCTTTTGTAATTTGTGTTGCACAAATTCTTCCAAGGAGGTGAACTCCGACTGGCAGCGACCGCACTTATGCACATCATCTTCATCTACGATTTAAAATTCAGTCATCGGTTTAAGAAAATAGGACACCTGTTAATCAACGAGTAGTGTTTACACGGAAAACTTCGGCTGTGCTTGTCCCGGTGAGCTCCCTCGCCCGGCGGGACGGGCCTGGGGCGGGGAACGGGCCCCGGGGGACCGAAGGGGGCTCCGCGCCGGCAGCGAGGTGCTTTCTGGCGGGGGGGAGCGGAGCCATCGCCCCCGGAGCTCCGCTCCCGCAGCCCGGAGGGCCGGGGCGCAGAGAAGGACGGAGACCCGGCGCCAGCCGCCCCCCCCGACCCCCACTGGCAGCACCGGCCCCGCCAGGACCCCCGTCGCCCCGCGCCAAGCGCCGCCGGGGCCGGTTCCGCCGGGCCGGGCCCCCTCGGGCGCCTCCGCGGGCCTCGCCGCCCTCCAGGCCCCGCTTTCCCCTCGGCTCCGGCCGGGGCCCGCCCCGCGCCTGGTACCTTCCTCACTGAAGGGCGCCGGGAGGCTGAGGAAGGCGGCAGGGCCGGCGGGCGGCGCGGTGGGGCCGGAGCCCACGGCCGCTGCCCCCTCCCGCTCCTCAGCCGCGGCTGCCGTAAGCCCCGCCGGCCCCACGCTCGTTGCCATCGCGGCCTCCATGTCGCAACGAGCCGCACCGCCAAGATGGCGGCTTTACGGCCGTGTCGTCATAACAACGGGCCGCGTGCCGCGGGACGGGCCGCCGCGGGGGCTCGGCGGGGAACGCGGCCGCCGCGCGGAGGGTTCCGGAGCCAATCGCGGCCCGGGCACCGTTGGGCGCCGTTGGTGCCGGGGCCCCGCGGGGCCCCCCCGTGACCTCTGACCCCCGCTCCCGGACGGACCGGAGCCTAACGAGCTACCTAACGATCCCCCGGGGCGGCGCGGGTGGCCCAATAGGTCGCGGAGCGCCTGGGGTGACCGCGCGCTGCTGGCCAATGGCAACCCGCGGGGGGCGGGCCGGTGGGGCGGGTGGCCAATGAGAGCGGGGAGAGCCCCCTCGTGCGGAGGGGCGGGAGAGGACGCCGGGCGCCGGCCCTCGGCGGGGGGGTCGGGACCGCCTCCGCCGGCCAATGGGGACGCGGCCCAGGCGCGGCACTGCCAATAGGAGCGGCGGGAGGGCGGGCACTCGGCTGAGGCGCGGCGGGGTGGCCATGGCGGGCGGCGGGCCGCGGCGGTGCCGGCGGCTGGAGGCCGACGCGGCTCGGGCCGTGCTGGGCGCCGCCGACACGCTGCTCTTCGACTGCGACGGCGTGCTGTGGCGGGGCGAGGCGGCCGTGGGTGGCGCGGCGGCGGCGCTGGGCCGGCTGGCGGCGGCGGGGAAGCGGCTCTGCTACGTGACCAACAACAGCAGCCGGACGCGCGCGGCCTACACGGAGAAGCTGCGGCGGCTGGGCTTCCCGCCCGCCGAGCCGCGCCACGTCTTCGGCTCGGCCTACTGCGCCGCCCGCTACCTGCGCCAGGCCCTGCCGCTCGGCGCCGCCGCCTACGTGCTGGGCAGCCCCGCGCTGGCCGCCGAGCTGGAGGCCGTCGGCGTCCCGCACCTGGGGCCCGGCCCCGCCGCCCTGCCCGGCCCCGCGCCCGCCGACTGGGCCCAGGCGCCCCTGGACCCTGCCGTGCGTGCCGTCCTCGTTGGGTTCGACGAGCATTTCAGCTACGCCAAGCTGTGCCAGGCCCTGCGCTACCTCCTGCGCGGCGGCCCCGACTGCCTGCTCGTCGGTACCAACCGCGACCACCGCCTCCCGCTCGAGGGCGGCACTGCCATCCCCGGTGCGTTGGGCCCGGGGCCTGGGCTTCCCCTTCTCATCGCCCGAAAGAGGGAAAATCCTTGTTGAGCCTTTCCTGGGGAATAGTGGTTCCTTTCTGATCTTGATGTGGGACTGTCACAGCCTCCTGGCAGGTTTCACGCACCGCGTCTCTCAGGACTAACCCATTCCTCCGCCTTTCCTGTCTGTGAAGCTGAGGCATTGCGCTCCTAAAGCATGATGCGGTTTTGCACCGGCTCCTGCAGATGCCAAGAGTCTTCTGCAGTCCCTAATCAATGTCTGCTGTTCTCTTCCTAGGGACTGGGTGCCTGGTAAAAGCAGTGGAGACTGCAGCCCAGCGCGAGGCATTCATCGTGGGAAAGCCCAACCGGTACATGTTTGATTGCGTGGCAAGCGAGTTTGACATCGATCCCACTCGTACCATCATGGTGGGAGATCGGCTGGACACAGACATCCTGATGGGCAATAGCTGTGGGCTCACCACCCTGCTGACGCTAACCGGGGTCACCACGCTGGATGAAGTGAAGGGTCACCAGGAGAGCGACTGTCCTGCCCGGCAGAGCCTGGTTCCCGATTACTATGTCGATAGCATAGCTGACCTTCTCCCAGCGCTGGGGGATTAGTATAGCAAAATGCTTGCAGCCTCTGCAGCGGTACCGCGATTAGGGCCCCTGTTAATCACCTTGTGACAGTAACGTACTCACTAGAATACCACCCAGCATTAGCAACCCTTAGCTTTTTAACCTTTCTGTCCTCTGGATATGATTTTGTTTACATCTCGGTCTTTAAATGCACTTTGAAACAAGGAGGGCATTATAGCGTCACCCAAGTCTTGGGGGCTTGGGGCTTTATTTTAAATTCCAAGCAACACATCTATCCAAATGTCTGTGATACTTGATGTCACATTGTCCTCTAGACTGAGTTGAAGAAACTAGAGCTGGTGGATCTGAGGAAAAAAACCTAACATCTTGCGGTGTGTCCTCACCTGGACTCAGGCTGTGGCTCAGTCTGGTTTATTCAGGGAAATGACTCTTGGAGTGTGTAGTACCTTAGCAGCTGTGTTTGTAAACGCTTGCGGTGGCTGGCAGAACTAGTGTTTGGCCTTAGGTTGATCTGTTTTTTTGTTTCTTCCTGGATGGGGTCCTATTTTAGCAGTACAGCCCGCTGCAAGCATCAGGTCACAGAAACTGAAATCTGTCTCCTTTGTTTGACCATTGCAAATTGCACTTGTGATGCAGATTAGGAGGATTCCACTCACAAAATACAAACGGTGTCTTCTGTATTTGTCCAGGTGTTGGATGTATGTATAAAGTACATGTACATACAGGAACTACCCTGAATTCTAAATATATATTGAGAATATATTTAAATTATAAATTTAAGTATAGTATATGATAATATATCTTGTTTTCCAGAAGGGAGGATAAGAGGAATGTATTTCACTGATCACAGTAGATTTAATTCTCCTAAGCTTTTGCATTTGGTAAAGCAGAAAGTCTTAACCATATAGGACTGTCCTTCACTACTGCCGCTTCCCAGAAATAACGGGACTGATTAGTACCAAACCAGTTCTTGTACTTCCCTCAGCCTCAAAACAGCCGCTTGCCCTGGCTTTAGCTGCAGAATCTGAATTCATGCTCAGTCCACAAGGGATGGATGCAATACGCAATACAGCTTTCCACCAAAACAATCCTGTGAGAGTACTGGCTGTGTGTGACAGCGGCATGTGCTTCCTTTATCTGAGGTTAATATCTTCCGTGTGTGTCTGGCGTGGGGGCCTGGCACCAGCTGCTTGTCTGAAGAAGAGTGTTTGCTTGCTCAGGTGATGATTTTGTTCTGAACTTTAGGTGGGCTTGGGTGGTGCACAGCTCAGGCTGCGGGGTATGTTTTTATGCTGGCTGAATTGAAGGCCACAGTTGAAAGCTTTTGCATTACAGAATTAAGGGAAAAATTATATATGCAAATAACATGCTTTTATTCCATAGATTCCGCTATCAGCAGTTCAACATTGGCCTTCCCTCATCTCCCACTGTTCAGCGGAACAGCTCTAGCAGTGCGTTGATGCCATTTCCTTCCACTCAGACACTCGAAACACCTTGTTTGTACAGCAATAACCGCGCATATTGTCTTTCAGTGTTACCAGAATGTTAGCTGACCTTGTAAAAGGGTGTTCACTTGTAACTCGGGAGTTGTGTAAGGAAGCACGGATAATCTCTTCCCTTTTCCTTTCTCCAGCTGGAAGGCTGTGACTGTGTGAACTTACGAGAGGTAGAACTTTCACATTATCTGGGTAACGTGGAAATGGACATTTATGGATTTACTGCAGGGAGGGTCTGACTTAACCATGTTCTTTGATTCAGTTCCTGTATCTGGTGCTTATAATTTCAGAATACGTCAAGTGAAGTAGTGAATGCCAGGAGAGGCATTGAGCCTCGTTCAGGCAGTGAGCTGTCCCTGCCGGGTACTGCTTGCTGTACGAGGGCACCATTACCTCTGTTCACGTACGCTGAAATGTACTGGTGAAGGTGTCAATCATGCTTCAAAACTCTGTAACAACTTCCAAGCGGTTTTTAAGCCTCTACTTGAATTCACATTAAACTTACAAACCTGCTTTCCCCTGGCATTGCCTTATTTTGTAGTTTCTTTTCTGCTAACTTTGGTGCAGCTGTATTGTGTGGAAATTCCGGGAGTTAGGGATGCAGTTTGTGTTTATCATCTTTACTCCTCACGTGCAGTATCAGGGAAGGAAATCCAAGCTCTGGAGTATGTTTCTCTGATTCACATCCCAGAGCTGTGCAGGGCTCTTGGCGTGGGCTGGGATTTGCTTTTTTGAGTACAGCACAGAGCGGAACGCAGTAATCCTGTCACCATGTTTTATAGAGGGTTTTGCTTCCTTCCTGTGCCTCAGATCAGGCAGGGCATAAATTTCTTAAGTGTTGGCTGGCTTGCTGTTAAAATCTGTGGGGAGGGCACCCTGCTTGCGAGATGCAGCTTGTTTTTCAGACTTCTTGCGCTAAGCTCCGCTGCAGCAGGAGCCAGCTAAGCAGGCTGTGGGGAGCGCTGCCTGATCTCCCTATGCCTGAGCCAGCAGGAGCAGAGCCGGTGGTTTGACTGCTCCAGCACCATTCCCGTTTTCATCAGAGCCGCAGCGGTGCGGGGTGCTGCAGTCTGGCATTCTCGGGTTTGCTGGTTTAGAGGAGCGATCGTGGTGGCGGTTTGACTCTCGCTGGCCACGTTGTTGCGGGGTGTTTGTCCAGGGTTGGAATGCGTGTCCCACAGAAGCAGCGTGCTGCAACAAGGCAGTGACCTGCTGGAACGGCTCTTTTGACTTACAGGAGGGAAGAGGGTGAGCGGGGAGAGGCATCACTAGTGCTTTGACGATGAGAAACTCCAGGACAAGCTGCCCCCTCGGCTGAGTTGGATCAGTACTGGGCCACGCTTGATAGGAAAATGTCCAAAAGCTGTATTTTCCTGTGACAGAGACTATGTGAGGAATTCCATTGAGGTTTTCCTTGTCTCCATTCCGTTGGTTACATCTGGCTGGCAGGGTGTAGAACCACAAAGGTCCTCCAGGGTCTCTGGGACTGCTCAGGAAAACCACGGTCTGGTGAGCTGGGAACACTGTTCCCCGCGGGGTGTTTCATCGCAGGACACGAGTGTGAGCACGAGCACAGCTCGGGTTGTTGGCAGTGGCTTTGTGGCAGATCCTTCCCTGGGCTGTGGCCGAAGCGAGGTCTGCAGGTGGGACGCAGGGTATCTGTGCAGCCAAGGCCGGTGGGGCAGCAGGACAGTTGGCTTCGGCCCACGGAACTCCGGCAGCACAAAGTTCATGTTGAAACCTAGAAATAACCGATGACAAGGGCAGGCTGCCACCTTTCTCTATTCATTTTATCTCTTAATGAGGCTTACCCCATCCCGCTATTAGGGGCTGCCAGCGGGGAGGGCTGACACAAAGCCCCCGATTGTTGTCCCCCCACCCCCTCCAGCCGGCTCGCAAGGTGAGCAGGAAGAATGGTTTTATGCGCTGACAGCATGGCTCGGCAGCCCTGGGCTTCGCCCCCCTTCCCCTCTCCCCAGGTGGCAGCTCTAAGGTTTCAGCCTCCCCGAGGTCCGAGTTGAGGAGCTCCTGGCTGGGAAGCCCTTTGGCTGCGTGGACACATATTTACATTTTGTGGATGCACGCTTAGGTTTCCCCAGCACGCCTGGCGTTCAGGATCATGCCCAGTCCCAGTCCGTGTGGTGTCAGCAGGCAGAGCTGCAGGCACGAGGTGCACTGAAGCGGAGGATGGAGGGTCAGAACGGCACCGGCACTGCTGCCCCTGCAGTGAGTACCCCTGGTCCCCCAGCTGCCACAGGCAGGGACCCCCGCTCTATGCTTGCTTGATTCCTCTTTCGAAGGGGCTGAGCTCCTGCCATTCCCGTGGATCCCGGTAAGATTTTGTTCATCCCCAACCTCAGGACCCCCCAGTTCAGCTTCTTGTAAAGCAGCTGACTGTCACCCGGATTTTGTGGAAGTGCCTGGACTTCCACGGCTTAAACTGATGGTGTAACAAGGCAGGGCAGGGCGCTCTGGTTAGCAGTGCTAAGGAAGCCGGGTGTGCACGCTGCCGAGCCGCTCGGGATGCGAGCACCTGTGTGAGCGAGGGACACCAGTCGCTGGGTTTCTTTATTTGCCCATTTCCCACCCGAGGGAATTTTGTTAGCTATTGAGAACATGCCTGTTGCTGTAGGGCTTGGGCTCTGCTGGGTGTGCATTGGTAAGATTTCAGCTATGCACAGTTTTAACATTAAGACTCACTGCTTTTCGGGTGGGATATATCTGGAAGTTACGTATTACTGAAAAAAGATGAGGAACTGATCTGGAGCTTGAAGAGCCTCTTTTTGTGTGGCTGTAGCAAGCCTAACCAATGGGCATTTATCAAATTTCTCTATGTGCTTCAGAGGACTGAGGAACAGATTATTAAGTGTGGGCTCCGCAGCTGAGATGATTGAAAGCACATTCTTTCTGCTTTGTAAAAATAATGTTATGTGCCATTAAGTTCAATTGAATTGTTTCAATATAAGATTAAAGTCAATTTTAATAGAGCCACTGGAAGTGCCACATGACTGCCAAACTCTTCTGCTTCAAGTAACAGCTCGATCTGCACAGAAAACGACTTGGCAAGAAAATAAAATGCAACCAAATATACAGAGAGGCAAGGAAGCAGGGTCACTCCACATGGGGTCTGCTTCAAACGCTGATGGTTCTCCTGGGGATTTTGCTATAAACCAAAATAATTACATTTGCTACTAAAGCGCAGCAGCAGCCCCTGCCTGTGGAAAGCTTCCTGCTCCGGTCCTTCCTCGGCAGGTTTGCAGCATTCACCTGCTGCCCTGGCTGCAGGAGGAAAATGCTGGGCTGTGGGAGTGCTGGCTACCAGGATGTCGGATCTGAAACTGGGGGGTGCAAGTGACGTTATTCCAGGGCTGCTGCAGTGCTTTGGCAGTTCTGTGCTCAAACCCCAGCAGTTTGCACAATGATTTGCATCGTGAGGGGGAAGTGCATTTTATGGTGACGAAGAAGCAGCAGGAAGGTTAATTTTAACTCCTGTTCTTTCCTTCTTTTGCCTTGGCTCCCAGGACACGAGGATTGCCACACACTTCACAGCTCCATCCAGGACATTCTGGATCATCCTGTCCATTGCCTTGTTTTTTGCAGTTGTTGGCATCAGCATCGCGGGGGTTCTCAGCTTCTCCCCCAGCTCTGCCCAGGTAAGGGATCCCGATCCAGGCAGGCAGCTGCCTCCTGCCTGCAGCCCTGGTCTGTGTGGGAAGCACTTGCCCGGAGGGACGAACCAGCTGAGGTCAGGGCTGGGTTTGGCCAGTTCCCGTCTCTGGAAGCTGCAGAAGGGCGGGAAGGTGCTGGCAGCGCTACAGGCAGCGAGCGAGCATCACCCCTGCAACACACCTGCCAGAAACCCTGGCTTAAATCAGAAGAACTTCAGCGCACCGGTTGTAAATGCAGACGCAGGCGGGTGTTTTGCTAAGCAGGTGCGTGACAACGAGTGGCTGTGTCCTCTGAGGTGAGGGTGCGGGCACATCTGCTGCCAGCAAGCTGTGCCAGCTGGGGAGGATCCCCGCCTCCCCCAACGCGTGGCTGTGGCAGAGGCTGGCGAGCCCCCTGGCCCTCTCCTCCAGCACCCTGCTGCCAGGCGGGGTGGGTGCCTTCAGTGCGGGGGGCACCGGCACCTCTCCCGCAGCCCTGTGTGATGGAGAGCAGTCTGCTTCCCAGATCTGCTCCCCTCCCTTGGGTCACAGCTGCTCTCTGTTGCTAAATAATTCAGACAAGCAACACGGACCGGCAAAGGGTCCAGCTGGGGACGTCAGCGGGGAGATGCTGTGCTGAGCACTGAACAGCCGAGGGTGGGTGCTGCCCTCCCTCTCTGTGCCCAGGCTGGCTTGCAGCTCGTCCAGCTAACGCTCCAGGGCCAGCACGACCCGCTGAGAAACCAGACAGCCTTGGTGGACCAGTCCAGGAGCACCGTGACCTACTACATAACCTCGCAGAGTAACCACACCGCTGTGGTGCTGTATGACAGCAGGAACGTAAGTGTGTCAGGTTAATTACCTGCCTCATTAGTGTGGAACTGAATAGAGGAGCCCAGACTGCTGAGTGAAAAGTTGCTGGGGTGGGAGTCAGGAGGTGTAGACCAGGAAAAACCTCAACCAGCTGCTGTTTGGTGCCTTTCTCGGTGCCTTTAGTTGGGAAAGATAACGCAGGGCAAAAGGAGGAATGCCCATCTCTCGAGCTCTTAAGACAGCTGCGGGTGCGTGCCGCTGCCTGCTGTAAGGGGGCACAATCTGTCTCGCAGGGCTACGTGTGCTACAAGCCCGTGGAGCAGCGTGCGTGCTACCTGAGGAGGATGGACACCTGGGACCTCCAGACCCTACAGACATCTTCCAACTTGTCTGAGCAGAGAGTGAGCAGCTGCTGCAGCCATTCCCCGGGGCTGAGCGGAGTGGGGTGATGAATTGGGCTTTGCACAGAGTCCTGGCTCACTGAAGGCCCTTTCCTGCATGGATTTGTGTTTGCAGTGGTGACACCAGCATCCCAAGCATGGCTAAATGAGGGCAGGACCCTCCCAGCCGGGGGTAGCAGCAGCAGCCCCCTGCTCTGTGCAGTTCTCTGCTGGGGGGCTGCCTTGGTGTTTTGCACAGGAGCAAAGCTCTGCCTGGCAGTGCTGGGGTGCTGGGCTCACTATGTGAGCTCGGAGCAACAGCTCCTGGGTTTATTGATATCCTATCTTCTGGGAGAAACAGCGGAGCTGCGTGTCGAGGAAGGGGGATATGTCCCACCGAGGTGAATAGCAGAGCTCTCACAGGACCTGCTCCCACTGGATTCTGTTACCTGCTCAAAAATCTGGGGAACAAAAAACAAAGGGGGTTTGTTAGCAATGGACAGAGAAGAAAGTTGGAGTAAATCACGTATATGGACACTCTGAAGAAAATGTTAATGGATGCATGGGCAGGGGGCAGATTCTGTTTCAAGAACACAGAAGGCCCCATTTTTTGGTGCCCCTGCCACCTGCTCTCCGTTTCCTCAGGGGCTCCCGGGGGCTCCCGGTGCCTCGCCTGCCGCTCCCACCCAGCCGGGAAGTGAGGGGCAGGGCTTAACCCGGAGGAGTGTAGGCATGCAGCCCCCATGAGAGCAGGCTGCCGAGGGGGGTGCGAGGAGAAGGAAGCACCTGCCCAGCTCTGAGGCTCCTGAAGGGAACTGAAATTGCTGGTGGTGCTGGGGCTGCCAGCAGCCCGCGTGGTCAGCCGGGACCTGGTGCTGAGGAGCCTCAGCTCAGCTTTGCCCTGTCCCAGCCCCCATGGGGCTCACAGCCACCAATTCACATCACACCTGGTGCTGGGGGCTCTCGTGCATGGCAAGGGGACAGGGGTAGCAAGGGGACAGGGCTGCCATGGGTCAGCGCAGCGCTGGGTGGGCAGACGGACTGGTGGGCTGTGCCGGTTGTGGCACCTGGCACAGCATGGTGATGTAGCTCCAGGCTTGGGGACAAAGCAGCGCAGCCAGGGGCCTGGGAGGAGCTGGGACCCTGGCTTCCCAGGCTGCGGGGCCAGCGAGGGGCTGCCCAGTGTCCCCACAGCCTGGTGGGCCGGCAGCCGTCGGGAGAAACCTGCCCTCGCTGCCGGGTGGAATGGCTCCTTGGGTGCCTCGACAGTGAGAGCAGCTCTGCGGGGCCGGAGGGCAGCGCCGGGAGGGAAAAAGTGCCTCGGGAGGAGAAACAGGGACGTTTCTTTCAGGCTGATCGGCTGCTACATCAGAATAACCAGACCAAGTACTACCGGGAGTTCCTGGGCGTTCTGGCGGGGGAACAGGTGGACCCCAACAGCCTGGGGGAGGCTGTCCAGACCCTGTGTGAGCAGACATCCATCTTCTGGGTCCGGAGAGGGGAGGGTAAGTTGGACACTTCCCTTTGCCAAAGAGGGAAGCACGGTTGTTTCTACCACCTCTAAGAGAGCAGGCTCTGCTGCCCAAAAGCTCGTGCACGCCCCAGGACGGGCTGCCAAGGCCCAGGACAGGGACAGGTGACCTCTAGTTCAGAATTAAACCATTGTTCAGCCATCACCGAGTTGCTGGCTCATACCCCAGCCTGCAGCGAGCCACGGTGCTGGCTGGGAAAGGCTGAGCCCCCTTCCCCCGGCAGCACAGCCTGCTCCTGCAGCACAGCTGCAACACAGAGCAGCCCCCTGCAACGCTGTTGCCTTAATACCTGTCAGCCTCCTCTTCATCCAAAGCAGCCCACTGAGCTCTCATTCTGTTCCGTCTTACTCCAGCTTTAATGAGAAAGGTCATTCCCTGAGGCTTTCCACTTGTTTGGCTCCCCAGGGACTCGTATCTGCAGGACTACAAACGCGTTCCTCTCATCTTGCTGTCCTTGCTCATTTGGCAGGTCCAGGGAAGCAGCGGCTGATCTATCTGTGCATTGACATCTGCTTCCCAAGCAACATTTGTGTGTCTATCTGCTTCTATTACCTCCCCGAGTAAGACCTGCAGCCACGGATGCCCTCTCACTGCTCTACATACTTGAACTGGATTCCTGAAAAGCCTCCGATTTCAACCAGGAAGGTAACACCCACAGCATCCCCCAAAAGCTTCCTGCTGATTTCATGCTGCACTTCAGGAGAGTTTAGAAAAACAACAGGACTCTGCTCAGCACTGTCAGTACAGACATTTTATTTGCAGCTCCAGGGCTGCACCTTGTACGTAGATAGTAGGAGATTCAGGCCTAGAGGAGTCACAGGGAGTAGCTGGTGGTTTATGGCTACATGCCCCGTTCAACACAAGGCTATTAAATTTGTTGGGGGTGGCTGGCTTTGTAAGACTGCAGGTCTTCAAGTGAGTATGTGAAATACACTTTGAATAAAGGGATTGCAAACAAGAAACAGCTGCCTCTCCTCTTTGCTCAGCCTCTTCCATCATTTAGAAAGGCCGATTTCTTTATTTTTTTCCACTTTGGGGTACAAGAATATGACAAAGCTGTCAGCAGCTGATGCCACAGGGATGCCTGCAGCTGGACAGCATCCAGCTCCCCTCAGTGGGGTCCCTCTCCCATTCCCTTTTGTCCCAGCAGCCTCCCCTAGAGGCCACACACGTTTTGGTAATGATCTGCTCAGAGCTGAAGCCTGGTCTCACTCCAGGCAGATGCAGCTGCTTCTGCCAGAGACTGAGCCCTCTCCCTCGGAGGGGAGGATGGTTACAAGTGCATGCCTCGGGCTCTGGAGAGGGTGTAAGACAAGGGAAAACAAGCAGAGGTCCTCTCCTTCCCACACATGACCATTATCCCAACACGCTGTCATTGAAAGCAAGGCAGACGACTGCTTTCTGGTGGCCGCTGTATTCCCTCTTGATCTCTCCTGTCTCCACACACCAAAGTCTGGCCAGGTTATCAGAGGAGGCTGGAACAGAACATGAAAAGAGGAGTGGGATATATTGCAATACCCTTTAAACTTTTAAATTATTGTAAGCAAGACTTCCCTCTTGCTTCATTCAAGACCATTATTATGTTGATGACCACTAAGGGAGCTGTGCAGAGCAAACAGCTTAGTGCATTTCTGTATTACGTGGGGTTTTAATTATTTCAGAGAGAAGCTACTGTGAAGTTACAACACTTGCTCTGAAGGTACTATCACGCTGCGTACTACGAGCAGCATTGCTACCAGGTGAAATAAACTGCACACACGAAGACCAGCTCTCCAGTTTAAACAGACACCCTATTGCAGCACAGGCAAAATGCTTAAGGGCGTTAGCGGACTGAGTGGTGGGTGCGAGGCTGGGTGCTCTCTCCTCGCACACACTGGTGCACGAGGGTTTGGCAACGTCCCAGCTAGAGCCCCTGGTAAGCCCTGGGCTAGCGCAGGGCCCTGCTGCTGGGGGCCTGGCATAGTGCAAATCAAGTGGGGGGCCAAGGGCAGGAGCACAGCAGCGCGTCACCTGTGACAATGTACTGGGAGTCCCCGGAGAACGCACAGTCCCACATCCAGCCCCGAGACGTTTCCCCCGGGTTATTGCTCTTAATGCTCAGCTCTGTCATCAGAGAGAAGTTTGAAGTCCTCCAGATCTTGCACGTCTGATCTGCAGAACATGTAGCCAAGAGCCTGCAAGGAAGAGACATGCAAGGGCAACCTTATTAATCACGCTGTACGCCTAAGGGCCCCTCAGTAATGTGAGCTGGAGACCTGTGTTTGCCGTGATCAAATTTCTTTACACCTAAATCATCTGCTTGATGAGATGCAAGCTGAGCAGGCTTGGTGAAGGAGTCCACCACTTCATTCCTGGAGATCAGCAATTTGACCCCAGCTGTAAGAACAGTTCGTGGCTGCAAAACTTGCTGAGCCCAAAGAGCACGAGGCTGGGATGCCACCGACAGCAACCCAGTGCTGACACATCCCATGCCGCCTGTCCCACTCCTCCCTGGTGGCTCTGCAGGGCAGTATGGAGCCAGCATCAGCCAACAGCTGGAGGCACAGCTGGCCTCTGCCTGCCTGGAAAGGACCGTCTGTTTCCCATCACAGGTAGGCAAGGGGCTGGCATGCACTCACGTGGAGTCAGGGCTGAACTTGCACTGCAGGGCATAGCGGTTGTGTGCTGGGATCTTGGTCTTGGGGATCAGCTGCGTCACCTCCTCTCCGATGCCACCCGTCAGGTTCCACACATAGCAATTTCCCTGCAGCGAGACAGAGGGATCTGTGGCCAGGCTGGTAGCCACCCACCCAAAGCAGCCAGGACTTCCCACATCTGCCCACAGCACAGCAAAGCTGCAGGTGAAGCCGGCACGTGCAGACTGGCTGCCCCTGCCCACAGGAGGCACAGCCCAGCAGCGGCCGCAGCACAGTTAATCCTGTCCCACGTCCAAGGCTGTCGGAGCTCACCGAGCTGTTAACGGCCGCCATGTAGCTGGCATCGGGGTCAATGTGAACCGAATTCACAGAAACTTCGGGCTCTGGAATCAGCTGCTCGTTGTGGTCCGTCTTTAGGTCCCAGATGTGAATGGCACCGCTCTGATCACCTACAATTAGCTCTGCCTGCAAGAAAACAGCAGCCTCGTCTCTCTGTGGAGAACCCCACAAGCAGCAGCCTCAAGCTGATGCTCAGGCCGTGCCTGTGTGGCACCACGTGGAGCCTTGCTCTGGTTTTAAACATCGGGGTCCTGTTCTGCCTCATTATTCCACAGCTCAGGGCTGTTTCAGAGCTCCAGCAGCCTGCTGACTGCCCCGTGCACCGAAAGCAAGAGTACTGATCTCACATTACACTCTGCAAGAAGTGTTTACTTTTACAGAAGTGTTTCCTAATTTTATAAACCCCAGAGCACACAGCAGCTGCCCGATTTCCAGAACCATTGCACAGCTACAGCTCCAAACAACATCCACAGAAGCCAAATGACTTTCAGCATGTCTGAGAAGCAGGCATTAAGATGCAAGTTGGCCAGTGAACAACTGAAGCACTCAAGAGTGTACAGATACCTGAAAAACACGAGCCTAAATAGATTTTTTTTTTCTCTCTCTCCTTCTCAGGGGAAGGACAAGAGCCAGCTGAAGGGCAGGAGTTCTGGCTCCAATCCCAAACTCAGACCAGAAGACAATGCTGGCAGCTCTCCACTAAAACCAGGGCTTTTATCGATAGTCTTGCACCGTCCATAATTTTAGCAGAATCCCTAGAGGAGATCAGGTCATCGGGCGCAGCTAATCCTGTACCTGTGAGCAAAGGCTTATTTCTGAGGAAGGCAGTCATCACTCGATATATTTAGCTGACTGCACAGCCACAGTCCTTAGCCCACTCTTAGCAGGTGCAAGTGCAATTGCTAAAGCTGTCACGGAAATTAGCAATTGCTAAACCCAAGCCATGAGAAATTTCACTTGGATAACTGGATCAGCATCACTGCAGCAGGGAATTGCAGAGCAATGAAGCTATCTGAATAAATACTGCCACCTCTGGACTAATTAACTGCGTTCAGCTCACGGACCACACTCCTGCACCTCAGCAGCATCTTGGTTAGTGATTATTTCACATGTAAGATCTATGTACAACAACAATATTTGTTTTATGATAATACATTCTCACAGCATCAGCACCGCAGGAGCATCAGAAGCATCTGGGTAAAGTCTAGGCCAAATAACTGATCTCAAATCTGGTCTGAAATTCTGGACTTGCAAAATTAAACCTTTGCAAAATCAAATGCAAAGAAATATTTCTATTATTCAGCTTTTTAAGAGTCTGCACTACCATGCCAACAAACAAACCCTGCAGCACTGTGAATACAAAATGGACCAGACGGGTTATTAGCACTGCAATGATACGTATTGATTTTCACCGCCACCCCCTCTAATGCACCACACTCCCTTTTAGCCTCGTTTCCCGAGCCTCGGCCATCCCTGTTTATCAACAGCTCCTGACCCGAACAGTGAATCTCGAAGCGAATCTGACCAAGGTCCTGAAGGTAACTGCGGCCACGGGTCCCAAGATGCTTTTTCTTGGCAGCGGTGCCACCCTCAAGCTTCCCAGCCCACCCCATGCCGCCAGTTCCACTCCCACCACGTCCCCTCGGTTATGTTGCCGGGGCAGGGATGGCCCCCAAGGAGCGCTCCCTCCCACGGGACAAGAGGCCCAGCACAGCCATTAGGCTGCCTCTTTGCAACAGCCACCAGGTAATTAGTGCAAGTGCACCAGCTGGCAAACGAGCTCAGCAGACAAAGGCCGGGGACTGTGGCACAGACACCTGCTGCAGGCACAGCCTGAGCCCGCGGTACCCGCTCGCTCCCAGCGCCGCTGCCTGGGGGGCTCTGCTCCACCGCACAAAGCAGCGTTGGCTTTCCCAGGGCAGACAGAGGGACAACGCATCGATTGTGCCGGCTCCGGTGTGGCGTGGGCTCCGTTCCCATCGCGACCCAAAGCTCCAGTGGCTCGCTGAGGGAGCAGCCAGATGGGTGGCCTGGGTGTGGGAAGCCAGCTGCTGCTTGTCCAACAACGGCACCAGCAGCCTGCGGGTCCGTGCCACCAGGGAGGCCACCCTCCCCAGCCAGCCCCCAGGGCTTTTGGCAGGGCTGCCAATACAGAACTCCGCAGCCCCTCTGGTTTACCCGGGGGGTATGGTGGAGAAGGCAGCGCTCACCTGGTTGGGGTGCAGGCAGACGCAGTTAATGGGAGCGTTCACCTGGAAAATCCGCTGGCACTGGAGGTTACGAGACCTGCAAGAAAAGAGCGTGTTTGTTCGGGAGCACGTTTGGGTGCGCACATCAGCGCTGCCACCCCCGGTGCCGCCTCTGCCCACCTCAGGTCCCAGATGCGGGCCATGCAGTCCTCCCCACCCGTGTACATCCACCGCCCGTCCTCGTGGAAGCCCACCGAGGTGATGTTCTTGCTGACGCCGTCGTAGTTGATGACGGGGTTGGGGTTGTTGGAGTTGAGGTCGTACATGCGGATGTGCTGGTAGCCTGCGGCGGGAGCGGGCAGCGGCTGACCGGGCACCCTGCCCTGCCCTGCCCGGGGGCCGGGGGCCGGGGGGCCGGGGCTCACCTGCGGCGGCGATCATGCTGCGGTCCGGGGTGATCTCCAGCGCGTTCACCTGCTGCAGCCGCCCGTTAAGGTCGGTAATAGGAACCCCCCGGGGCCCGCCCCGTGGCACCGAGCGCTCCCCGCCGCCCCCAGCCCGGGGCGGGGAAGGATACCGAGTCCTGGTGCTGCACGGTGCGGGTGCAGATGCCGCTGTGCGCCTGCCAGAACCGCACCGTGTGGTCGTAGCCGGCCGTGGCCAGGATGACGGGGTCGCTGCCCACCGTGCCCTGCGCCGCGTTCATGGTCCCGCCGCCGGGGCCCGCTCAGGCCCCCCCAGCCCGCCCAGGCGGGCACTCACCCCTGCGCCCCCCGCCCGCCCCGCAGCGCGGGGGAGCCCGGGGCCCGGGCCAGGCCCCCCCCCGGTACCGGCAGCCGCAGAGCCCGCCCGCCGCAGGGCCCGGCCCCCGCCCGCTCCCCCGGTACCGGCACGCGCGGAGCCCGGCACGCCCCGCGCACGCGCCGTGCGCCCCGCCTCAGCGCGCAGCCGCCCGGGGCGGGGCCTGCGGAGAGCGCATGCGCAAGGGCGGGGCGGCGGGAGAGACCATGCGCAGGGGGCGGGGTGGGTAGGAGAGACCACTGGGCACGGGGGGGGGTGTGAGAGGTGGAGCACGCTTCCAGCCCCGCCGCTAGGGGGCGCAGCGCAGAGGGGGCTGTGCAGCGCCCAGCGCCGCGGGGCGGGTACCGGGCTCGCACCGGGCACACACGGGGCACCGGGCACACACCGGGCACGGGAACACACCGCGCACACAGCAGGCACCAGGCACTGACAACGTGCCGGGCCCCGGGCCCCAGGCACACACTGGGCACCTGGCGCACACCGTGTACACACCGGGCACCGGGCACACATCGGGCACCAGGTACACACCGGACACCGGGCACACATCGGGCATACACGGGGCACCGGCCACGGCCAGAGCCGCCCCGCACAGCCTGGGCACGGCCAGGCCCACCGGGACAGCGGGAGCTCTGCCGGGGCCGCCCCGCAGGCCGGTGCTGCCCGAGGCAGGACGGCCGGGGGCTGCGGCTGTGCGGGTGTCCCGCCGTGCAGGTGCCGCCGCAGCGGGCCGTGGGGCCGCTCCCTGCCCCGCCCGGCCCCGGCCCCGCAGCGCCCGCCGCACCGGCACCGCTCGGGCCCTTTAAGAGCGGCAGCGGCGGCGGCCCGTGTCTGCGCTCGTGCCCGCTGCCGGCGGTGCCCGCGGCGGCCCCGCACCTGCCGGTAAGGGCCAGGGATGCTCGGGGCCGTCGGGGCGTCGGGGGTGCAGGGGCGGCCGGGATGCCCGGGGGGTGCAAGGATACCCGGGGGGATGCAGGGATGCTCAGGGATTCAGGGATGCCCGATGCCATAGGAATGCCCGGGAGGGATGCAGGGTTGCCCAGGGGGATGCAGGGATGCCCAGGGCCATAGGGATGCCCAGCGGGAATCAGGGATGCCCAGGGCTGCAGTGATGCCCAGGGGGATGCAGGAATGCCCAGGGCTGCAGGGATGCCTGGTGCAGTAGGAATGCCCGTGGGGATGCAGGGATGCCTGGAGGGATGCAGGGAAGCCCAGAGCCACAGTGGGGAGCAGGGCCACAGGAATGCCCAGCGGAGCCTGGAGGGTGCTGTGGGGTGCAGGGATGCCCAAGGAGTACCTGGGGTGTGGGGTGACACGAGATGCCCCAGGCTTGCAGGGTGCGGGTGGAGCCCTGGTGGTGTGGTGGGCTGGGTGGGGTGTGGTAAGTCCCCCCCATGCCCAGGGGCTGCTCCGTGCATGCCCAAGCATCCCTGGGGTGGACATGACACAGGGGCTCTCTCTGCCCAGGGGCCAGGGAACAGCCCCCTCCTGCTGCCATGGGGGCTGTAGCCCTGCTGGAGGTGTCCACAGCCTCCCCACGCAGGAGCCCGCAGCTGTGGGGCTGCAGTGTCACGGCCTCTGGTGAGGGGCAGCTCATCCCATGGGGAAGACACAGGCTGGGGGTGAGGGACCAGGGAAGGCTCTGGAAGCATGTGAGTGTGTGCAAATATGTGTGAGTGTGCAGCATCACTCTTCCTATGGCCGCACCGTCGTGCGCACCCAGCAGGAGTGAGCGTTTGGCGTGGCAACAGCTGGGGAATGCCGGAGCAGAGCAGTGGGCAGCTGGGTGGCACCCAGACCCTGCAGTGGCACCCGAAACCCTCACTGCCAGCCTGTGGGCTGCAGTGGCACCTGCCACACTGGGGGCACTCAGCTCTGTCCTCCCCATGGCCCCAACTCTCCCCAGAGTCAGGTTTGGGTTTGCTTCCATTCTCCTCTCCTCCAGGATCAGGAAGGTAAGTGGGGAGCTGGGCTGGTTTCAGGTTGCTGGGGGCAAACCCCACATAGGCTGTGTGGAGGCAGAGAGGGGGGCAAGGGTCCGGCCCCCTCCCCGCCCTGCAGCTGCTGTGTTGAGCCAGGCTGGCTGGCTGGTTGCAAGGAGCCGTGGGCTCTTCCGAGCCTCCTGGGGACCCGGTGTCGGCGCTGTCCCCAAAGGGTTGGTAGAGGAAGATGTGTTAATAAACACAGCGGGGTCTAGTGGCGAGATGCCAGGTTAGAGGGGCGGCACCGAGCAGCTGCAAGGGGCTCTTCCATCAGCACAGGGGCACAGAGTCGTGGCTGCCCCACTGTCACCCCCTGGCACTGCACCCCACCACTGGCGTGTCCCCATCCCGCCTACCTGCACCTGGGCTGTGCCAGGGAGGCTCAAACCCTGAAAACCTGTTCTCAATTTAAATAAGATTACATATACTAAAAATGCCAAATCTTGGTGAGCTGACAGCGTCTGTCTAAATATTTATCCCTGCTCTAATCAGGCGCTGTGTTCCCATGACAGCACGACCAGCACTTCACATATTGATGGCCTTCCCGGGTGCTGGGCTCCCCGTGCCCACCTGCCCCGTGCCCACTAAGCCCCCGGTCCCATGTCCCCCTGTACCTTCCCGCACACCCAATGCAGGTAAGCCCCGGGCTGGCAGCTGTCCCCAGCCTGGCACATCCTTGCTGGGCTGCATCGGAGCTGCCAGGAGCTTCCAGGCAGGCTGGAAGGGCAGTGGGAACAGGCAGGACAGGGAGGGGGTGCCATGTTTGTCCCCCGCAGCACAGGCGGTGCAGTGCTGAGCACAAGGTGTCTCGTCCAGGTGTGAGCGCAGGGGACAGCGTGGGCACAACCTGCCCCAAGAGCAAGCTCTTGCCCTGCCTCCTGTGTACAAGCACCAAAGGACCGGGTACCCAGGGGTACTGGGCGATGGGGATGGAGCAGGATGCTCCAGCTCCCTCCTGCACGTTGCTGCCCTGCCCTGTAACGTGGCCTTGCTGGGGCCTCATGCTCTGGGGACGGCACGTCCTGCACTGGCTCTGCAGGACATGCCAGGGGTCCCGGCCGCTGCAATCCCCCTGCACCCCGTGGCAGCATGCGGGAGGAGCATGTCAGGAGGCATTAGGGCTGTGTCTACAAAAAGGGCTAATTCAGAGCCAGAGGCACGGGGCGGCTCAGCGCCGCTCTCCCCTGGTGCCGCTGCTCTGGCAACACAAACAAAACCCTCGCGATCAGCTGAGCAGCTCATGCACCGGCAGCCGCCAAAATCTGCTTTTCAGGTCCCAAATCTGGCAATGCTTGCTTCAACCCTGAACTTCAGCACCTTCGGGTGGCAACTAACCAAGAGAGCTGGTGGCAGCTGCCCCGGCGCTCGCAGCGGCTGGGGGCTGGGGGTGTTGGCGGCACTGCCCCATCCCTGCCTCGCTGCACCCACCAGCCGGCAAAAAAGGAGAAAAAAGGGCAGAAGTGATGCTAGTGCTTCTCCTGTGCAGCTTCCAGGAGGATTCATGCTGCCTCCTGCCTGTCGGGCTGCTGTGGGCTCCTGGGGTCACAGGTCCCTTGTCACCTGGGAGTGGGGCTGTGGGCGAGGAGGAGCCCCAAGGGGGCTGCAGGAGCAGGGCATAGGGTGTGCTTGGCACTCCCCCCTGCGATGCTCTCCCAGGGGGATGCCATGGGGCTGCAGAGGTCGGTGGCTCCCTGGGGCTGGGGGGAGCGATGCCCCCAGTGCTGGTCTCACCGAGGCCTGGCCTGGCTCGGCATCTCCTGCTGCAGCTGCGATGCCGGCTGCATGGGACACTGCGGTGGGTCTTGGTGCTGGGGCTGGTCACGTGCCAGTGGTCACAAATATCTGTGAATCCCGCGAGCTGTTGCCACAGGGGGGACCAGGGAAGGGGCACCTGCTGCCTCCTGCCCCACAGCGTCTGTCTTTGGTTTGGCCTCACTTTTATCTAAATAGGTAGATCCCCCTCTCAGGAGTTCTCAAAATTGGTTTAGGAAAAAAAGACTTAAACTGAATTTTATTCATCCTGAATTGTGACAACCCTTTGACACAAGCTGTTCCCTGCACTGCGCGTGGCCTGTCCTGCATGCCCTGCGTGGGGTCACACATGGGTTTAACCAGGTGCGGTGTCTTGCAGCCCTCAGCAGTGGCAGCACGGCGATCCCACCCTGTCCCTCTCCCGCTCTGCGGGGAAAGCAGCAGCTCCTCTCACGGGGCTCGGAGCCTGGGTGGCCGGACCCCGCTGGCCTCCTGCCCCACTCTGAGGTTGTTTCTTGGCAGGCAAAGCAGCTCTGCCCCTTCCCCTCCGTGGTGCCGGGGGGGAACTTGCCTCCCCAGGGGGATGCTGCGGGCTGTGTGTGGAGAGCGTGTGCCCATCCCTGCGGGTGCCAGGGGGGTCCAGGCTGCCCCCCTTGCACCGGTGGTGCCCATGGCCATGCCAGTGCCATCCGCAGAGCAGCCCAGTGCTGGCATGTACCCAGGTGGTCCCCAATTGCCTCCCTTCTGTCCGCAGGGCTGTTGCATCCTGTGCCCACTGCGTGATGCCACCGCACCAGCCGCCCCCTGACACGGCCCTTGTCTTGGAGGTGACAGGGCTCTAGGGGATTCCCTGCAGGCACTGCCTTGTTTGTTCCTTGTTTGTTCCTGTGCTGGTGGAGCCCGAGGAGGCTGTGCTCTTGCAAGCAGAGGCAAAGGCAAAGACGGGTCCGGCCACTGGCCCCTGTGCTGTGCCCATGAGGTAGGAGGGACATGGGGTCCCCGCTGGGGACTGGGATGGTGGGTGGGGTCTCCCCCATATCCCCTTTCTCTGGGTCTTGTGCTGCCCTGGTCAGGGGAGCAGGGCACAGTACGTGGGGCTGTGCAGGGTCACCCGTACTTGGGGTCCTTCTGGCCACTGCCCAGCCTTGGGGTGCTGCAGTGCAGCCAGACCCTTGTGTGTCCCCCGCAGAGATGGCCTTCCAGCGCAGCCACAGGCTGAACCTGCTTCGCCTCGTCGTGCTGCTCCTTGTTGCCTTGGCTGGCATCAAATTCCTCTTCCGTGACAGGTGAGGTGGCAGCAGAACTCCGGGCATGGGTGAGGGCCCCAGCGGGGTTGGGGTCTGTGGGGAGCCCCTGGGTCATGCCCAGTACTGGGGGGCAGCAGGTGCCCCATGCCCCACGGCACCCCCAGCCCTGCTGTGTTCCCTGCAGCTTTACCCTGGAGCTGCACAAGCATGTCACCAAGGACAGTGGGTTCTGGGGGGACACGGGCGACACTGGCCAGGATGCTGGCTCCCAGAGCCAGGCTCTGGAGCTCCCTGCAGCAAAGATAACAGCCCCGAGGCAACAGCTGGAGCAGCAGGGCCCCAGGGACATTGGTGCCACTGAGATGAGGCTGGTCCACCTGGACTTCAAGGGAGCTGCGCCCAGGGTCTCCTACCTGGAGCAGGTGAAGATGCCCCAGGACAGGGAGGGAGTGCTGGGGAGGGATGTGCCGAGGGGGCACAGGCAGAGCAAAGCTCAACCTGCCAGCTGTCCCCGCTGCCCACCGGGGACTCTGCCATCCCCACAGGCTGAGCCCACCCTGCCCGTCCCACAGGTGTTCCCCCTCCTGTCGCAGCTGGGAGCCAACGGCATCCTCATCGAGTACGAGGACATGTTCCCCTTCAAGGGGGAGCTGGAAATCCTGAAGTCCCCATACGCTTACAGGTGAGCCGGGGCCGGGTGCTGAGCTGGCTGTAGGGCTGCCGGCTCGGTGCAGCCCCGGCAGGTCCTGGTGTGCTGGGGCTGGGTGTGACCTGCCTGCACCCATGCCTGTGATAACCGTGGTTGCAGTGCTGGGCTGCGCCACTGGCCGACCAGCCTCCTGCCCCGCCGGGTCAATATTTGTGTCCCCATAGTAAAGTCCACACAGGCGTGGGGTGGCCGGGGCCGTGTGGGCAGGGTGCCAGAGGAGGAGGGAGTGCCCTCATGCTCTGCCCTCTGCCCTGGCATCGCCTGGTGAGCCTGTCCCTGCCCTCCCAGCGAGGAGGACATCGAGCGGATTCAGCAGCTGGCGGAGCTCCACAAGCTGGAGGTGGTTCCCCTGGTGCAGACCTTTGGGCACGTGGAGGTAGGGGGTCCTGATCCCGCTCCTCACCCCACATCACAGGAGGTTCCCCCTGGAAACCTCCCCTGACAGCTCCTCCCACACAGTTCATCCTCAAGCACGAGAAGTACCAGCATCTGCGGGAGGTTGAGCGCTTCCCCAACAGCTTCAACCCCCATGTCCCCGACACCCTGGCCCTGCTCAAGAGCATCTTGTCACAGGTGATTGAGAAGCACAGGCGCTCCACCTGGATCCACATCGGCGCGGACGAGGTGAGTGGTGGGCCGTGCAGGGATCCCAGCCCTCACCCCAGGCACCAGTGGTGCTCCCAGTGGTGCTGAGCATCCCCCTTCCCCTAAGTCCAGGTCTTCCATCTCGGAGAGGGGATGGACTCCAAGAACTGGATGAGCCGCAACAAGGGTGACACGGGGACCATGTACCTGAAGCACATCAAGGAGGTGCTGGGCTTCATCACCACGCAGTACTGGGGGCTGCGGGCACTCATGTGGGATGACATGCTGAGGAAGATCAGCGTGGGAGCCCTGCGGGGTGAGAGGACAGGGATGGCAGTGGTGGTACCTGAGCTGGCCTCTCAGCAGCACCCATTTGTGTGGCTGCCCTGGCAGGCGTTGTGCCTGGTGCCTGGGAGGAGCTCGGGCATGGCCCTGCAGGGATGCAGGTCTCGGAGGAGCACGAGGAGCCCCAGGCATCCTCCTGCTGCTGGCACCAGTGCCCACGTCCCCGTCCCCACTCCCCCTGCAGAGTCTGGGATAGCGAAGCACGTCTCACCCGTGGTGTGGTTCTATGCGCCTGACTTTGAGGCTGAGCAGATTGGTAAGGTGACATGCCAGGCTCCCAGGGCTGGTAGGGGGACACCCCCCTGAGCTTTCGCCAGCCTCCCAAGGACAGTGGTATTTGGGGCTCATGCCTGTCCCGCTGCAGGGCAGTTCCTCGCCAAGTACGCGGAGAGTGGCTTCGAGGCAGTGTGGTTTGCCAGCGCCTTCAAGGGCACCACGGGACCGGCGCAGACCTGGCCCCCCTTGAGCTACCACCTGAAAAACCACCTGAGCTGGCTGACGGTGATGCAGGCCCTGCCACGGCTGGCCCCGCTGCGCTTCCAGGGCATCGTCCTCACCGGCTGGCAGAGGTAAAAGGCAGCAGGACCCCTGCCCTCCCCAGCACCCACGCAGCCCCGACGGTGGCAGTGCGGGAGGCGATGCTGTGGCTGGCCCCGCTCCGCAGGTACGATCACTACTCGGTGCTCTGCGAGCTGCTGCCTGTCAGCATCCCCTCCCTGGCCATCTGCCTGCAGACCCTGGTGAACGGTGAGCCACCACCCTGCTGCCAGCACCCAACCAGCCGTCGCGGCTGGGCTCGCCCCATCTCCCCAACCCACAGGCAGCCACTGCCTGCGAGACCCTATCCTGCAGGCAGGGAAGGTGCTGGGAGGGAGGTGGGTGGCAGGGGGAAGACAGCTTCAGCTCCCCCAGTTTTGGGGGTGTGGTGAAGCCAGGGGTGAGCCTGACATAGGGGTGGCCCCAGCTCTTCTGCGCCTCTCCTTACCCTCCACAGGGGGCTTCACAGAGGAGGCAAAGAGGAAGGTCCTGGACATGCTGGGCTTCCAGAGCATGCAGCTGGAGCAGAGCATGTGGTGCGTGGCACAGCCTGGCCATGGCTGGGGGTGGCCGTGGCACTGCTGTCCCAGTTGCATCAGAAGGGATGCACTGGAGGGGAGCGGGGGGTTGGTTACCCAAATACCCTGGTCCCAGACCTACCTGCCTGGGGTGAGGGCAGGGACCCTCCAGCCACACAGGGTACTGGGGTCCTCCCAGCCCAGAGCACTGGCAGGGCCAGTGCACCCCACATGTTGGGCTGTCACCCCCTCCTCTCTTTTCCTAGCGAGGGCAGGGGAGTGTTCCCTGGTGCGGAGATCTACCACATGGTTGAGCAGGTTAATGGCCACCTGAAGGACAGCATCCTTAAGGCTCTGGAGGAAGAGAGGTAACAGGCAGCGGGAGGCGGTGGGGTCAGCTCTCTTTGGCCATGGGGCTGGGGCACAAGAGCTTTTGCTTGGGAGGGGACCTGCCCGGCGTGCAGGTCCCCATCCCTGGGTGGCCCCTGCACCCCCCACTCCCCTTGTGCCTCCCCAGTGCCATCAAGGGCTGGTTTAGCCCCTACCACCGCAAGCGCCAGTTCGGCAACCCCCGCAACATGGAGAGCTTTGGCAGCAAGGTGCTGAAGTACGTGGTGCTGGGGGCTGGAAGTCCCCCCGGGTGCCCTTGTCGGGCTGGGGTTTCTCCTGGGCTTGGCTCTGGGGACCCTCGCAGGAGGCAGCTGGACCCCCTGTTCTCCCCCTACCAGGCTCCATGAGGACTGGGAGAGCTTTGTCCACAACCTGCGCACCCAGCTGGAGAGGGTCTACTTCCCTGACACCGTGGAGGAGTGGATGGAGGAGAACATCAACCCCTATCTGGACCAGCTGCGGGACCTGGTACGGGACTACCGAGCCATCATCCGCCTCAATGCCAGGCCCAAGGCCATGTAGGAGCTGCGGCCCCCCTGGGCTGGGCTTAGGGTGCCGCTGTCGTGTGTGTTTGCTGGTGACCGCATTGCTGCCGTTGGTTTGTACTGTACAGAGCGCCTGCACATCCCGCTTCCACAATAAAGTATTTTCGTAGATGCTGCTGGGTGCTGCAGGGGGCCACGGCTCTGCCCACCCCAGACAGGTGAGGGGGAGCCGGGGTCGGTGCAGAGGGCAGGGTCTGTCCTGCGACAGCTCCTGGGCCCCTTGCTCCTGCTCTTCCAGAGCTGGAGGCTTTGGTGGGGGGAGGGCAGCCGATGCCCCGTGGTGCTGCCCCCACGGGGCTGCCCATGTGCCTGGTGCTGGCCTCGAGGGTGGCCGTGCCCTCCCTGCAGGATGGGATCCAGCTCGGCGCAGGTGCTGGGTGCTGCATGCCAGCAGGTGTGGGCTGGCACGCGGGAGGGGGCAGCTCACAGGGGGATGCGCCAGCACCCGCTCTCCACCCCCATGTCTGCTTCCAGCAGCGGCTGCCACTGTGAGCCCTTGATCACTGGGTGGGGGACAAGCGCGGTGCTGGCTTCCCGAGCCAAGCCATCCTCCAAACGCTGCTCTCACCTCTTCCTCTCCGTTAATCCTGTGCCCAGGGGCTCCGTGCGCTCCCAGGCCTGACCTGCCTCCCGTGCCCGGGCAGGACCCCCTGCTGCCCTCCTCGCCCGTGGCCGTTGGAAAGGCAGCCATGGCAGGGGGACCCCTGTGCCGCCGGCCGCTGCAAGCCAGAGTTTCCACATCCCTGTTCCTCCATGGTGCCCAACCCTGTGGTGGGGGAGGCAAAAGCAAACCCGCCGTGCCCGCAGCTCTGCGCATTTCAGGGCGCCGGTTTTGGCTCGGCGGGCAGGGCAGGACGCGGACGTTGCGCTGCACATTCTTCTGCTCTGCAAGGAGCAGCCCCACTTGGCAGGAGCGCAGAGGGAGCCGCAGAAATGTGAGGCGGCCTCGAGCTCCTGCTGCAAATGCCTGGCTCAGCCCAGGAGGAGGGACGGGCTGCATGCCCCACTCAGCCCCACACAGCCCCACCACCCAGTGTCCTGGCTTGGTCACAAAGGTCCCGGTGCCCTACAAGGCCACCGGGGCAGGGGCTGCCCCATCCCGGGCCTGTGCTGTGTCCCCGGGTCCTGGCGCTGGGTGCAGGAGCCTGGCAGGAGGGAGCTGAGGGGCACAAAGGGACCTTTGTTGAGGAGCTTCATTTGTTATCAAGTGGTAGCAGATGTGAGGGAAGCCCCTGACCTGCCTGGGCCCCCGGGCGCGTGCGGAGCCCCAGCCCCCAGCCCAAGGAGACCCGCAGCAGCTCAGGCCCCCCATGCAGCCGGATGCCGCCAGGCTGCAGGATTAAAGGGCAGATTAGACGGCGTTTTGTGCTGGTAACCCAAATGTCCTGGATTGGCAAGTGGGGGTGGGGAGAGGAGATGGACCCAGCCATCCCCGAGGGGGGGTCACCCTGTAGTTGTGGGCTGCGGAGGGCAACCTTGGGCTCCAACTCAGGGGGCGTGGGCCAGCACAGGGTGGGCAGGGGGCATCAGGACCTTCTGTCCCTTTGCCACAGGCACTTACCTGGGTCTGCAGCTATGGGTCTGCAGCTATGCCCATGCCCTGCAGTCAGCAGTGCACTGCAGCCACCAGCGCACCATACCCACCAGTGCACTGCAGCCACGGGTCCCTGTGCACTGCAGCCACCAGCGCACCATACCCACCAGTGCACTGCAGCCACGGGTCCCTGTGCACTGCAGCCACCAGCGCACCATACCCACCAGTGCACTGCAGCCACGGGTCCCTGTGCACTGCAGCCACCAGCGCACCATACCCACCAGTGCACTGCAGCCACGGGTCCCTGTGCACTGCAGCCACCAGTGCACTGCAGCTGCCTGTCCCTGTGCACTGCAGCCACCAGCGCACCATACCCACCAGTGCACTGCAGCCACGGGTCCTGGTGCACTGCAGCCACCAATGCACTGCACCCGTGCAGCTGCCTGCCACACCGCCCGGCAGTGACCAGCACGGTAGTGACCAGCTGAGTACCAGCCTTTTGGACCAACGTTGGTTTGCCAGAGCCGGGACCTCCTCAAGACTTTTAGACAGTAACTCATCTGGGAGAGAGAAATTTGGGCGTGATTTTGTGCGGGCGACGCTGCGCTCTGCTCCGACCAGGTCCCATTAGCATGTCAACGCCTTCTCCATTGCTGGCCCTATTTCTTATCTGGTTCATCAGCATCCTCAGCAGTGTCAGGCACCCTCCGCACCTTTAACGTCTCAGTCATTGAAGTCATAAAAAAGTATAAGAGGACAAATGTCACTGGCCATTGTGTCTACAAAAGTGAAAAATTAGGCAGTAGTCAGGGCTTTATGCAAAGAAATTGCAAGGCTGCTCCAGCCTGGTTCCCAGGATAAGGCACCACAGGCTGGCGGTGGGCGACTGCAAGGGCCAGGCTGGGTGGCGGGCTGGGGGCGGGGGAAGGGCCCTCCGCAGCGGGGCCGGGGGCCGCGGCGTGCCCCGGGGGAGGGTCTGCCGGGCCCGCCAGTCCCCGGCTGCGGCCCCAGCCGTCCCCGGGAGGCACCGCCGGGCGCCGGGTCCGCCCCGAGGAAGAGGAGGCCCCGGTAGTCTCGCTCGCCGCTCCCGCCGTGGCCGCCGGGGCCGCTGAGACCCGACAGCTCATTACACGCCACGGCTGCGCGGCGGCGGCCCCGCGGGGCGTCCCCGGGCCCCGGCACCTTCCCCCGCGCCGGGGAGGGGGATCCCCGTGCCCCGCCCGCACACACCGGGCCGGCCCCCTCCCCCTCCTCCTCCGCTGCCCACCGGGCTCCCGGTGCGGCCCCCCCGCCCCGCCGCGCCCCGCCCCGCCCCGGGCGCCCGCCGCCGCCGCCGCCGCCCCCGCCTCCGGAGCGGGCTGGGCGGGGGGGCCCGCGCCGCGCCGTGCCGTGCCGTGCCGAGCCGAGCCGCGCCGAGCCGAGCCGCCCGCCCCTCGCCGCGCCGCGGAGGATGCTCGGGCCGTGAGCCCGCAGCCGGCAGCCCCGGCGCCGCGGAGCCATGGGCAAGGACCAGGAGCTGGTGCAGGCGGTGAAGGCGGAGGACGTCGCGGCCGTGCAGAAGCTGCTGCAGAGGCCCAAGCCCGGCAAAGCCAGTGAGTGCTGCGGCGGCGGGGCCGGGCCGGGCCGGGGGGCGCCGCGGGAACGGGCCGGCCCGGGCGGGGGGGCACCGGGGGGCCGGCGGGGCTCGGCGGCTGGGGGCACGCATCCTGCCCGCTGCTCGCGGTGCCCGGCTGGGATGCCGCCCTGCCCGGCCCCGGAGCATCCCCGGCCCATCCTCGGGGAGGGGTGGTGCCGTGGACGTGCCGGGGACCCCCGGCGGTGGCTCGGGGTGGAGGGCGGGGGGGGGGGGGCTGGCGGACGAGCATCCCCGGGCGCTGCGCGGGAGCTCGGCGCTGCACAGGATGGCCCCGCCGGCCCCGGTGCAACCCCCGGCAGGGCCGGGTACCGGCCGGGCTGCCCTTGCCCTGCGCCCGGGGGCAGGTCCCGAGCCCCGGGGGGGCCGGTGCGGGGCTGTGCACCCGGGGGGCTGCCCGGGGCAGGGGCAGGGGGTAGGTGCGTGTGCCCGGAGCGTGTGCGCACGGGGCGTGCGGGTGTGCAGCGGGGCTGCCGGTGCCCGCACACGTTTGCACGGCTCCGTGTGTGTGTGTCAGGGTCTGCGTGCGCGTGTGTGTGTGCCTGTGTTTGGGTGCGTGTCTGTGTTTGTGTATCGGTGTGTACCCTGGCATATGTGTGTTTGGATGTGGCTGTGTTGGTGTTTCTCCGTGTGGGGGTGTTTGGATGTAGCTCCACGGGTATCTCCCCGTGTGCATCTCTGCGGTGGGCTTTGCACGTCTCTACGTGTGCACCCGCGTGTGTGTGCCCAGGCGTGAGGCTGCGGGGGTGTACGTGTGTCTACGTGTGTCTCTGTGTGGACGTGTGTGTAGCTCCAGGAGTATCTGCTCTCTGTACCACAGAACTGCTCTGTTGAGGCGCTCCGCCTGGGGCTGAATTATTCATGGTGCTGATGCAGCCGCAGGTTTCAGGCCTGGTGCGTGGGGCCGACCTGGGGGGCCAGGGACCGTCCTTGGGCATGGGCAGGGACCACAGGGAGCACTTGTGTGGCATCAGCTCACTGGGCACACAGCCCCTTCGCCACCGCGCCCTGTGTCCCTCCCTCCCAGGGCCCAGTGCTCCCCGACCCTGGGCACCCCCGTGGCCCTGCAGCCATGCAAGGCTGGTGTGGTGCCCCCGTCCCTGGTTGTGCAGGGTTGCTGCTGGCTGAGCAGGGTCAGTGTGGTGTCCCCTGTGTCCTGGTGCTAAGCAGGGCTAGCGTGGCATACCCCATGTCCCTGCTGTAGTGCAGGGCTGGCGTGGCATCCACCACATTGTCGGTGCCACACAGGGCCATTGTGGGGTCCCTCGTGCTGTGCAGGGCCAGTGTAGTGTCCCTCGTGTCCTGGTACCGTACAGGGCTGGCATGGTGTCCCCTCTGTCCCCAGTGCCATCATTTCTGTTGCTGCCAAGGGACTGTGCAGGGGGAGGAGAGGCTCCAGCTTAAAGCCCCCGTCATCCCAACCTGCTCCAGGTGCTGCTGCTGCCGTGGCCTCTGAGAGTGGCATGTGGGGATGGGGATGACACCTGGCCTGTGCCCAGCGCTGTCCCCCACACACCCCTCTCCAATCCCCGCTGGCCTGGGTGCACAGCTGGTGTTGCTGTGGCAACAGCCAGAGGTGCCGGAGTGCCACCACCTCCTCCTGCATCCCTCTCCTTCCCAGCCCTGCTTTGCTGCATCTCCCACCCTGGCCGCTCTCCCGCTGCAGAGCCCTCCAGCTGCCGGGCGGGATGGCCACGGGGACCAGCGGTGCTCCCCGTGCTGGGCTCACAGGCAAGGGACAAGGGACACCCAGGGAGGCCGAGCCTGGCCAGCCTCCTGTTGGGGAGATTCCCACTGTGGGCCTGGATGCTTGCCCTGTGCCCTGGCTGGGCTGCGTGTCTCCGGCTCTGCTGAACCCGCTGGTGCTGGGCTGCTCTGGCGTCGCTTCCCTGCAGGACCCGGCTCTCCTGCCCGGCAGCAGGGTGCATGTGTGGCGGTGGGTGCCGTGCCCCCAGCCTCGGGTACCTGAGCACCTCTGGCTGCAGTGGCAGGGCTGGGGGAGCGGTGCACGGTACAGGGTGAGAGCACCAAGCAGGGACTGTCCCCGTGCTGTGGCATCCCCATGTTGCCCTGTCCCCTCCGCACGCGAGTCCCACGCGTGCCTCCGGCACTCTCTGCGCTGCGTGGCACCAGTAAGATTTGTAACTTAGCTCTGTTATCTGGATAATATCCTATTCATGTGGGGTTTAATAAAAGATTTTAAAAATCCCTGCGTGAATTAACACGGGTTGCTATGGCGATGTGGGGCCCGATTTAGCATGTGGAGTACGAGTTTGTGGGGCCCGGGCTGGCCGCAGCGCGCACCGCGCTTGCTTCCCGGGCATCCATAATTGATGAGGTTGTCTGAAAGTTACGCAAATCAGATGCAGGGATTTGGCAGCAAACTGTTTCCCTCCTTGTCCCCTCCTCCCTGGTGCTACCTCGAAGAATTGTAGTGACTTGGCGTTTTCCCCTCGGTTCCCCAGCTCGGGCACCATGGGATGGGACGGGGCCCTGGGGTGTCCCCAGCAGCAGCCCTGCCGGCCGCACCGTTCCCAGCCCGGGCACCTGGGGCTGTGGGCAGCGGGGCACGGGGCTGCGATGCGCCGTGCTGGGGAACCATGGTTCCTCATCCATGCTGTGTTGGAGCAGGCTCCTTCCCGGTGAGGCCAGTGTGTTTGTTCACTTTGGAAACTGCTCCTGTGTGGTAGCCACTGGTGCCGTAGGAGAGACCTCGAGCCAAGGGTCAGAGCTCCCTGCCCCAGCTTTGCCTCATGCCAGGCTGCGGGGGCTTTGCAAAGTGCTTCCACATGCGGCAGCTTGGTGTGGCTAAGGAGATGTCCCAGCATGAGGCCCCGTGGTGCCAGGGTGAGCATCTGGTGGTGGCAGGGGCCGGCTGCAGTCTGGCCGTGCAGGTGGGAGCCAGGGCAGTGTCCTGTGGGGCTGCACTGCCCACCGCATGCCTGATCCCTGGTGCCGTCATGGTCCCCCAGGTTGCAGCTGGGGCTTGTGTCCCCGTGTGTTGCTGGAGCTCTGGGTACCTCACTCCGGGACACCCGGGACTGGGTGAGCCATGCTGCCTGGCTGGGCTTGGGAGCTGGGCATGGTGTCCCACATCCCCTGCACCCTGCTGTGCTCGGCTAACCCGGCCCAGCCTGGCCCCACTGCCCAGGGGTGTGGGTGCCAAGGTGTGGGCAGCTCTCGTGGTGCCCCTGCCCTGGATGGGAGCGCCCTGTTCCCACGCTGCCACCTGCGCAGGGCTCTGCATCCTGCCCTGCGTGTTGCTGCCAGTACCCTCGGCATCCCAAGGCTTATCCCAGCCAGCCCTAGCTTCGCTGCTGTGCATGGGGAGCAGGTCCTGCCCTACCCGGGGAGGGACCCCAGTCCTGCTGGCACCACCAGTGCCGCCCAGGCCCCATGGCTGCCTCCGGCCATGCTGCTCCCAGCTCCGGGCCAAGCATGGCAGTCAGAACCCACTACAGTGAAAAGACCAGGACAGGAGCCAGGCGGCCCCCGGAGGGGCATGCGTGGTGTGGGCAGCCTGCCTGGGAGTGGGCAGCAGGGCAGGGACCCCAAAGCTCAGCAACCACCCTGAGGCTCCTCACCCTCTGGGGAGCTGCCATCCTGTGAGGACCCATCCCTGGGTGTGAGTGGAACTGCAGCCGCTGGGCAGGATCGCTGCTTCACCAGCACTCCGGGATGTGGGGGCAGCGGGAAGCAAGAGCCAGACCCCTTGGGGACATGGCCTCCCCAGGCAGGGCCTTGCTGGCTGCTCCTGCCCTCTGGCACGTCCTCCTGCACAGCGGCCAGTTAATTCTGGGTTTTTTTTGCTTGCATTTGATTGCATTAATAATCTCCTCTGATAACAGTATTTAATAAAACCAGGCTAATATGGCGCAGTTAGGAAATGTCTTTGACATTTTACAATTCAATTTCCATGCAGTAAAAGGCAGGGCAGCTGCAAATCCAATTGTGGTGCAGTGCCCAGGGCGCGCGTGGCCAGCAGCCGCCGGAGCTGCCTGGTTCCCCCCTGGCCCTCGGGTAATGCAGGAAGGTTCCCTGGGCCACAGCTGCTTCTAATGGCCCCCACTGCCACTGCCTGGGCACGGGTGCTGGGGCAGCCCCCCCTTACTGGAGGGGAAGCCTGGGCAGGGGGGAGCAGGCGGTGCTTGCCAGGATAGCGGAGCCCCTGGGTGCTGCCAGCCTCTGGAGCCATTGGTGTGGGAGAAAGGGGCTGTGGTGCCAGATCCTGTGGGAAGCTGGGGAGCTGTAAAGGGGTGCTGGGCCCCCCGTGCATTCACTGTCCCATGGCTGGGTGCTGCTCCAGCAGTCCCCTTGATCCCCTCAGCGTGGGTTAAGCGGTGAAACTCCAAGGCGGTGGCTGGGGTGTGCGGGGCGATGCTGTCACGATGCTGTCATGGGGTGATGTTGGTGCATCCCAGGCACGGGGCCTGGGGCTGTCCGGGATGGCAGTCGGGGCCGAGCAGCTCCTGCTGCTGCTGTGCTCAATGGTGTGTCAGCAGGTCCCTTAAACTTCTCAGGGTTCCTAGCCGGTGTGTGAAACCTCACTACTGGCAGGACTTGGCAGGCTGACGCAGGCTGGTGTATGCCAAGTTTCCTTACAGAGGGGGATTATTACTCAGCCTGGGGTGACATCTCATTATTTTACATTTTCTTGCCTCTCCAGCTGGGCTGGAGTTGTGGGTGCAAACCCTCCTCTGCCCCCTGCGCCCCCGGTACAGCTCCCATTTTGGTGCCACCGTGGGGTCCCTGTCCGCAGGGGGATGCTGCAGAGGACCTGGGGCTGTTGGCCACAGTGGAGCAGCAGGGCCATGGGCTGGCAGCTCTGCTCCCAGCTCGAGACTCCCTCGCTGGCCTGGATTTTCTCGCGGCAGTCCTGAATTCACCTGGCTTTACACCAATTAGCCCTTTGCCAGCGGCAGGTGGCCCCTCGTGCCCAGCAGTCTCCCGCAGCCGCCGGCCCTGGCTATCTCCCGCACGAGGACCTCACTGCCAGCTGCTGTGATGCTCCTTGCTGCCCATGCACTGTGGTGGGGTGATGCTCCCAGGGGTGGCTAGGGACGTGGCAGGACCAGGCTGCATCCGTGGGTGCTCAGGGTGCTGGTGGTGCAGCAGCGTTGGGTGCTGTGGGTTCCCTGAGCTCCCCTCCACAGCCAGCGTGCTGCCAGCCCATTGTGGTTTCCAGTAGCCAAGCTGGCGTCTGGCTCCTCTCCCCTGCGCTGTGCTCCCTTTAACCCTTCCCTCCCCTTCCCAGCTGCTGGGAAAGGCTGCCATCAGCCCCTTCCCTTGGTGCGCCCCCAGCCCCTTCCCGCTCCCCCTGTGCCTGCGGGGCACCGCATGGTGATGCCTGTGGAGTGCAGCTCTGTGGTGCTGTGCCAGGGCCTGGGTGGGTGCCAAAGCGGTGGTGGGCCCTTGGTGATGGTATCGTGGCAGGGGGGAGCTGTGGTATTGCCGGTGGGGTGAGCGGTGGAGGGGGCCGCCTGGCTCTGGGGCGATGCTCAGGGCTGTGCTTGCCCATGTTTACCATGGCATGTTTCATCCCAGTGCCAGTGTGGCATGTGCCAGGAGCGGTGTGTGCTGCTGCGCCGGGGCTGGGCATTGCCGGGGCTGGGCGCCGCTGACCACCCTGAAGAGCCGGGGCTGGTGAGCCCCTGGGTGGGTGCTGGCTGTGAACTTGCTGCACACTGCCCTTGCCAGCTGGTAGCTAAAGGTGCCTTTCGCAAGCATTCAGGCACTGTTGGGAGACTGTTGGAGAACTAATCTGTTGGTATTTAGTATTTAATGGCTGATACCGTTTCTGCTGGGCCAGGCTCCCACGGGCGAGGGAAGGGTGCTGGGAAGCAAAACTCGCTCGGGAGCACCTGGGCTCATGCTGTTGCTGCTCCATCACCGTTTTGTGACCCATCTGTGGCTGAGTGTGCCGTGAGCATGGGCTGTGCCAGGCTGGTTGCAGAGCCAGCATGCAGTGCTGATGTCCACCTCTGCCCCGGGTTACCATCCCACCCCGCAGCTGGGACACATGGGACTTGCTCTCCAGTCCCCTCTCCCCAGAGGGACAGGGCCAGTGCAGCCTGCCTGGTGCAGGAGCGATCCCACCGGTGGGCCGGCTCTTCATGCCGGGCTGTGAGGGATCTTTAAGCCGTAATGAAATGTTAATAGTATTTTCCAACTCAATACGGGAGTAGAAAATGAGGTGTTTAACGCTGGGCTCCGCAGCGACAGGAGCAATCAGCCTGAGAAATGGGAAGCCAGGGATGCAGCGCTGGCCTCGGCTTGGCCTGACAGCCCGGTGCTGCCAGACCTGCTCTGCTGATGGACAGGTACCGGTGCCTGGCATGAGCCTTTGGCCAGGGAAGCAGGGTGCCGGGGTGGCATAGGAGCACGGCTGGCAGAGGAGTGCCAGCTCTGCCTGGGTCTCCTTGGGTCTCACCAGCAAGGTCACTACCTGGTGGGAGCTGAGCAGACGGAGGTGGTTTTGGGGCTGGGGTCCCCCGGGGTGCAGCAAGGTGATGGGACCCTGGCTCTGTGCCCGGCCACAGCCCGTATCAGCTGGAGGAGGGAGTAGGTTGGAGATGGTGACCAAGTAGCTGCCGTGGGCACAGCCCGGACACTGTTTCTCCCAGCACCATGCCTGCCAGCAGCGGGCCACTCTGCACCAGCCCTGCACTGCCAGCATGCCTGCGTGTGCCCCTCTGCACCCGCGTGCATCTGTGTGCGTGCATCTGCCCCTGTGCGTCTGCGTGTGTCGCGTGCTTCTGTGCATCCCAGTGCCCACATCATGTGCCCGTGTGCATCTACCCTGGGCATCCGTGTGCCCGCATCTGTCTCCACTGGCTGCTTTGGCAGTGCCTCCTGCCCGGCCTGGCGTGGGGCTCAGCACCGGGGATGGCTCTCAGCAGCAGTGGCAGCAGCTGGCTGATCCCTTCCAGATGTGGGTGCCGGGAGCCCAGCTCTGTGCTGCCTCCTCGCTGAGGCCCACATAGGTTTTCGGTCCGTGGCTGCCGGAGCTGTTGGAGCAGACAAAGCAGCCGCCTGCCCGGCTCCTGCATTGCAGCTGGGCTGTTTACGGCACGCTCCTCGCGGCTGTGCGGCTCCGCAGCAGCTATTCAGCTATTCTCCTGGCTGCCTCCGCTCCGGCGTGCGGATCCTGGGGCTGCCTCTGACTAAGCCTCAGCCCCTGGCAGCAATGAGCCAGGCGGTCCTGCATTGCCCCTGCCAGCCCCCTGCCAGCCCCCGCCATGCTGGAGACACTGGGGATACTGGGATGGGTCCTGAGAGCCCTGCCCTTCCTCTGCAGCGCTGCTAGGCTGTCGGTGGCAGTGTGAGGCCTCTGGCTGGGCTGCCAGTGCTCAGGGCAGTTGCATGGCATCGCCTGGCTGCACATCGCTGCACTGCCCATGCACCCTGGCAGTAACTGCATCGTCACTGAGCTGCCAGCCCGTGCGCCCACAGAGCTGCCCATTGCCGTGCCGGTCCTGCTGCGGGCACTGCTGGGAACGCCACAGCGGTGCAGGGGGGGGTGTGGGTGGCCACGGTGCACCGGCACGTGCAGAAACCAGGCTGTGTGGACGGGGACAAACGATGGCACTAAAGGCAACATGTTTAAAATAGACCCTAGGGCCTGTTTTACCCACGTACGGTGTGGGAGCTCAGCACTGCAGCAGCGCCTGTTGCCCTCTGATTTATCTGGGCCACCTGCATGCACACACATGCACATGCATGCACACAGGCACGTGCTCTGTGTCCACCGGGGAGCTCCCCGCCACTTCCCAGCGACATTGAACTGGGTTCGTGGGAGGCCAGATGACAGTGACTGCTAGTTAATGATGCTTTAAGATACACAAAGCCACTGATCCCTCTCTGCAGGCCAGCATGGCTGGGGTTGGCCCTCCCTGGCCCCGCAGAGGAGGCAGGGATGGGAAGGAGGTGGGGAGGGTGGGGATGTGCAGGATCATCTCTGCCACGGGGTGGAGGTGAGTGGTGCCAGCATCTGCCCCTCTCTGCTCCCGTGTCCTGGGCGGCCTCTGCTCAGGCACTGAGGATGTGCGGTGCCAGTTGTGCTGGGATGTGGACGCAGTGATGGATGGGTGGATGCAGACTGGCAGTGGCCCTGAGCAGCCACATCCCATCCCCTGCTGTGGCAGCCTCACTGTGCTGGTGGTGACTCGTTCCAACCAGGCTGATTACTGAAAATTACCTGTTTGCCACCACCCCAGCGTGGGGAGAGCAGGCTGTCAATTAAGGCTCTGTGGAAGCGACACCAACATGCATTTCCGCAGAGACGAGGGTGGGCGTATGGCTGGCACCGGGCTGGCAGTGATGGGTGCGATAGGGCTGGCGCAATGCTTGGTGCTGGTCCCGTGGGGCTGAATGTGACACCTCCTGTCCCACCTGTGGGGCCAGAGCCGATGCATCGCTGCACTGCCTGCCCCCCTGCCTGTCCCTGCTGCCAGCTTCCCTGCATCCCCAGCTACCCGGGGCCGAGTCACCGGCAGCCTTTGCAAGGCAGGGCAGCACGGCACTGTGTGTGGTTCAGGGGTCAGTGGGTTTGCTGGCAGCCCGGAGTGGGCAGGGGGCTGCCAGGACTTCACAGGCAGCAACCCTGTGCCCGTCGGAAGCATCTGCAGAGCCGGGGGGCTGCACGGCTGACCCCCAAACTGGGGCTGAGGGAGGCCCTGCAGTGCTGGGGGCGTCTGGCTGATGCAGTGTGGCTCGGCCAGGCTCCACGGCACCACACAGCAAAGGTCAGGTGAGGATACGGCTCGGTGATGCAGGGAGAATGGGAATGCTCGTGGGAGCCACTGGTGGGCACCTCTGACCCGGCACGGTGCTGGTGGGCACCATGGGGTGCTGGGTCACCTGGCCAGCTTCAGTCCTAGGATTTTAGTGGGTGAGCTCTGCCTTGGGTACCCACGTCCCCTGTCCCTGCCTGCCCAGGCAGCCCGTAGGCTCAGCCACTCGTCCTCCCTCAGAATCAAAAAGTTTCCCTTTTTTAAACAAAAAAAATCACAGAGGAGTCCCCACTGCCTCTTGAAAGCTGTATTTAAGTTGCTTCATCCCGGCCTCAGGGGACAGCCCTGCGCTGCTGCAGCACCATGACTCAGGCTGCCATGGCCTATTGATTTTGAAGGGAAGATTTCTCCGCTCCCCAGGGAAGGTTCCGTGCAAGGGCTGGGTGTTCCAGACCGCCAGCAAGTGTGCGGGGCACAGGGCCAGCATCCCCCAAAAGTGCCTTGGGATTTTGGGAATGGCTTGTGATGGGCACTGGGGCACCCAGCTGTGGGTGTCCAGCTATGATGGGCCCTGTGGTGTCCAGCTGTGGTGAGCAGTTGTTATCCAGTTGTGATGGGCAGTTATCCAGTGGTGGTGGGCATTGGGGTGTCCAGCTGTGGTGAGCAGTTGTTATCCAGCTGTGGTGGGCATTGGGGTGTCCAGCTGTGATGGGCAGTTGCTATCCAGCTGTGGTGGGCACTGGGGTGTCCAGCTGTGATGAGCAGTTGTTATCCAGTTGTGGTGGGCACCAGGCTGTCCAGCTGTGGTGGGTTCTGGTCTCAATGGGTCCATCCCATCTCTGCCACCTCCTTGCCCCAGGCAATCCCTTCCCATGCAGCCAACAGCCTTCGAGCTTCCCGGTGCATTATTTATACAGTCAAAATCGATCAGAAGATGATAACAGCTTCATTAGCATCTGAACATCGCTTCGGCCTCGGTGCTTGGCACGACCTTTGGCTGCAGGAGTACAAGCTTTTTGCTGTCTGACAGTGGTGAGGACTGGCTCCCCGCATCCCCATCTCCATTGGACCCAGCTGGGGCTGTTCCAGTCACCTCCGTGGGGCTGTGTGTGGCCACACACTCTGCCCGTGCACACGCCCCCATGGGGACCCCACAGCAGGGACCCCCTCCTTGCTGTGAGGAATAAGACCACTTGTGCCAGGGCTCCTCGTGCAGCGAGTGCTTGCAGCGCCTGTTGTTTGCGTGGCGCTCGTCAGCAAGGATATAATTAAGAGCAGCTATTTTGGATGCTTCCTTTATCCGGCAGCTCACGGCAATGCTGCTGCAGGGTCCTCCCCCCTCCTCCTAAACAGGAGCTTGGCTTTGCCTTGAATATCTTTCCTGTGGATACTTGGTGTCATCCTGCTTGTGGGGTCCTGGGGGTCCCTGTTGTGTGTGCAAGGGGACACGTGAGGTCCTGCTGGCCACATGGGCTGTGGAGGGGGGAAGTGGCAGGGATGGTGGGGCCAGAGGAGAGGGAGACCACTGCAGTGGGGTGATGGAGGGGATGGGGAGGAGGATTTGAGGGGTTGCCCTGGCTCATTTGCCATTGCTGCCAAGCTGGGAGGGGGCAGTGACGGCTTTCCCCTCATTAAGTAGATGTTGATTTAGCGGAGGCTGGAGCCATCTGCTCGGAGCAGCCGCCGGCTCCCAGTGAGCTGGCGCAGCACTGCTGGGGGGAGCTGGGCGAGGATGTGCTTTGTCAGCGGGGGCTTGGCCGGGAGCCCCTGTGCCCCAGCCGGGCATCGATCACTGCTGGCGCTGTACTGGCTGCAGATGCAGGGGGCTGGTGCATGAGCACGCCAATAGGTGCTGTGTGGCCCCGCTGCTGGGAAGGGAGAGGAACTGAGCAGTCCCTCCATGTGTGGCCGTCGCCTCAGACGTGTTCAGGGACAGGGCTGGAGCAGCTGGGCATGGAGGTCTCCCTGTGGCATGTGCCAGGGTGCCCAGAGCTGTGGCTGGGCCGGGGGGTCTCCCTGTGGTGGTGCACCAGAGTGCCTGGAGCAGTGGTTGGCCGTGAGGGTCTCCCCATGGCGTGCACCAGGGTGCTTAGAGCAGTGGTTGGCCATGAAGGTCTTCCTGTGGCACGCACCAGGGTGCCTGGAAGCAGCAGTTGGGCATGGAGGGTCTCCCTGTGGCATGCACCAGGGTGCCCAAAGCAGTGCTTAGGCATGAGGGTCTCCCCGTGGCGTGCACCAGGGTTCCTGGAGCAGCGGTTGGGCACAAGGGTGTCCCCATGGCATGCACCAGGGTGCCCAGAGCAGCTGTTGGGCACAGAGGTCTCCCCAAGGTGTGCGCTGGTGTGCCCAGAGCTGTGGTTGCAGGGGGTCAGGGTGATGCACAGCCAGACCCTGGGGTCGGACAGGGCAGCTCCCTGGTACCCGCCCAGCCCTGCACGTGCAGCCGATGCGTGCGTCACCTGCCATCGCAGTGCCCGCCCGGGGCTGTCGCTGCGGTGGGGCGGCAGGCACAGGCCGGCACGTGCCAGGGGAGGCCGGTACCGGCGAGGAGCTCGCTGCATGCAGAGCGCCAGGCGGAATTCAAGCGTGCATTTAGCTACCGTGATTCTTGTCTTTAAGTAAAGGCATTTCTGGGAGTAGCGGCTGGGCTGAGCTCCCCGCGGCGGTGTTTACTCGCAGCAGACGCTGTTTGTAGTCGGTGTCTATGGCAGACGGCAGCGGCAGGAGCCGTGGGCTGGAGCCGGACCCAGTGGTGCCAGAGCTTGCTGGAGGCAGCGGCAGCGTTCCCCTGGCCTGGGGCCTGCCTGACTCTACTCAGCACCATTCAGGCCTCTCGGGATGCTCACAGGGTGCAGGGCGCCCCAAGAGCTGGGGGGGGGGGGGGGGCGGCTGTGCCACGGGGCTGCGATGCAAGGGGAACCCTGTGCTCCCACGTGGCATGACCATTACCTGAGCAGCCCATGGGGAGCAAAGAGGGGACACTGGGGTGTCACCAGTGTGGGGCTCAGGCGATCTGAGCAAGGACCCCAGTGCTGGGGTTGCCATTGTCCCTCTGTGCTGCAACATCTGCCTGATGGCTCCGGCATCCACCTCTGAACGGACAGGGCGGGACGGTGCCCGTGGGTGCTCGCGGGTGCTCGGTGATCTCTGTCACCCTGCCAGCGATCCCAGCAGGAGGATGGCCAGGGACATGCTCGGTGCCTGCTGGCAGCGTGGCTGTGCAGGAGCCCTGTTCTCCTCCCCGCCGTGCCTGTCTCCTTTTGTGGCTGGTATTTTTAATTGGCAGCGCTCTCAGCTCCTTTCCCTCTCCCTTGTTAGCGGAGCAGTTTTCCTTGTGTGTCCCAGATGTTAACAAGCTCTCCCATGTCTCGGTGCCCCCAGACAAGCTGCAGATCCTGCAGTGGGGCTGATGTGGCCCTGGGCTGTGGGTCTGGCAGCATGTTGGGGTGCCCGTCCTGCTCCCCCTGCCCAGGGAACTGGGAGCACCCAGCTGCAGCAGGGCTTGCCAAGAGCCTGGTTGGGCTCCATGCTCTGGCTGCAGCGCTGCGACCTTTTTGCCAGGCTTCCAATGCTGTGCTGTACAAGTGCGCTCCTTCGTTACAGGAGGGGCTTAATTCCTGGGTGGTGGGACCATGAGGTAAGGGTTTTGCTCGCAGCCCCTCAGGAGCTTTGGTGGTGCTGGCTGATGTGGCAACTGCTGCTTTCCCTGCCCTGCCTGTGCAAAGCTACTGTCCCTCAAGGGTCCTGGTGCTGGTGCAGACACAGGGTTGATTCTCCACTGGTACCATGCCAGCTCCCACCGTCTGGGACCTTGGGCTGGCCCTGCGGGGATGCCAGCCGCTGCACCATCATCAGTACCACCATCCACACCTCACCATGCTGCCAGGCAGCTGGCAGCACCTGGGGTGCTGCACCAAAGGAGGACATGAGACCACCTGGCTGCTCCCCAGGGGACCCCAACAGACCCATGCTGCACCCAGAGACCTTTTCCCGGCAGCACTTGAAGTCATGCTGGGGCCTGAGCTCACCGCAGCCCAGCACGGGGCACTGGTAGGCTGGCGGCCGCTGCCAGAGCTTTAATGAAAGTCAAACCGCTGCGTGGCTGGAAGTCACTGACTAAGCACTTGGCACGGGTGTTGATGGAAGTGCTAAACAGATTTTGGCAGCCACAGCCTCTCCTGCAGGTGCAGGGAGGAGAGATTCACTGCTACGGTGTGTTCGGCTGATGCTGGTTTGGCCAGTGCTGGGGGCTGCCGGCACACACCTGGGGGTCGGTGTCGCGGGGCGTAGCAGTGATGCCAACGACGTCACCGCTGCACCCCGCAACGCCGATCCCCAGGCATTGCTCCATCCCAGCCCCTCGCTGGGAGCAACCCGTGGGAAAGGCCAGGCACCGCAGACCTGCTGACATCCGTCCGTCCGTCTGCAAGGACCGGTTAGCCGGAGAGGGGCCCCTCTCGGGGCCGGAGATTGGAGCCAGTGCCGGGCATGATGCCGCTCCTGCGCCCGCCGGCTCCTTTTGTCCACTGGCCATTTGCATCCCTGGGGGGTGGCTCAGCCCCCTTCTCCTGGGATCTGCTTTTTGGCGCGGGGCAGCAGCGGAAGCGGTCCTGGGCTCCTCTCCACCGGCACTGAATGGCACCTTTGTTGGGGAGCCTGGCGGCAGCTTGGGGCTGGCGGGGACCCACTCGGCCCCGTCCGCTGCGGTCGGTCCCAGTGCCGGGGGGCTGTGCCCGCCGGCAGCGTCCAGTCCTTCCGAGCACAGGGATGCTGCAGCAGGAATGGGATGTGGGGGCTGTTCCCTGGGCCTGGCCACCCCGATGGGGATTTGTTGCTGGGGTGGTTTGTTCGTGTGTTAATTGAACTGTGGGCTGCCGGGGCAAGGGAGGCTGCGTCATCGTGTGGGGCTTGGGCTGGTGGCACTTGGTTTGCTGGAAGGAGGGTGAGTGGGGCTCCCTGCGGGTACCCCACAGTGACCCTGTCCCTCTGCATGCCCTGGGGACCCTGCAGTGCCCTGTCCCTCTGCATGCCCTGGGGATCCCATGGTGACCCTATCCCTCTGCATGCCCTGGGGACCCCACAGTGCCTGGTCCCTCTCTGCACACAGGGACCCTGTGGTGCCCCTGTTCCTCCCCACACCTTGGGGACCCCATGACGCCCCATCCCTCTGTGCACCCAGGGGACCTTGTGGTGCCCCCATTCCTCCTCACACCGTGGGGACCTCACGGCGCCCCTGTCCCTTCCCGCACTGTCATCCCACAGCCACCCTGTGGTACCACGTGCGGTGCTGGGGAGGTGGTGGATGGAGACTGATTGTTGTGGCTGTTCCGAAGTCATGCTCTGTAGCTCTTGCCCATCAGCACCAGTCCGTGTCATCGTTAGCAAATGTCCTGCAGTTCCGACTGTCAAGTGGCCGATGGAGCGCGGGAGGGAGCCGGCACTGGGTGCCAGAGCTTGGGAGTCTCTGCATGGGCAGGGAGAAACCCCTGCCACTGCCGCAGCTGCCCCTCGAACCATCCACCACGTGTGGCCCAGGCAGCATTGGCTCAGCCTGGCACCGCTCCCCGGGCTTGTGGGTCAGGGCCGGGCACAGCCGCCTTCCCTGCTGCCGGTGGCCCCCGTGCTCCATTTGCTGACACAGCCCTTTGTGCCAAATAATTGAATACCACAGTGGGATGCTGACAAGGAGATGCAGTACAGGGGGAGCGAGCAAGGCCATGGTCATGGTGCACCGGGAGCGTCCCTCTGGCCCTGCATCTCCTTTCCCTGCCTGAAGTCACCCCTTCCAGCCGGCTTCTCCCAGCGAGTGCCTGTCGCTGGCACTTGTCCCCCGCACGCTTCCTGCTGAGCTGCCGGGGAGGGGACGGCCACCCCTTCTCCCTGCCGGGCCGTGCAGCCTTAGAATTATAAGCTCAGGGCAGTGCCAGTGCCGGCTCGCTGTGGTGGCCACGGGGGCTGCTCCGTGGTTCCTCACCCCGGGGCTCTGCCATGCTGCAGCCACGCTCCCCTTCCTCCTCCTCCTCCTGCTGCGGCTCCCCGCTGGGGGCTGCAAGGAAGAGCAGGCTCACTGGAAAGCCTAACTGGCATTTTTCGGTTAAATCTTATGTAAATCTGGCTCCATCCTTCCTCGTGGTGCTAATTGGATTGCCCCGAGGTGGGTGGTTTATTTTCCCACGCAGGCAAGCCTGGGGCGGGAGTGGGGCAGTGCTGGGGGGGCTGCAGGGGCAGGGGGCACGCTGGGGCACAGGGGAGCGTGCCGAGCTCCCTGCTCTGCCAAAGCAGCCTGGCCCGGTGGCTCGGTGTGGCACTGGGGCCATGCCAGAGCCCCAGTGAGTCGAAGGAGCCAGGGAGGGAACCCCAGGCAAACCCCCCGCAGCCCAGGCAAACAGAGACCCTGGTGCCGGGAGAGTCCCTCGGACCCTGCTGCCGCCAGCGGGGACCCCTCCACCCCGAGCCCTCTGGCCTGCAGCTGCCTGCAGGCTCGGGCAGCCCTGCACAGCACCATGCTGCGCCCCAGCCCAGGCTGCAGAGCTGCAGGGAGCCGAAACCTTGGTGGGGAGGGAAACCTGGAGCTGCAGCCGCGTCACCTCTCCAGGGCACCCTGGGTCCCTGCCCCAGCGGCCTCCCACGCTGCTCTAACGTGCTGTCCCCTTCCCTCCCTCCTAGAGCTCCTCGGATCAGCAAAGAAAGTCAACGTCAACTTCCAAGACACCGACGGGTGAGTGGGAGCCCCGTGCCCGGGCATGCATGCAGCGGGGTGTGTGGGCAAGGGTGCACATGCTGTGGGGTACAGAAAAAAAGGGTGCGTGTGCCATGGGGTGCTGTGGGCAGGGTTGTGCGTGCTGGGGGATGCATGCATCACAGTGGGCAGGACTCTCGTGTCTGTGTGGGCATGCTGGGCTCTCTGGAGCGATGCAGTCCAGATGTTGGGGTCCGGATGGACGAGGGCTCTCATTCCTGTTAGCCAGTGTGGCTGAGCCTTGCCTGCACCCCTGAGCCAGTGGGCTGGCGTGTAGCAGCTGTGGGCGTCAGGGGAGGCAGGAGGTGAGGGCTGAAAGGCAGAGGGAGAGCTGTGCCCTGGGGGTGCCTGGCTGGCCCTTCCCCAGCTCTGCTGCAGGCTCGGGGCTCTGTGGGTGCTGTGCAGGGAGCAGCTCTGCGGGGCACTGGGCAGGTGAGCTGTGACCCCGCTGGGCTGCTTTGCAACTGGCATCAGGTGGGGGGTAGCAGGGGAGGGGGCTCTGCGCCTGCTAATTCACACTCATGAAGCTGCTGGTGCAGGGTGGCAGCCGGAGCGCCGTGGAGAGGGGGCAGCGGTGGTAGTGGGGAGCACTGCTTGCAGGGCTGGCCAGCAGCCGCTCCCGGCCCCCGGCTCCCCCTGCCCCGTGGTCCCCCCATGGAGTGGGGCAGCAGGATGCGGGCCAGGGTGATGCCACTTGGGTCCCCAGGGACAGCTCTGTTGTGGCTGTGGAAATGGCAGTGAGCGGTGGGGCCAGATAGGGTCAGGAATGGGAGGGCATGCCCTGGTGACACACAGCCGCAGCGGCCCTCGGTCCCTCCTCATCGTCACCCTGAGCAGGGCCCTGGCACCGGGGCGGCGGCAGTGGTCATCCCCTGGTACCTGCCGGTGCATTGGCTCTGCCAGCCTATGTGTGTGCACGTGTGTGTGTGTGTGCATGGGTGCATGCAAGCGTGTGGCTGTGCAGCTGAGTGTGCGTGTGCATGCAAGCGTGGCTGTGCGAGCCAGCGTGCATGGCGGTGGGAGCGCGCATGCCAGCCAGCGGTGGGGCGGCCGCATGGTGCTGCCTGCGTGGGGCAGAGGCTGGAGGGCGCAGTGTGGGCAGGGTGAGGGGGTGCATCACCCCACAGACCACCTCGTGCAGTGGCTGCCGGAGAGGTTGTGGAGGGCTGTGCGTGGCAGCAGGGCTGGGGTGGCAGTTGGGAGCTGCAGGCAGGGCCCCTGCTCATAATCCTGCCTGCAACTGCCTGTGGCTGCTGGCTGGCTTGGGGGTGCAAGAGCAGCCCTGCAACTGGGGAGCAGCCTCCAGCGCTGCTCCTGGAAAGGATCTACTTTGGGAGAATGCGGGTCAGAGCCAGGCTGCAGCCCATGTGTGCTCTGCTGTGCCACTGGTGTGCTGTGCCAGCTTGGCCAGCTGTGGGGCTGTGCCTCAGTTTCCCCATCTCTGCTGTGCTCGCTGATTCCTGGGCTGGTGGGCACCGTAGGTGTGCACCGTGCTGGTATCCCCGCGCTTGCCCGGGGGACGATGCCCTGCCCAGCGCGTGGCCGAGTGGGCCATGCCAGGGGGAAGGCTTCGAGGCAGCCCCGGGGAGGACTGCGATTTGCACCATCTTGAGCGGATTTGAGCAGGGCGCTGGAGCGGAAAATGTTGACATTTCCCGGGCAGACGTTGGGGATCGGCCTCCTGCGCGAGCTGTCTGCTCACATCGCTGCTCCCTGCCGGGGGATCGCACGCGGCAGCTCCGTGGGGAACGTGGTGGCTGGAGTGTGGTCCTGGGTGGGGATGCGTCCTCCTGCCTCAGCTGGGGGTCTTGGTGATGGGGGGCAGATGGGATCGCTGCCCTACTGTCTGCCTCTCGGGCACTGGGCAGCTGTGGGGGCTGGCAGGTCCCGCTGGGGTCCGCAGCCTGTTCCTGTGCTTCGGTGACACTGGGGTGTCCCTGGGGATGGGACGGGGATGCTGTGTGTGCCCAGGACCCGGAGCAGTGGGGGTGGCGGGCACCAGCGCAGCCGCGTGGAGGATGCTGCCGGCGGCAGCAGCAAGTAGGTCAGCTCCTGGCCTGCTTCCCAGCAGTGAGCCTCCTGGCTCAGCCGATGCCGGGTGCTGCGAAAGCAGAGCGGGGTGCAGGGCTGGGGGCTTTCCCCACCCTATGGCAAGACCCAGCAGCAGACAGGGGCACCGCTGCCATCTGGCAGCCTGGGCCCCCTGCCTTGCGACGGTGCCCGTGGTCATGCCGCTAGGGCCAGGCTGGAGGAAGTGGGTCAGCAGTCCCCTGGGTGGGACCCCCGCCCCATGCTTGTCTTGCCCATCACCTCCAGCTCCATCGGGTCTCAGCGTCCCCAGGGAGCATTTCATCTGCATCCGTCTCACTCCAGCATCCCCTGATCCGACCCACCAGCTGCCGCTCCCAGCTCGGCGGCATCCCCAGCCCTGTGCCCCACCACGTGGGCTGGGGGGGGTCTGTCCTGTGGCTGCAGCATCCCAGGGTAAACTAAATAAAGTGATGAGCTGGAGAGCAAACCCATATCTGCCCTGGCACATCCCACCCTCTGGCCCTTGTTGTATGTCGGGACACGGCCGGCTCATGCCTCGGCCACAGATGGTCCCTGCGGCAGCTCTTTCTCTGGATGCCCATGGAGGGATGTAGAGGTGGGGTGGCCTGGGGAGCTTAGGGACACGTGCATGTGGGAGGCAGAGTGAGTGCCCTGGGGTGCTGTGGTGGCTGCAGGCTTGAGGCCATGCTGCCAAGGCTACGGAGGGACAGGGACGACCCCTGACACCGTGGCCGGTCCCCAGGTTCTCGGCTCTGCACCATGCGGCGCTCAACGGCAACACGGAGCTTATCTCGCTGCTGCTGGAGGCGCAGGCTGCGGTGGACATCAAGGACAACAAAGGCGAGTCCCTGGGCCCTGGCTGTGGCCCCCTGCCCCGTGCCCCTCTGGTGCGTTGGCGTGCCCGAGGGGCTGACAGGTGCTGTCCTGCATGCCCGCAGGCATGAGGCCCCTGCACTACGCGGCTTGGCAAGGCAAGAAGGAGCCCATGAAAATGGTGCTGAAAGCGGGTTCCTCTGTAAATATCCCGTCGGATGAGGGCCAGATCCCCCTGCACCTGGCAGCACAGCACGGGCACTACGACGTGGTACGGTGGGGCCGGCGGTGGTGGCTGGGGGGCTGTGCTGCCCTCGCTGCCCTCGCTGAGCTGGGATCTCACTCCTCCGCAGTCAGAGATGCTCCTGCAGCACCAGTCCAACCCCTGCATCATGGACAATTCAGGGAAGACGCCCCTGGACCTGGCATGCGAGTTTGGCCGGGTCGGGGTAAGTCCTCACAGGGCCGGGACCCCCGAGAGGAAGAGCGGGAGGGGATGGGGGCATAGCGAGGTCCCTGGGGTGCTGGAGCAGCCCGGGGGCACAGGGCAGCCCCTGGGATGGCTCGTGGTGGGGACCTGCGGTGCCACCGCTGCCGGGGGTCTCTGGCTGCTGGAGGAGGGGGAAGAGTAGGGAGGGGAGGTGGGGGGCTGGGGTGGCCACAGCCCCGGCAGGCGGCTGAGCCGCCCTTGCAGCCCTGCTCCGTCTGTGTTTGCTGAGCCAGGTGGTCCAACTGCTCCTGAACAGCAACATGTGTGCTGCGCTGCTGGAGCCCAAGCCGGGGGATGCCACCGACCCCAATGGCACCAGCCCCCTGCACCTCGCCGCCAAGAACGGCCACATTGACATCATCCGGTGGGTGCCACGGGTGGGGAGGGCAGCGCCGGTGGGTGTCCGCGCCCCCTCCCCCCCCCCATTGCTGACTCCGCCGTCTGCCTGCAGGCTGCTGCTGCAGGCTGGCATCGACATCAACCGGCAAACCAAGGCGGGCACGGCGCTGCACGAGGCGGCCCTCTGCGGCAAGACAGACGTGGTGCGGCTGCTGCTGGATGTAAGGGCCCCCCAGGCACCCCCACCTAGGGAGAGGCTGCGGGAGGGGAGTGACCCTGCAGCTGAGGGTTGCAGAACAGCATGTGCAGCTCTCCCAGGGCATGGGGGGTGAGGGTCCCAGTCAGGGACACAGCAAGGCAGTGAGCTGTGCCCTCCAGCTGCTGGTCCTGGGGTGGGCCGGGGGGGTCCTGGAGGGTGGCAGGGGGCAGTCTCCTCCCAAGCCCGCTCCGTGCCGTTGCAGAGCGGGATCAACGCCCACGTCAGGAACACCTACAACCAGACCGCTCTGGACATCGTCAACCAGTTCACCACCAGCCAGGCCAGCAAGGAGATCAAGCAGATGTTGCGGGGTAGGGGGGCCAGGGGGGTGCCGGGTTGGGGGTGACAGTCCTTGCAGGGTGGGCGGCCAGTGACGCTTCCGCTCTGTCCCCACAGACGCCTCCGCCGCGCTGCAGGTCCGGGCCATCAAGGACTATTGCAACAACTACGACCTGACCAGCCTCAACGTGAAAGCCGGGGACGTCATCACCGTGAGTGCGGCTGGGGGGGGCCGGGGAAACCCCACTGGTGGCACCGGCCCCTGACCCGGCCCCTGCCCGCAGGTGCTGGAGCAGCACGCGGACGGGCGCTGGAAGGGCTGCATTCACGACAACCGGACCGGCAACGACCGTGTGGGCTACTTCCCCTCCAGCCTCGTCGAGGCCATAAGCAAACGAACAGGCAAATAATCCGCGACCCCCCCCCACCTCCCCCCACGGGGCTGCTCCCCAACACGCAGCCCCAGGGAACCCTATTTCGGTCTGGCGGTGACGGGGGTGTTGGGGGTGCAGCTGGTGAAGCCAAGCTGGGGTGATGCCCGCGTCATGCATGTGGGGTCAGTGCCTTCAAGTGTGTGGGGCTGGTGTCCCTGTTGTGCATGTGGGGTTAGTGCCCCATGACGTGCATGGGGCTGGTGTCCCCATCAGGCGTGTGGGGTCGGTGTCCCCATTTTGCATGTGGGGCTGGTGTCCCCATCAGGCGTGTGCGGTCAGTGTCCCCGTTGTGCATGTGGGGCTGGTGTCCCCATCAGGCGTGTGGGGTCAGTGTCCCCGTTGTGCATGTGGGGCTGGTGTCCCCATCAGGCGTGTGGGGTCGGTGCCCACCTGGTGCAGGTGGTGCTGGTGTCGGCAGCCCAAGGGTGCTTGCGGGGCAGCCCCAAGGCCAGGCTGGCTTTGGGCTGGTGGGGGCATTGGTGGTGATGGCAGGAGGTTGGTGCATGGGGAGAGCCGGAGGCGTCACTGTGGTCCCGAGGAGATGGTGCAGTGGTGCAAACACGGGACCTGGTGCTTGGGGTCTGAGCAGCAGGGCTGGGCATCGGTGCCAGGGACCCGGCGCTGCCCCACAGGGATCCTCTCCCTGGTCAGGGATCAGATCCTGCTCCCCTGCCCTGCGGCTGCCTGTCCCTGTCCCCATCCCCATCCCTGTAGGCTCCTGCTGGTGTGCGTGGTCCCCTGGGATGGCCCGTGCTGTGCCCGCTGCCAGGAGCAGCACAATGGGGCTGATGCTTCTGCGGGCAGCATTGAAGGGCCCCACACTGACCATCTCGCTCCCCTCCCAGCCCCACACAATCTCGGGGGCAGCCACATCAGTGGGGCATGGGCAGGGAACAGCAGCATTTGATGAAGATCCCAAGGGAGCAGCGGCAGGAGTGCCTGCCAGCTGCCGGGCACTGCCACACAGGCTGCGGAGCTGCTGGACAGGCAGGGGTAGAGGCTCCCTCCGGCCATGGGTCCTGTGCTGGTACCGCGGGATGAGCTCCGTGGCTCCTGGGATGCAGCTGGCTCCGCAGCAGTGCTGGGGGGGTCGTAGCCACCCCACCACCTGCAGCCCTGGGTCTGTGCAGCGGGCCAGCAGCGTGGGGCACAGGCGGTGGCTGCACCAGGGCTTGGATGGCCAGGCATGGGGTGCTGGCACTGCAGACCCCAGCCCAGCTGTGCCTGCAGCCCCTCTGCTCCGGGGATGCCGTCACGAGGAGCAGGACCCCCAGCAGCCCGGCTGTGGGAGCCCCGCAGCTGCAGGAGCCCCATAAGCTGCCACTGGCTCGGGCATGGGGCTGCTCTGGTGCCCGTGCCCCGCTGGGGAGCCATGGGTGTCTGCGGGATGTGCCCGTGGGCTGTGCCCTGCCGCCAGGCTGGGCCATGCACTGAGCTCCTGCTGCTGCTCCTCAGCTCGGCTGCGCAGTGGTTGGGTCTCAGTTCTGGCTTCTCCACGTTCCTTTGGTTGCTTTTTTCATTTGCTGCTTTTTTTTTTCCTTTTTTTTTCCCCTTCTTTTTTTTTTTTGGCGGTGCTAAGCGTGTCTCTATTATTTTGATTCTTTTCATTTTGTCTCTTGTTATGTTTTATTATCAGGTTCATGGGAGACTGTAACAATCCCCCAACAGTACCAAAAGATCCCGCTCCCGGCTTACGGGGCTGCTGTGCTAAACGGTGACGCCTCGTCCCATCCGTTCCATTCCCTGCCTCCACCTCCACCTCCACCACCACATTCCCATCAGACTCTTTTCAGTTCCTTTGGCTATCACAGGCTCTCCCCTAGCAGTGCCGACGAGCCGCGTTACGGACAAGGTAGTTCACCGCTCGCTTCGTGCTCTCGATGGATTTCTTTCTTTTCCTTTGAAGTGTCTATCGAGTCTTTTCTTTCTGCTCGGCCTCTCTCCCTCTTGCTGTGGTGTGTTTGCACGCGGGTGCGTGCAGGCGTGTGCAAGTGCGTGCACGTGGGTGCGTGTGCGTGTGGACATGTGTGTGTGCATGCAGGTGTGTGCATGTGTGTGTGCATGCAGGCAGGCGTGTGCGTGTGGGTGCGTGCACACATGCATGCCATCGGCCCCCTCCCCTGCACGCCCTCTCCAGCGCTGTGCAGCATCCGCAGCCCACGGCTCCGCTGCCACAACATCCCACCCCTCATCACCCTGGTGTCCCTGCCTGTGGGGCAGGGCTGGGGGCAGCGCTGTGCCCGGCTGTCCAAGCTCTGTCCGCAGCCCCTGCTCTCCTGCCCACCCTCTCTGGGTGCATGGGGACCCCCAAAAGCACTCCCCAGGCTCGGTGCCAGGGGCAGGGCAGGGTGGTGAGGTGCCCAGCCAGGAGCCACAGGTTCAGGGACCCTCTGCCCGCTGCAGCCCCCGCAGCCAGGTGTGCAGCACGCAGCGAGCCACTCTGGCCGGGCTGGGGCTGCGGCACCGGGCGTGCTTTCCTGGGGGATGCTCTCGGGGCTGGCTTAGCGCAGGCAGTGCCCAGCTAAACCCTGGGGCCTGTCCCCACGGCATGGGCAGGTGATGGATGCTGTAGGGCTCTGTGTTGGGAGCGCCCGGAGAGCAGCTATTTGGTGGGAGGATTGCAGGGGTGCACCCTGTGCCATGCCCACCGGGGCTGCCACCGGCTGCCTGGGGGCTGGGGGGGGGTTATTGCATGTCCCGGTGGTGGTGGCGTGGCAGGTTGTGATGGGAGAGCACCAGGCTGGCCATGCTGGTGATGGGGACAGGGGAGCAAAACTTTTCTCCGAGGTTTTCCCTCCCTGCTGGGTCGCACGGAACCTTTCGCCTGCACAGGCAGCGCGGGCTCCTCTCGGTGTGGCCGCGGCACGTGCAGCTCAGGGACATCCCAGCCGGATTGCGGCGTGGCAGTTCGTTCCCCCTCGCGCTCCTTTGGTGACTTTATCACCTTGTATCATCCACTGCCCCCTGCTACAGCCCGGCTGCTAACGGGGTGAGCGGCTTGATGAGTGAGGTCGGCCCTGGCAGTGGCAGGGTGGCAGTGCCCTGTGCCTGGTGGACAGCACTGGGGCCAGGCTGAGCCGGGCTCCCCGGTGGCTGGCAGCAGGACTGCGGCAGGGCCGGGCCATTGTCCATCTCATCTGATGCCATTTTAAACCCCGGGCTCAGTGCTGGGTGCCCCCGGCCAGCCCCGGTGCGAGCAGGACCCGGCAAACGTGGGCAGCACGGTGGAGCTGCTGGAGCAGCAGTGCTTTGGGGGTGACCCTCGAGCCGTGCCCGCTGGCAGCGCCGCATCCTCTCACCCACTGCGGTGTCACCCATGTGTTGCCGGCTGCCATGGGGCACCCTGGGGAGCACAGGGGGGACAGCACCCGGTGCCAGGCCCTGCGCAGCCCCCACATCCTACCCCAGATGGGTGCAGGCAGCCGCAGGGGCATGGGCAGTGCCATCTTGGCCAGGGGACAGTGCAATGGGGACTCTGGTCTTCCCTGCTTGAGTTTTCCTGGTTCCCTTTGCTCCTCTGCACTGGATCATGTCCCCATCCTGCTCTGCACAGGGGTGACGCTGTCCTTGTCCCCTGCCTAGGCTGAGCTGGGGCACTGGGAATCCCTCCACAGATTCCCAGCCGGTGGCAGTGAGGGGATGCCCTGCAAGACGAGGTCCCAGGGCTGGTCACTGTCACCCTGTGCCAGCAGTCTGGGGGGACAGGCCCCCAGGACAGCAGTGACATCTCTGGGCATGGCCGAGGACCCCCCACCTTTGCTGCGGGGTTTCCCCTGCGTGCAGCAGTGAAGGGCCCTGGGGCCACAGGTTGCCTCACCCCGTGCACACCGCCGGAGCCCGAGCCATGCATGCCTGACAGCTGCTCTCTCTGCTCTGCCATCAAGGGTCCCGCGGGGCCGACATGAGCCCATCCCACCTCTCACCATCGCAGGGCGGATCGGCTGCGCCAGCTCCCGCGGAGGAAATCTGGGTGCTGCGGAAACCCTTTGCAGGTGGGTGCGCGCTGCTGGGACCCTCCTGTCCCTGGGGGGAGCAGGTCCCAGGATGTGGTGGTGGCTCTGGCAGGGCATGGCTTCGCTGCAGCGTTCCCCGGCCGGGCCGTGGGGCTCGGTGCCCTGACAGCATCTCCTCTCTCTGCGCAGGTGGTGACCGCAGCAGCCTGGGCAGCACAGGCAGCGTGGCCTCTGCCCGCAGCTCGGGGAGCGGGCAGAGCGCGGGCAGTGGGGCGCACGCCCTGCACGCTGGCTCCGAAGGTGTCAAGGTAAGGCAAGCCCCGAGGTGGCTGTGCCAGCCTGCAGTGGCTCTTGGCTCCAGTCCTGGCACTGGCCCTTGCCCCAGGGCAGGTGTTTACTGCCTTGGCAGCTGCCCCTGCTCCCCGCTGGGATTGATGCTCAGCTGGGTGCTGTGAGGTCCTGCCAGCACCCAGTGTGCCACCAGCCACTACTGTCACCAACGGCAGCCACCATCGTGTCCTTTGCTGGCTGGACCCCGGTGTCACGTCCCACTGGGCTGCAGGGGCTGCCCGCACGTGCTGTGCCTCTGCTGCTGCCGGCAGGTGCCTCCGCACCGCACGGTGCCCCCCGTGCTGGCTGCCAGCAGCATGCTGTCCACTGCAGCTCCACGCTGCACAGAGCCCCTGCCTGCCGCTGCCAGCACACAGCCCCCTGCACGCCCCTGCAGCATTGTGTGCTGGTGCCGGCATGTTGCCCGTTGCACCCTGTGCGCTGGGCACTGCCCATGGCAGCACCCGGTGCCGGGGCTGAGACACCCGTGAGCCCCCCTCCCCTGGCATCCTGCCCGCGTTGTGCTGGAGCAGGCTGGGCACGGCATGCGCCCACCCCTGAGCCAGCAGCGTGCTGAGGGCCGTGGGGGGCTCCGCTTTGCGGGCAGGGAGGGCCTCCCAGCCAACGCCGGCAACCTGTGCCAGGCACGCGTGGGGCTGCATTCGGGGTGCCGCCGGCTCCTGCTGCCTGCCAGGTGCCATCTGTGCAGCTCCCCGAGCCGGCTGCATCCCTCCCTGCCCACCCCGCGCCCAGGCTGGCGGCGGGGTGGCCGCCGCAGCACCCGAAGCACCCGCAGCACCCGTGGCATGCGCCCACCGGCCCCCGCCGCCTGCCTCACTCCTGGCTGCTCCGTCTCCCCCCTTCCCGGGGTGTTTTTCAGCTGCTGGCAACGGTCCTTTCCCAGAAGGCTTCTGCGCAAGAGTCTGCCGTGGGCGATGGGCCGGCCAAGGCGCAGGACATCCCTGCAGGTGCGTGCTGCTGGCCGCCCGGCTGCCGGAGCAGGAGGAGCCCTGGCCCTGCCGCGGGCGTGCCGTGGATCCAGGGATTTGTCTTTTTTTTTTATTGCCACGGCACCCGTCGCCAGAAGAAAAACGTGTGGGTAAAAAATGACTCTGTCGCCTTTCGGCTGCTGCCAGGCCTTCTCCTGCCTCGGTTAGTGAGGGCCCCGCGGGGGGCGGGGGGCGGCGTGGGCGAGCAGGGGACGGCAGTGCTCCTCCCCGGCCCCTTCCCTTCCCTGGCCCCCCGCCAGCCCCGCCGGAGCCTGAGCTGGGGTCCCCCCCTCCGCCACCGCCATCCAGGGGGCTGCGGGCGGGGGCTGCCCTGGCAGCGGGGAGCATGGCCATGCCGCGGGGGTGCCCATGCCGTGGGGGAGGCACAGGCTGGTGTCGGCGGGGGGCGGGGGGGGGTTGCAGACGGGAGATGCACGTGCGAGGAGGATGCACACGTGGGGGATGAGTGTTGGGGGATGCCCGGGCTGTGGAGATGCACACGCAGAGGGGATAGAAACCCAGGCAAGGGGGGATATGCACATAGGGCGGGGGGGATGCACACATAGAGGGGGAATGCAGACGTTGCCGGGGGGGAGGGGAGGGGGAAGCACATGTTGGAGAGATGCACATGCAAGTGGGATGCAGACATGAGGGAGATGCACATGGCAGAGGGATGCACATGTGAGGAGGGTGCCCACGCAAGTGGAATGCAGATGCCAGAAGGATGCACATGCAAGGAGGATGCACAACACACACACATGCACGCGGCGGGGGATGCACACACACGCATCGGATGCACACATGCATGGAGGATGCAGTTGCAGCGAGGGGAGGGGGCTACTCTTGCTGGCCCTGATCAGAAATGGGAGGCAGAAATTTCTGGGCAGCCTACATCACCCCCAGGGCTGCCAAAGGCACCAGCTGGAGGTGCCTGTGTGGGGGTCCTGGGGGATGAGGCAGCTCATGCCAGCCTGCCCTCCCCAGGCTGGCCCCTCGCTGTGGGGCACAGTGGTGGGGTGAGCCTTGTCCCGGGTTGGTGGCATGGCCAGAGGAGTAGGGACAGAGGGCTTTGGGCAGTGGGACCCTCTGGCCGCTGCCTGGGGGAGGTGGGCAGCCAGGGAAACCCGCTCTGGAGGAGGGGGCCGGCTGGGTCCCTCTGCTTGGGGCTGCGCTGGGTGCACTGCACACGCCGGCCGGGCTGGGGGCTCGCCTGGCTCTGGGTGGGTGGGCAGGGGCAGGAGCACAGGCTGCCCCAGCGGTGCTGTGACACTCGGGAGCTGTGCACAGCGTGGTGCTGGTGGCCGGGCGCCCTGCAGAGCCCGGTGCAGGTGCAGTCCTCACCAGGATTCGGTGGTAGGGGCTGCACCCCAGGGGGGCATGATGCCCTGCACTACCCCTGCCCGTTCCAGGGGAGCAGACCCTGTGTCCAGGGCACCCCGGGGTGCTCGGGGCTGCTGTGCCAGGGTGGGTGTTGCTCCCCCGTGCCCGCCCTGGCCCTGCCAACCTGGGGGCCGTGGCCGTGGCATCCCACCCGTGGCGAGGGCTCGGCTCCCCACCTCGCTTGTCGAGCCCGGGGGTGCGCAGCCCCGGCCCTGCTGACTGCTGCCTCTCCGGCAGGTTCGTCGAGGTCGCAGAGCGTGGCCAGCTCCCCGTACGCCCCCCAGCCCCCGGCCGAGCCCCAGCTGAAGAAAATGGAGCCGCCATCAGAGGGGAAGGTGAGTGGGAAGCACTGGGGTGGCGTGGGGAGCCCCACGGTGGAGCACAGTGCTGGGGGAGGGACCATAGGCATGGCCACATCGTGGGACCCCCTCACCCCCAGCTGCAGGTGCTTTGGCAGCCCAGTGATGCGACCATCGAGGCTGGCATGGCTCTGGGTGCGGTGCCTGTGGGGTGCTGTGCTGTGCCATGAGCCAGCACTGTGAGTCATCCCTGCGGCTGCTGCCCCCCCCCAGCGGCACGGCACCAGCCCCCTGCACACCCCCAGGGCACAGGCGCGTGCCAGGGTGCCACAGGGCCATGCAGCCCCTCTGCAGTGCTGGCTCCCCGCTGGGGTCTCCTGCAGGCACCCGGATGGGTGTGGGGACAGCCTGAGGGAAACAGGCAGGGGTGGCAGCCTTGGGGACAGGGACCTGCCATGCTGTCCCCCTCGCCCAGAGCTCAGAGGCCGTGTACCAGTGGCTCTGTAAGTTCCAGCTGCAGCTCTACGCGCCCAACTTCATCAATGCTGGCTACGACATCACCACCATTAGCCGGATGACGCCAGAGGTGAGGCCGTGGGGCTGCTGGGGCTGGCCGGTGCTGCAGGGAGGGAGGCACGGCCAGTATGGAGCAGCACTGACCCGCCTCTCTGCCCCAGGACCTCACGGCCATCGGTGTCACCAAGCCGGGGCACAGGAAGAAAATCGCCTCTGAGATCAACAACCTCAATATCCCCGAGTGGCTGCCGGAGTACAAGCCGGTAGGGGCTGCACGGGGCCAGGGATGGTGAAGCCACGTCCCAGGTGGCAACTAGTCCCCTCCACCGTGTCCCCTCCAGGGAGGGGGTTGCACAGGGGGATGAGGCTGGGAGTCAGTTCACCACCACCAGACGATGCCTGCGTCCCATGGTCCCGGAGCTGTGCATGTCTCCTCCCAGCAACTCGGGGATGGCATGGCTGGTGCTAGCTGTCACCGCATGGACATGACACTGTGTCCCCTGCCCCATCAGCTGGACACAGCAAGGGGCTTCCCACGGGACCGGGGCTGGGCATGGCCCTGGGAGCACAGGGACAAGGGGAGTCCCTTGGGGCTGTCCCCCGGTGAGGTGGGATCACCCGCGTATCAGGAGTGCTGCCATACTGGGGGGTGCCAGGGCCAGACTCTGCTGCCAGCTGGCGCTGAGCTGTGCCCTGTGCCCCCTCCCCGCCCCCCCCCCCCCCCCCCCCCAGGCCAACCTGGCGCTGTGGCTCTCCATGATCGGCCTGTCCCAGTACTACAAGGTGCTGGTGGAGAATGGCTATGAGAACATCGACTTCATCACCGACATCACCTGGGAGGACTTGCAAGAGATCGGCATCACCAAGCTGGGTAAGGTTCCGTGCCATGGCGCTGGCTGTGGTGGCCTTGGCCCATGGCAGCAGTGCTGATGCCCCGTGCCACCCCTAGGCCACCAGAAGAAGCTGATGCTGGCAGTGAAGAAGCTGGCGGAGCTGCAGCGTGCTGAGCTGGGCAAGTACGAGCCAGGCACGCTGAAGAGGAAGGCAGCAGCCGCGGCATGCCCGGAGGTGCTGGCCATAGAGTCCCCCCCGCCGGAGCCACCCGAGTGCCAGTCGCCCAAGATGACCACCTTCCAGGACAGCGAGCTCAGCAGCGAGCTGCAGGTGGCCATGACCGGTGAAGCCCCTGAGGAGCCCCCTGAGAAGGCCGTGAACACCGCAGCCCCCAGCTACCGCTCGCCCCCGGGGCTGGGTGGACGCACCAGGCTGATGAGCAGCTCGCAGGAGCTGCTGGGGGATGGCCCGCGCACCCCCCCTGCCTCTGCCATCTCCAAGAGCCAAGAGTACCTGGCGGAGGGGGCCGGTGAGGGTCCCCCTGCACCACCCAAGGAGGGGCGCCCGCCCCGGCACGGCCACCCCGTCAAGCGTGCCAGCGTGCCGCCGGTGCCTGGCAAGCCCCGACAGCCCTTCTCGCCCTCGGCCGGGCAGCTGACGCCACCGCAGACCCCCGGCAAGCCACGACCCCCCTCCCCGCAGGGCCTGCCAGCACCCCACGCTACCGCCAAGGTGAAGCCCACCCCGCAGCTGCTGCCGCCGGGTGAGCGCCCCGCGTCGCCCCGCTCCCTGCCCCAGTCGCCCACCCACCGCGGCTTTGCCTACGTCCTGCCACAGCCCACTGAGGCCGAGGCGGGGCCCCCAGGGGTGCCCGTCCTGCCCGTCTCGGTGCCGGTGCTGTGCCTGCCGCCGGCAGGTGAGGGTGAGGAGGAGCCAGGGAGGCCGAAGAAGCGGGCGCACAGCCTGAACCGTTATGCCGCCTCGGACAGTGAGCCGGAGAGGGATGAGCTGCTGGTGCCGGACGCGGGGCCATATGCCACTGTCCAGCGCCGTGTCGGGCGCAGCCACTCGGTGCGGGCACCCGCCGGCGGCGACAAGAATGTCAACCGGAGCCAGTCCTTCGCCGTCCGCCCCAAGAAGAAGGGGCCCCCCCCGCCACCCCCCAAGCGCTCCAGCTCTGCCATCTCCAGCGCCGGCATGGCCGAGGACTTCCCCAAGGAGGGTGAGGGTGAGGTGGGCGCCGGGCCCCCCACCGCTGAGGGGGAGAGTCACCGGGAGCAGCGGCGGGCCAGCGACCTGGGCGGCAGCGTGGACACGGGCAGCGCCGGCAGCGTGCGCAGCATTGCAGCCATGCTGGAGATGTCCTCCATTGGTGGTGGGGCCCGGGCGCTGGCACTGCAGAAGCCACCCGGGGCCGGGGCACCAGGGCCCGCCAAGGCACCTGAGGGCTACTACCTGCAGCCGGGGGCCCCCCTGGGCAGTCCTGAGCGTGCCCGCGTGGCCACTGTCCTAGCCACTGTCAAGCACAAGGAGGCTATTGGACTGGACGGGGAGGTGGTGAATCGGCGCCGGACCATCAGCGGCCCTGTCACCGGGCTGGTGGCAGCTGCCCGCCGCGAGCGTGCTGACAGCATGCGGGCAGAGGCGGACGCCGATGGCCCCGGGGAGCGGTTGCGGGTTGAGCGCGGCGGCTCCCCAGATGGCATTCCCTTCGCCGAGGAGGGCAACCTCACCATCAAGCAACGGCCGCGGCCCCTGGGTCCAGCTCGGGGAGAGGCGGGTGAGGGGCTCTCCCCAGCCCACCGCCACGGGGAGCTGGCCAAGGTGGAGGCCAGCGCCACGCTCAAGCGGCGGATTCGGGCCAGGCAGAGCCAGCAGGACGGTGTCCGCTTTGTCCTCACCGAGTCCGACACCGTCAAGCGCCGGCCTAAGGCCAAGGACAAGGAGCCGACGCTGGAGCCGGCCTCACTCGCTGTCTACCAGAATGGCACCGGCACCGTCAAGCGGCGGCCGGCCTCCGAGATGAGTGGGGCTGAGCCACCCCCCACGCCGCTGCCCACCGCCCGCCCCGATGGCCCCGAGTACGCCCCGCCACCTGCTGAGCCCAAGAAGCCCTTCAAGCCGCCGGTGTCCCCCAAGCCCATGCTGATGCAGCCGCCCCAGAAGGTGCCTGGGCCACCGGTGCCCATCCCCAAAAAAGTGCCCATCCCGAGCCCCGGCAGCCCAGGTAGGTGCCCTGCCATCCCCCCTGGCTGGGACGGGAGACCCCCGGGGTGGACACTGGGGATTCCACAGCCCTGTCACCCTTCTGCCCCTCTCCCTTCTCTCTGCAGAGGTGAAGCGGGTCCATGGCACGCCGCCCCCCGTGTCCCCCAAGCCTGCACCACCCCCCACGGCACCCAAGCCCCCCAAGCCCCACGCTGCCATCCAGTCGGTGAGCGCCAGCTCCACACCGGCCCCGTCCCCTGCCCGGCAGCTGGGTGCCACCGCCGCCAAGCCGTCCAGCACGCCGCCCTCGCTCTGCTCCAGCCCCGCCAAGCCCCTCTCGCCCAGTGCGCAGCCCCAGCAGGTGCCAGTGAAGCCGCCTCGTTCCGCCATCGCTGGGCCCTCCGTCGACAGCGCCGGCCCTGAGCTGGTGCAACAGAAGCTGGAGGAGACGAGTGCATCCCTGGCCGCGGCGCTGCAGGCGGTGGAAGAGAAGATCAAGCAGGAGGACAGTCAGGCAGCAGAGTAAGGAGGCGCAGGGCGGTGGCGGGGGGTGCTGTGGGGAGGGCACAGGGTTATGCTGTGCCACTGGTCTGCATGGGGATGGCGGGGGTCAGGGGCGCATGGGCATCGTGGGCAGGGGATCAGGCTGTGCCACCACGGTGGGAATGGGGCTGTGCTGGGAGCATGCTGTGCTAGAGCATCACAGGGCCCTGGCTGGAGCTGTGTTGGAGGGTTGACGCTGGGGGACACCGTGTCAGAGCAGCATGGGTAGGGGGACCTGGGTGTGCGTGTGTGCTGGGGGCTGCCCTGGAGAGGGGACACTGAGCTGGAGCATCCTGCGGCTGGGCTGGCCCCAGCCATGCAGTGGCCCTGGGGAGGGGACGCTGGGGCCACGGCGCTGAGCAGAGCTGGACGTGCGGGCTGTGGGGCAGGGGGGCCGTGCAGTGCCACTGTCCCGTGCGTGGCACTGACTCATCCCCGCCACTCGCCCAGCTCGGCCGTGGAGTCAAAGAGCACCGTGAGCATTTTGGACGACATCGGCAGCATGTTCGACGACCTGGCGGACCAGCTGGATGCCATGCTGGAGTGAGGGGCGCCAGGGCCCCGCGAACCTCAGGGCTTACGTGGGCACAAGGGCACAACGATCCACGACCCCCCGGCCCCACCGCCCTCCCCCCGTCCCCCTTGTACAGCCGCCCCCTCCTGGACATCCCGTCCCTCGGGGTTTGCACAAAGAAGAAGATACCTCAGGATTGTGCTCACGGACTCGGCGCCGGCTCTGGCAGGACTCCCTTTTGCAGAAGCAAAAAAAAAAACAAAAACAAAAAAACCAACAGAAGAAACAAAGCAACACACCCCGGACCGAAACACCTCCCTGCCGGGGCTCCGGGGGGGTTTCTCGCCCTACCTGCCCGGTGGCCGTTGCTGTGCCCATGCCCTGCCGGCCCCGGTGCCGCGCGTTGCCGCGGCCCGAATGTAGCACAAGCCCTGCCCGGTGCGGTGGCCCCGGCGGTGCTGGCTGGTGGCCGTGCTGGTGGCGGGTCCGGGTGGGCAAATGCACTTGGGTTTCTTTTCTCCTCTTTTTTTTAAATTTTTCCTTTTTAATGGTTCTTTCTTTTTCCGTTGTTGTTGGCTGGGGGTGGGCAGGGCGCAGGATCGCAGCAGGCTGGGGGCTGCCCCAGGGAGGGATGCTGCTGCCCGAGGGGCACGGGGGCCCAGCCGTGGGGCTCCCCTTCGCCAGGGCTTCGCCTCGGCCACGGGGTTTGGGTGACGGTGGTGGCAAAGCGGGGAGCGAACGCCCCGTCTTGGGGCCCTCGGCGGCGCGGGCGGGGGGCAGCGGGACGTGCCCCTGCCCGGCCCCTCCCTGCCAGGGGAGAGGACGGTGATAAGCTATAAAGAAGTATTAATTTATTGGAGGGGAAGAAAAAAAAAAAAAGATATAAACCAATTTCCCCCACCCCAAAAAAAATAAAAAGAATAAACTTTAACAAATATATATTTAAAAGATTTAAAAATATTAGCAATTATATATAAAGCAGTTTAAAAGAAATCAAGAGAAAACTGGATTTTAGCTTGAGAAAAACTATTAGATTATACTAAGCTGTGTGTCTTGTGGCAAACTCATTCTAAGAGTAGCACAATATTTACCTTTTCTCTGGGTGGAAGGTACGTGCAAGCAGTTCTGTTCGGGTCTTTCCGTTGGGATTCAGTGTCGCGTCTTTATTTTTACACCGTTAAGAACTCAAAGGATGTGCCTTGTTTTATGGAGGTTTTTGTTAATTCTTATACTGGAGGTGTTTCATTTCTGTTGGAGTGTCTTCAGGTTCTGGTTTAATTTTTTTCTTTTTAAGCATTTGTTTGGTGTGCGTGTGTGTGGGGGTGTGTGTGTGTGCACGCGGGGGTGCGTGTGCTCGCGTGCGTTCTGCGGGACGCACCGCTGTATATTCATGTATAAACTGGAGTTGGAGTCTGGTTCAGTCGCTTGAGTCCTGATGAATGCATTTTTTGCTTGTGGTTTCAAAACGAAGTGTTGCTGTTCCTTTCTTTTCTTGAGACGTACAGAGTGGTCTCTCCCTTCGCCTTCCTCCTTCCCTCTCCCCCCCTTCTCTCTCCCCCGCCGCCCCGTCTCTCCCGTTGTGGTCGCTGATCCAGATGTGTTTGGCACAACTTTGAAATTTCTTTTAAAAAAAAAAAACAACAAAAAGACTTTAAAAATAACAAAAAAAAAAATCACCCGCCTGAAAATATCTGTTGAAAAGAAAAAAAATATGTATCTAAAAAAAAAAATCCATAAAGTTCTACATGATGGATATATACATATATATATTTTTTATGATTAAGTTATGGACTCTGTATCGTATCCCATCTGTCAAGCTATGCATCTTGGTGCTTCTCCCTGCTCTTCTGTGCTTAGATTTCACCTCTACTCGTCTTATTCTTCCTATTCTGAATAGTAGATGGCTCGTGATGCTGTGAAGAAGTTTGCTCCTATACGAAGTCTGGCAACAAATATTTAAAGAAAAATAAAAAAATAAAACCCCTGCCACGCTGCCACCACTGTCTGTGTCCAGAAAACATCAGCTGGTATGTGCAACGACTCCCGCTGCGCGGCTGGGGCTGGCGGGCGGCCGGGGCGGGTCCCGGGCCGTGCTGGCACCGTGGGCACGGGCTCTTCGGTGTGGTCGTGTCTTGCTGCGTGGTCTGAGGCCGCCCTTGGGGTGCCCCTGCCTGGGCCAGGCTGGGTGCCGGTGCTGCAGGGTGTGTGGCAGCCTGGCTGGCTGGGAACTGCTCTCTCCCCAGAGGTGCCCAGTCCCTGTGCCCCATTTTTCACAGCAGTCCCAAGCACAGGCTGGATGCAGGAGCTGCCGCAGGACCCGTGCTGGCCGCTGGCTCCCCCAGGAGCCTGCAATAACTCACGCTGGCCAGGAACAACTCTTTCCACTTTTATTGTCAATGAAGAAATAATCAAATCTATATTACAATCTTAAAAACAGTAGAAAATGTGAGTAAAAATGCAACGGAGGGTTTTTCTCTTTAATGTGGAGACCATTATTACAGGGTGGTGAACAATGGGCTTGTGTTATTTGAGAACTAGCTGTGGCATAAAAATCGTACCTGGCTACTCAAGAAAACACCTCTTCCCAGACAGATCAGCCTGACATCTTGGCAGTAAAATTAAATACTAGAGACAGAAAAGGTTCGGGGTCCCAACCCAGGGCAAGGCCTAATGCTCAGTTCTACCATTTACAAGGGGACCAGCCTCCCAGCGTCACCTCCCCGGTCCGGCTGGCTCACAGGCTGAACTGTTCAGTCCCATCACTGGCCAAGGCTGCACTGCGTCTGCACCGGTGCCCCATGGGGCTGCCCAGCTCCGCCCAGCCCTGGCCCCACAGGATGCTCCCCAGCTCGGGGGACGCAGGCAGAGGAGGGCACTTGGCTGTGCAGAAGGTGCTGGCACCAGAACGGCTTCCTCTGCATTTCCAAACACGTATGGCGGATCTGAGGGAACATTTGGAGCATCCGTGGGCCAGAGCCATCCTGAGAGCTGCCAGCCGTGGTCCTTGCGGGTGGGGGAACCGGCCGATGGGCAGCAGCAGGCAGTGGTCGGTGCGGAGAGGAGCTGCAGCAGTTACTTCATAGTGGTGTTAGTCACCCAGCAGGCCGACGGAGGGGAGAAGTTTTTGGTCTTTCAGTGTGCAGGACTAGTGTGGCACTCTCGCTAGCACGTCCAGACCTGCGGAGAAGAGACAACAGGAACCCATGGCAGTGACTTCTGAGCAGCTCTGTGGGTTTCTCTTCACCCCCTTTGGAGCTTCCCTTTGGGCCTCCAACATCCACAACACCCTCTGTCAGGATTTAAACCTCCCACCCATTGAGAACCATCCTCTTGTTTCTTTGAAGACACCTCCTAACTCCTTTAATGCCCTAGTTCTAGTACTGGAAGAGACCAAACCAACGTTGAGAAGCCTGAGGAAACTGACCTTTACAGTGCTGTCCACGGCGCCAGAGAAGAGGCGGCCCCTGGAGACTGCGAGGGCGGTGACGCTACCCTGGTGTCGCAGCAGCGTCTGAGTACAGATCATGTTGTCCATGCTCCACACCTGTGGGCACAGGGGAGGGTGAACCAAGTGGACAGCACGGTGCTCTGGCACAACCCCGAGCACTGGCAAGGAAGGGGGCATGCCGCGTGCCACGCCACGTGCCACAGGGTTCAAGCCCGGGGACAGAAATTAAATACGAGGCCCTGTGGCATGCAGGGATGAGGAACCCCTGTCCTTCCTTCCCTCAAGGCTGTCTGTGTTTTAACAAACACACAGATGCAGCTGCACAGCCCCAGACACGTACCCTGAGAGACCGGTCATACGATGCACTGAAGACTTTGGTTTGATCCGGCGTGGAGATGACAGCGAGGGCATAGACTGTACCCACGTGCCCGGTCAGCGTGCGGACTTGTTCCTTTGTCTCTATATCCCAGACCTGCGGGAGGAGCGCAGGGCTCGGAGATGGCACTGGGCTGCAGGCCACCAACTTCTCCTCCAAGAGGTGCTTCCACCTCCATGCGCACTTCTAGGGTGGGTGCTGTGCACCCACGCTCTGTGTTTGCCATAAAGGGGACAGGCAGAGCCAGGTGCCCACCTCCTTGCCCCTCGCCCCCTGCCTCAAGCCGACAAATGCATCAAACCCCACAGCCCTTACATGGATGAGGTTCTCGTAGGTGCCACACACAATGTGGTGGTTTGTCACAGCGATGGAGTAGACGCTGCCTCCTGACGTCTGCAGCACGTGGACACACTCCAAGTTGCGGATGTCCCAGATCTGAAAGAGATGCCGAAGCAAAGGCAAGATGAGACCCGTGCAAGGACTCCTCTCCAGGAGGGAGCTCCCTTGAAGCAATTCTCCAGCCCCATATGGAGTCAGCCTGGCTCCCTGTGTGCCCAGATCACATCTTCAAGGACAAATCTGTCCAGCCAGAAATGTTGACTACTGATTGAGCAAAGCTGCGCAGCTTTGAACTTCCAGGCTGAAAAAGTCACACCCTTTGTGTGTGACTACGCACACACATGTGCACACACAACCCAGTCCTTGATAGCACTAAAAACTGATGCAGACAAATTATCAGGGATTTATTAACACTGAGGAGGGCAACTTCAAATTCTCTTTGTGTCTCCCAGATGCTGAGAGGTGAACTATTCATCAAAGCCTGAGCCAACACAGATGAGGGCATTTTAGAAACCACATAGAGATTTATGGTAACTCTGCAGCCAGACAGTGACCTTCTCCTCTTATCAGCAGCACTGTCAGCGCAGATAACGCTGCGGCAGCTGTGGAGGCAGCATGAGGTGCCACGGCTGCGAGGCCGCGTTTTATCTTAGCGAGCATCCTCCAGCAGCTGCACTCCCAAGGACCAGGCAGAGCCCAGCCTTTGTGCCTGCAAAGATGCAATCAGCACAGTAAAATCTAGTGTGTCAGCAACACTACAGCAGTGCTTTCACATCCTAGCAGCTACCTTTTGTCCTGCTCCACCTACCCATGCTGCAGAATACAGACAGACAGAGGCTGATGGTTTACAATTGCCACGAGTCTCAGGGTCCCACCTTGATTGTTTGGTAAGATCCGCTGTAGAGATAGTTTTGAGAAGCCACCAGCGCTCGCACCCAGTGATTGAGACCTGTCAGCTCCTTCTTCAGTTTGAGCTCGGTACCTACAATATCCCAGACCTGCGGAAAGCACCAACACAGACAGAGAGGAGAGTCTCAGTGGGACCGGGCAGCAATGGGGCAGAACAGGTCAGCCTCTAGCTTGAGGCCAGGTGCTGCCCAGCCAGCCAGCACAAGGCCCTAACAGCTCACAATGGGGAACCTTGGGTTGGCTCTCCTCCCCGGGGGGGAATCGCCTGGACCCACTGACTTGCAGATAAAACACACAATAACTATGCTTAACAAACATGTTCCCTGGGGACCTGGGAGAGCCAGCTTGGAGACTGCATTATCCCTGGCAGAGCCACAGGCTTGACAAACTTAAAACCAGATCTACAGTAAGAACTGCTCTGGACTTCCACTCCCAGCCTGCCCACAGAAAGCTCCATTCCCACAGCTCCCAGGAAACCGTGGCCAAAACCCCCAGCACGCAGGGACTGACAGAGCTCACCCATCTGAACTCACCACTCCAAGCAGCACTGCTGGCCTGCTTGGCTCATCTGGCAGAAGGTGGCTGAAGACAACAAAAACAAAAGGCCCCAAGTTCTTCTTCTGCTTAGTGCCATCTCCTTGCTCTTCCAGCCCTGAGTGCTCCTCTAGATAACTGAACCACTCCAGGCCCCAGATAAAGAAAAGAGCATGCACCCTCTTACAGATGGACGGTCCCATAAGCCTCTCACCAGGAGCTGGAAGCAGAAGCAAGGGAATCTAGCCAAGGCTCTAAAGGGCAACTTGCAAAGCTGTTCCCTGATTTCTGCATGCTTTAGGTACAGGATGCAGATTCAAGAACCTTTGGAGGGGGTTTCAAAACAGGCAGCCTGAATTCCCAGCCAATTCTGGACCCCAGACCAATTCCAAATGGTCTGAGTAGGTCTGTTGGAGGCCCAAGGACACACATACTCAGGAACTGCCATGATACTCCACTTGCAGTCTCAGGTTTTCACAGTTAGTAGAAACAAAATCCCAGAACATCTTTTGGTTTCGGCACAGAGCACGGGCTAAACCTCTGCAGCACTGGCTGCTCTGTGTAGCTGTGCTTCTTCTGTAGAGCTCAGAAAAGCATAGTAACAAGGTCACCTACAGACCAAAATGCCGCTTTTCTTCTTGTTTGGATACTGCTGCTAACAACTGGTCCCCAACCAGACCGAGAGGAGTCACCCCAGAGCTCTACCTTGATAGCTTTGAGAGAGCCGCTGAACAGCATGTTGTGCGAGGAAACCAAAGTGCAAACAGGATTGTCATGTGCTCGGATCGTGTTCACTTTCTGCAGGTTTTGAATATCCCAGACCTGCAAAGGAGGAGAAGAGTGCCCATGAGGGCATTGTACCGAAGCCCTTCCTCTTTGCCTCTGGAGGCAGGCAATCGCACACAGGTAAAAACACAGGCCCTTTTGTACGAGCCACTATCCTGGCCTGATCAGGACTGACCACCCTGCCCCAGCGCCGAGCACCAGCCTCCTGCTCACCACACTGGAGCAGGAGCGGGAAATCCAGCCTGCAGGGAACACCCAAATCCAACCCATGAGAGACTTGGCTGAAGGCAGTGGGTAAAGCACACACGGGTTATCAGTCTTACGCCACTGGCAGCTGAAGAGCCTTATAGAAAAAGGGATGCAGGTCCCTGCTCTACACCAGCCTGAGGCTGGCCGGTAGATCTCACATCCCAACTGCGAAGCAGAGCAGGGGTCCTGGGTACTCACAATTATGGTGCAGTCAGCAGAGCCGCTGTACAGCTTGTTCCTGTAATGTCACCAGAAAACAAAAGGAGGTCAGCAAGGGAGAGCAACGCATGCAGGGTCCCAGCTCGTTCCCAGGCACCGTGCTGGGCGAGGAGCTGCACTCCCACGGCCTCGCTGGGCCAAGACTAAATACACCAACGCCTGGAGTGGAGCCCAGGTCTCGTGGGGAGGCCAGGCTGGATTGGTCCTTTGAGCAGGAGGCCAGGCACCCTGCTGGTGACGGGGGAAGGAAGCCAGGACAGCAGAGGAGGCCAAAGAGATACTCGCTTTGTCGATTTTTCAAGAGCAAAAAGAGGCGAGATGTGCCTCTCATGCACAACCTTGGCATGTCGAGGACCAAGGATGGGAATCAGAAGGACATGCTCAGGAGCCCCAGTGCTCTCCCCCTGCTCTCCTGCAGGGTCAGGCGCCCCTCTCCACTCACCCCTGGATGCAGAGAGCCAGTACAATTCCATCATGACCCTCCAAGGTCTTTTGGCACTTGTATGTAGTACAGGTATCCCACACCTAACAGGAAACACAAGTCAGCAAAGGGTCACACGCCGGCAGACAGAGCAGCTGGGGTCCCGGCCAGGATGTCAGCAAAGCCACAAAAGCACCAAAACAAGGAAACAGGCTGTCACCTGGGCACCTGCCTTCCCGGCTCCCAGACAGAGATAAGCTTGTCTAGGAAAGGAAATTTACTGCAAAGGGTCAGGTTGAAGTTAATGAGACACTGGACAGCAAAGCAGCATGCTTCAGCGCTCTCCAGCTCTGCCTTTCACAGCCCAGGCCAGCAGAACACAGGGATTCGGAGAAAGGAGCTCTCAGACTCCTCCTTTAGCAATTCACACCCTGCCCTAGGGCTCCAATGGCACAGCACAGCCTCCTCTGCCACTGCAAAGGTTTTCCCCACTGGGCACACACCACTCTCTCAAGAGGGAACACAGGAACATGGTGCCCAGAGGACCCAGGACAGGGGAGAGAGCTGTTTTCTTTCAATAAAGTACAGCAATGCCCATTTTCTTCTGCGTGGCTCTTGCTGTCACTCAAAGACCAAAGACTCAAAGACTAAACCAAAGCTCTGCTCCCGGCAGGGCTAGTTGTGGTAGCCCATGTGGCTCCCCAGCCCAGCCAGCAGCCACCAGCAGCCAGTGCGGTGACACTGGGAACTGTTGTTTAGGTTGCAATGGAGCAGTGCTGTCAGTTCGAGTTACTGAAAACAGGACAAAGAAAAACAAACACGCCATAAAATGGAAAAAGGACACATCTGATCAGGGAAAAATATTTTTTTTCTAAGATGGCTTTTTATAACAAGGGAAAATAAAATCAGAAGCCAAATAGGTTTGAATGCCCTAAACACCATATAAAGCAAAACCACCAGCAGCAGGAAGGAGATTCTAATCAGGGCTTTGCAAAAACCACTGTTTCTTTCTCAATCTCACTATCACATAACATTTCCTTACAGAGAATTTTGCCCAGCTATAATTGCAAAGAATCATTTAAGATTCTTTGGGAAGTGACATCCCCCCACCCCCAAACTGCAACTCCACTTCTGTCCCACCTGAAGCACATTTTCAAATGCAGAAGATATACAGAAGAGGCAAGCTCTTACCTTAATGGTTTTGTCTGAAGAGCCACTGAAGAGCAAGTCTCCTATGGAGTAAACGCACAAACACCAGACAGGGCCCTGGTGTCCCACAAAGGTCCCCTTGCACTTGAAGATCTGCTGAGGATCATAGGCTACAGAAACAAGAGGGCAGGTGAGAGGTGGGAGAACAGTGCTGCGCCATGTCACGCTGAGTTCGGAGGGGACACAGCTCCCTGCACGGGCCTGGCAGGTGCTCCTTGCGCTTCACGTTGTTGCAGGCCAGAAGGAACTGTGAGACCCTCCCAGTCTGGCTGGAAGATTTTGTGTCCCACCCACGCTCATTGACTTAACGCTTCGAGCTTCGGGACTCATCTCCCTAATGCAGCTCCCAGGCTGGACTTAGGGAGGCCAGAGATGCAGAGCCCATCTGACATCCCTCCCCAGCAGCTAATAACCCTGCAGCGCTGTGAGTTCCCCTTCAGCCAGTGCTTCTGGCAAACTCTCCCACCAGTATTTTCTTCCTGCAGCAGCGCTGGCCCTGTGAACAAATTACTGCTGCACCCAAAGACAACTGTTACTTTGCGTATCTGTGACCTCACCTAAAAAGGCTCATTGGGACATCACCCCAAACCCAGCCTGAGAGGAGAAAAGCACATGCATACTCACATCCAAGGATGCCCATGTTGAGCCGAGCATTAATGTGGGAGAGCTCATCCTGAAAAACAGAACAAGCTGCATGAGCTGCGGAGCCATCAAGACCAGCCTGCCTTCTGGGCAGGGTTTTAAGACTGCCCCCTCCACTGCTAAAACCACCCCTGCCTTTGGACAGGTCTTGACTCCCTGTGAAGGCCCTCCCTCCGCAGCTGACTCATGCTCCCATCAGGAGTCCCCTGCTCTAGGACTCTATGCTTACACCCCTCAGTCACCTCCCTCCAGAGACCACAGGGCTCTGACAGCAACTCACACCTGCACTCAACTCTTCAACATTCAGGCAGGCACAGAAATACCTTTCAGAATATACTGTCCTTGCTCTGCCGTTCACCAGACTGCTAAAAATAATCAAATCGGTTATGGGGACTGCTTGCTCAGCTGGGCTTTTGAAGCCCACCTTGCTGGAGAAGAACTGGAAGGTCTTTTTGTAGTCTCCTTCCACAGTCCAGTCCCTACTGCATCCATGGGGATGCTTAGGGAAACCAGGTACAAGCAGTGGGATGCAGTCTGCCTGAACTAGGGAGGAATGCCTATCCAGCATCAGTGCTTGAATAATGTCCAAAATCATGAGACAGCTCTCACTCCCAGCTTGTTAGCAGGGATCTGCTTATCTTCCCACTTCCTTTGCAGGCACGGAGAAGGGCATATTGTCCCTGTATAAAAGGTACAGGAGTGCTCAGGCTTTGGAGCAGAGGGCTCTCTCCTTGCTGCAGGGGTCCTTTCCTCTCTTAATACATTTCCAGACCAGCAAGAGGCTGAGAAAAGGCAGCAGAACCAGTTAAAAAGGCAGCCCAGATGCAGTGACCAGAACGTGCTCACTGAGCTGCCTTTAACTCAGCCAAGGGGAAACCTTCACCCAGACAAACACAAACCAAACCTCGGGTGAGCCGTGCCAGCAAGCAGGAGGGAACCACAAAGACTTCCCCCACTGCAGGAGAAACCTAACTAGTAGTGGAGCCAGCCAACTGCACGCGATCCCTTACTCTGCCCCAGGGCCCAGCCCCCTCCTCACATTCAGCATGGAGGCATCCCTGCGGAATTCCATCAGGTCCTCACTCAGCTTGCTCTGGTTCTCGTCCAGCACATCTATGAGAGATGGACAGGCCCATAGTCACGCAGAGTCAGCGACAGCATCCAGGGGAGCAAACAGAGATCACCCACTGCCACCCAGCCTCTGAACCAGGCGAGGCGGGAGCAGAACACACTGTGTTATCAGCAGGGAAAAGCAGGAGGGTGACTGCTACTCAAATGCAAATTGTACTTGGATGCTGAAGACCCAGCAAATTTTGGAGGCAGGACAGGGCTAGGCACAGCAATGGTGTCCAAGAAGCATGCTCGCTCCAGGACGGCTGCATTGTTGGCTACTCAACTTGCTGATTATTAGTGGGGCCTGTGCCCATGGACTTCACAGAAATAAGTCACAGGACTTGCAATGTGAATGGTGACTGCAGGATTAAGGTCCCGTGATGTTCTGGCAGCAGAGAAGTCAATGGAACCCCTATTTGTTCCTCTGTAAGGAATATCTGAACCTCCTGAAACCTACTCAGCACCAGTTTAAAAACTGGAATGAATCCTGTAATGCGCCAGCCTAACAGAGAGCTGCCCTGTCCGCAGAGCTCTGACCACAGCGCTTGCCTGGTGCAGACTCACCAAATTTAAGCTCCAGGTTCTTCTCCAGCTGGTCAATTTTCTCTGAGAGCTTCCCCAGCATGGAGCGCAGGAAGGCAATTTCTTGGTCCTTCTGGGCCATCGCCACCTGCATCTCATGGAAGCGATCATCTGTCTGCTGCAGGAATTCCTTCAGACCCTCAAACTTGCACGTTTCCAAGTGGGTCTCATAAGTGTCTTGATTTCCTATGAATGTACACCTACAAGGGAAGGCAAACACTGGCTGAAGCAGGGCTCACACTGGAGACCTCCTTGCTCAGCTAGCTCCTCAGAGGGAAGTCTGAGGACTGCGTGGGCCCCCAGCTGCTCTGCTCCTCCTAACAGGAGCAGTGGCAGTGCAATTCACCATCCTGCTGGGTGCAGGCAACTTGCAGGGCAACACAGGTGGCCAAGCAGCTCCCATTCTTCAGGCCAGGGCACTGGCCCCAAACTGAATTGTCTGTCTGACTGTCTGTCTGTCTAGCTAGTTGCAAGGAAAAGCAGATCTTGGGCAAGAGACAGATTGTGGCGTCAGTTCATGCGCTCACCAGGAGCCCAATCTAAGAACTAGCAAAACTAATGGAAAAAAACTGCAGCTGACCTCAGCAGACACTGCCTTGGGCCTGCAGCACGGCAAGGAGTCAGGGCTGCTCTGTCAGGACTTGCCTTGCTCTGCTTCTGCCAGGACATCTCCCCCTGGAACAGTAACCTTAGCTGTGCATCCTGCAGGGAACCCCCAGCCCGGGCTGCACTCCTGCTCGGGTGACAACCAACCCTCTCAGGCTGATCAGCACTTCCCTTGCCCTGGGAGAAGGACTGGTCTGAAAGTCACTGCCATGGTGCTCGAATTATTCTTGTACTCATCCTCCTCCCTGCATGGCCCTGGCCACATCCACTGCTCTGACTCTCCTCCAGCTGTTTCTTCTGCCTACACACCTCACCCTCCTCCTCGGCGGACAGCAGGGCTTACAGCTGGGCAGTGTGACCTGCCTGTTCTCAACATGAGGCTTGGGGGCTGCCTTCTGCAAGCCCTGCAAGCCTCCTTTCAGTCTCAGGCCAGTGCACAGGACAGGGTAGAGCTGCTCAGAGTCCAGGGGGCTATCTCAAGGCTGAAGTAACCAAAAAGCAGCTCAGAAATGAGCTCAGTACACCCTTCTCACTGAAAAGCATCAGCTCCTTACCCGTATTTGGAGTGGGGACACTTTATGTGCTCGCACTCTTTCAGATGTGCCTCCAGGTTCATTTTCAGGAGAGGTGGGCAGTTTGGGTTATTGGGGCAGCGAACTGGCCTGTAATCACAGCTGCTTTCATGATCTCTGCCCATGGAGAGAAGCAAAAGGAGGGAAAATCAGCGATAAGCAAAAATTAATGAAAACAACACAGATCCGTCAGGAAAGGAGCAAACCAGCCCTGTGAGACTGTCAGGTGATCGAAAGCCTCCTGTTCTAAGACTGCAATTACAGCTTTGAATTCTCATTTGGCCAGTAAATTGAGAACAATAATAAGCCACATTTACGCAGGGAATATCTGCTGTAGCTGATCGGCTGAGCCTTCAGGCAGCTATCAGCCACAGGCAATAGTCACGTGATACAGTGAATGCATTTAGGATGGGGAGGGAGATAAGATTTCAGATTCCTGGGATACATTTAGGATAACTCCTCTTACAAAAGAATCCCAAGGTCTCTGCTTGACCGTAGCCACAGTTTTTCAACCCAGTTGGGCAGGTGGCTGCTTTCACAGTGTATCCTCTGGCCCAATGCTGAGACACCCAGGTAAGCTGCAGGCAGAGAACAGCATCCTTTCCCTGAGACCAGTCCCATCTGCCATCACCCTAAGACTGAGACCCAGCGGTAAGAATTGTCCCTTCCAGTCACCCTGCTCATTCCCACAGCCCTGCACGCCCCAGAAGAGGACTGCTGGCAGGACCTGCACTGTCCCCAGGAGCCGCAGGGCAGCTCAGATACAACAGCAGATTGCTGGTGGTGGAGCCCTTTCCCTGGAGAGGCTGCACGCTGGTAACAAGCCACTTACTTCCTGGCACTCAGTTTAATTGTAAACGGACATCCACGGGGGTCCACCTCGAAGGCAGCGGGCTTGCTGCTGGCTGCAGGCCGGCAGCCATACTTGCAGTGAATGAAGAGCTCCCCGATCTGCTCAGCCACCGCAATGTTGTTAACTACTACGGTCAGTTTGGCATTGTCCACGGGGCACTTCTCTGCCAGGTAGGGAAGCAAAAGAGAGTGTCAGCAAGAACTGAGACACTGCAGGAGCATTTCCAAGAGCCTCTGCGTGGAGATTTTATTCTTTTGCATTCTCTGGCCGAGATGGCCAACTCCCAGATGGGTGGCAATGGACCCAGCCATGAATATTCATTCACAAAAGGTCCGCAAGTGCTATCTCTGATTTGTTTTGGGGCTTGGTGAAAAGTTAGTTTATGTTAATCCATGATAATTTGAGCTAGCTGCCAATGAAAGAAGGCCACGCTAATTGAGACTACCTTGTGCTTATTGGAGCCTGAGAGTATTCACAGGCAGTGACAGCAGCCTAGCAGATGCCCCATACATAACCCATTCCCCCCTCAGGTCTGGGGCCCAGCTCCTCTGCTGCTGGCAGGGTGCTGCAGCCCAGGGATGCTGCAGCAAAGCAAAGACAGGAGCTCTGAGGGTAGGAGCAAAACTGAGCAACTCAGAATTGCAACTGCAAAGCCTTTTGATACAAATCTGTTGGTTGGGATAGATACAGCACAACATGGTTATGGGGGATTAGCATGCAAAGCAGAGGAACACCTCACATGTGGAAGATGAACATCTTAAAGCAGGAAGAGCTGCTGTTTTGCTGGACTCCCTAGGGAACCTCCTCAGGGCTCGCTGTTCTGGTAATACAAATGGCCTGGCTTTGTGCTGAACGGCTTTCCAAAAGGGGCACAGGCTCATGCCGAATAAAGTCCTTTTTGTAGTGCAAAGTCTAAACCAAGCAGGAGCTGGTTAGGCCAGGCCAGCAGCCAGGCGCTTGGGCTCCATCAGGTTTCTGGAAGAGCTGGGTGAGCTAAAGCAGCTCTGTGTGCTGCTGTGCACAGGCTCAGCCAGCGGCCAGAGAGCTGGCACTGACGGGATGGGGGAGGAGGGGTTTGATGGGTCTTTGCCAAACACAGCCCCCTATTCCTTAGACAGGCAGCCACAGAAAGCTTTCTGTCTGAAATCAATGGGTCAGCTCTGGGCGAGACATGTATTATCCTGGGATTATCCATTGCATATTCCAGGATTTGAGAACATCCTGTGCCCAAGAGCCAGGCCCAGCCCTCCAGTGCCCATGCTACAGCGTTTACCATCAGAGCTCGGAGCTGCAGAGCCACCCATGCCCCAGCCCTTCACTGCTGCAGTGGCAGCCTGTGACCAGCAGCTTGTTTTAAGACCTTCAGAGATCTTTCTGCGGGTTTCTTGTTAAGCAAAGGCAAACAAACCAGAAAATAACAAGCGTTTTGGCTGCATCACACAAGTATAGTTCTGTACTCACCAGATGTTAAGGCACATCTTCTGCAAAATGTGTGCTGTGGAGACAAAGAGGAACAGCAGTGTCAGCGTAAACAATATTGGACAAATTATTCCCTGTGGCTAATGATGAGAAAGGTGGGAGATACCAAAGCCTGTGGCTCAGGGGCCTCAGCAGCTGTTCTGCTGCTTTATAGCTCAGCGTGCTCTTGAGTCTGCACCACAGGGCAAAAACCAGCTGCTTGCTCAGGCAGCTAAAAGTGCAACATGGGTCCTGTCGGGTCCTGCTCCTGAAAAGTATTAAGCACGTCATTTGAAGCTTTGAGGGTTCTGCCCTGTTCAGGCTCAGGCCACGATCAGGGTGCAAGCCAAAGCCATGGGCATGTTCTGCAACACTCCGATATTCCCACCTTCCAGCTCTGCATGGGGCTTCTCTGCTTCACCCTCCACTTTAGTCCATGTCATTCCTCTCATCTCCCTGAGAATTCCTCAAGGGGAAAAGCAAGGGGAAGCCTGGCCTCTCCCTGTGCTTGGCCAGTCAGCCCACCACCTATATCCCTCCATAGCTCTTCTAACACAGTCGAAGCTGTCCTGCTGTCAGGTGGATGAGACAGCTGGTTTGTAAGCCCATTAAACGCACTGTAATTTTTGTCACTTTAAACAGCTGTCTATCCCTTGATTCTTACAACAGAAATGTATAGTAAGAATTTAACTTGATAAAAGTAGCAAATACAATTTAACATGCTAATGAAAATACAGAAAGGAACAAAGGCTGCAGCATTTTGCTGATCCTGAACTTGCCTCGTGGGTTCTCTAGAGCCTCCTCAGCCACGTTCCCCTGCCACAGGGCCAGTGCTTGGCAGCAGCGCTGGAGAGGCTGCAAGTCACCCTTCAGAGCTGTTATCTGCTGCCCTGCTCACACGGCCTTTTCCTGCCCTGCACAGCTGCACCGTGCTCTCTCCAGAGCTGCCAAACCAGGACTGCAAATGAAGCCAGTCTGCTTCCTGCAGATTTTTTTTTCCCCATCTTAACCAGTAAATCTCAGTGTCTCCATGAAGAGCTGCTTACTGAAATGGTGCAGCGAAACCACACCAGCTTCCAGCACCTTTGGGGATAGCACCCTCACTGCAATAAACAATCCTGCTCTCTGCTTTTCTTGCTACAGCTCCATCCTAGTAATCAGAAGCAAGTCAGAAGCATTAGAGAGCCCGTCACGAAGCCATCTTTCTTCACATGTAGCACAGAAGCAGGAATAATATACTGTTTCTATTAAATCCCAGTAAAATGGAATACAGAAGAACATTCATAATAGTCTCTGCCTTTCATTAGAGGATCTCAAATCCCTTTGCAAGCATTAACTAAATGAAGCTTCAAGCCATTCTTGTTTTATAAGAAACTTTCTTCACAATGGAAGAGCAACTGTTCCCAGGGCGCCCAGGAGGCAGCAGCACTCTGCAGAGCCCTTCAGGACAGGGAACGAGGAGCCTCAGACCTTACTGAAGCCACACCAAGGAGACCGACCGAACATGGCCAGGACAGCTCTCCTGGGAAACAGCGCAAAATTTTAAGCAAGCCCCAGGCTTCTCTGGCTAACTGCAGAGTGCCCACACACCCCACTGCAGACTGGTTCAGAGCTGCCTTGTGGGGAAATGTAACACGTCCAGCGCCTCTGTTCCTACACCAGCCTGGCTTCCCCGCGCACGGGCTGCCTCGTCTTCCCTCGCTCAGGCTGACAGTCACTGGGGAGAGTCAGGGCCTGGCTATAGCTCACGTGGGACATCTGTGGAGCCCACACTCGATATTTGGAAGGGTATTGCCTTACCCCACAGGTTGTGATGACTGGATCCTTAAACACACTACAGCACAGTTGGCAGCACAGCTTCACGGACGGTTGTTCAGCAAACACCAGTGGCTCCTGAAAAGGAGGAGAGAAAGGGACAGAGAAAGCACAGGGATTAGTCCAAATGCAAGAGCTTCCAGCTCTGCAGAAGGAACAAAACAGCTTTTCAGCAGTGAGCCCTGGGGAGCCTGGGCACAGGGCACGCTAAGGATTTCATTATCTCAAAATAAACTTCAGTATGGACCTGCTGACCTCCAGTATGTAAGAGGCAGGGGAAGAATGAACTTGGGAATGGCCAGAGACTCTCAGCTCATCACAGACTGGGGGCCACCAGCATCGGGCAGGATCAGGACTCAACAGCGAAAGGGACAGACCAACTGCTTTGCCAGAGTGACTTGAGTAACCAGAACTGTGTGAGCTGCTCTGTCTGGTACTTGGTTGCACCGAACAATGTATTGTCAAAAATGTCCCCTGTACTAAGCCTGAAGTTTAAGTGAATTTTAAACCAGCTTGCCCTTTTGCATTTCTGAAACATCTTCAAGGAAGGGCTCTTTCATTCTCTTATGAAGCAGAAACAACATTGTTTCTGCCACAATGGGCCCATCTCTCCAGTTTTGTTTACCAACTAAGACTGCCAGAATGCGGGTTCTGAGCACGTCCTCCTGGAGCAGCACAGCTCTCCTCTCCACACCAGAGCAGGGCTTCACATTTCAGAGCATTTCAAATCAATCACTGCAGTTCAATCTGTCTTTTCATCCTGTGCTGCTCTCAGAAATGCAAACACAACCCCCTGGGTTCTCAAATATGAAACACACACTTTTATCCCAGATCTGTGGCAAAATGCCACCTGACCTTTTATGCATCCAGTCTGGTGTTAGTTACTGGGTCACAAGCTAAGCTCAGCTTAAAAGTGTCCTCCCCCAAAAACAGTCACATGTGGACAATTCCTTGCACCCTCCTGGGGCTTACAGTCAAGTCAGTGGGGTGCCACACAGCCCTAAATGCAGGATAGGGCTCTTTATCAGTGGGGAATTGTATTAGTCTTGCTGCCTGGGGCTAGACCACCAGTCTAAAGACTTGCAACCCCCTACAGCTCTGCAGCAGAGCCAGGGAATCACACACAACTTTGCAAAGCCTTGCAGCAGAAAAGCCACACATTGACCCCTCTTTACAGATAGGGATATGGTACACAACAAAGCAAAGTAACTCACAGAAGTTGGTGCTGGAAGCAAAATTAAAACCACGAGTCCTGACAGCCAGGGTTTTAGTTGCCAGACATCACGAAAAATCTGCCCATGACAGCTCTATGTACTCACAAGCGTCCACTAAGTTTCTCTTTTGACACTGAACTTCCTAATACTGCTCCTTCAGACAATCCCAAATACCTACTGGCTCCTCCTCTTCCTCATGGAGTGAGAACGTCGAGCGCAAGGACATGTTGGACTCAGAGTGCAATGAACGGACGGAGATAGCAGAGTCAGAGCGGCGTGGGGTGCTGATCGGAGGCTTCAAAGAGATAAAAACCGGAATTATCACAAATAATTCCCTCCCACTCCAAAACCCTATGTACAGAGACTTCAAGTTCAGTCCCCCCCTCTTCACAAAACTCAGCTGCTCCATTTGTTCATCCACTCTGCCAAGCTGCATTGAGTGGCCCCCAGAAGTAGTGCGTCTCACTGCTGCATGCCCTTCCCAGCAGCTGGGAACACTGCACCATGCCCAGAGACAGGACAGGCATCATTCAGGTTTAACTTACTAAACCAAGTCGACATCTAAATTCCAAACACGTAATCTTCTCAAAGGTGCATTCGTTTGTACACTTACCGTGCGCACCCGCAATGCAATGATTTGGAAGAATTAATCCTTCATAGAAAGCTTTGTAAATCTCCCCCAGAGACAGCTACCAGCTTCTGCAATTTCTATAATCTCTGTAGCAGCACTTGTTGTTTCACTCGCTATCTAACTTCTGCCAAATTTCTTTGCGTAAGTGTGGAGACTTCCTTCTATTCAATTCAGTAACAGACCGGCTTTGTCGCTTCCTGCTGGGGAGGGGAGAGCTCAGTGGACATCGTGTGTGCCAATCAAGAAAAATCCCACTGGTTACAGCAGCCTTGGGATTGGCTTTGAGGGAATGCTGCTGCTGGAATATTAACCAGCACCACATCTCTAAGGGTGGAATATCAACCAGCAGCACGTAGCCAAGATGCAATTCATTGTCAAAGTGAAACCGGAGACCCTTCAGACCATGGGGTGACTGGGTTTGGGGGTCCAGCACGGCTGGTAGCGCAGCCACTGCTGGGTTGCTCTGGAAGGGATGCTGCTGGCAGACTGGGAAGAGTGCAGAGAGACACAATAAAAGTTTTGAATGAGCAGAATGGATGGGCTGACAAAGAAGTGGAAGAATAAGCCATAAGCTTCAGACACTTAGCAACAAGAGATGACCAATGCCCAAGCTGCCTGCGCCTGTACGTATCACACCTATATGTGGCTTGACTGTAGCCTACATCAGTCACAAACTCCTAGAAGCACTGGCTGGAAGGAGTGCTGGAAATCACTGGTCCCACTGCCTGCTCGAAGAGGGACTCTCCCTGGCCCTGGATCAGGTCAGCCCTGGCACTGCCCAGCTGGAATGGGGAAAGCTGTGTGGGCAAGACTCCACCGCCACGGGCTCCTGTCCTGCATCTCCTTGTGAGCAAAACATTTTTTCTCTCACATTCAACCTGAACCTCCCGAGCTGCATTTTGTGTGCTTGCCCTGGGTGAAAGCATGTGACATCAGACCCAAGGACTGACAAAAGCAATGCAGGAGACCAGTGGGGCAATCAGGAAATTCAGCAATGAAAGATGCAAGATGAGGTCCAGAGACTGCTGCCTTCCCCAGAGACAAACTATACTGCAGTCTGAGTGCAGTCCTTGCTGGGCTGCAGAAGAGGAACAGACCAGGATCCTGCTGGTTCTTCATACTGCTCTGCTTCTTAATTTTTATGATACTAGGATCTTAGGAGCTCAGAAATGCTGCATCTGCTTAGAAGGCAAAGCATAAAGCTCTTTTCCTTAAAGACAGCATATTTATTGGCTAAATATGTAAACCTTGAGCAGGAATGATTCTAACGAGGTAAATCAAATTTATGTGTATCCATTAATTTTATTATTTTCCTCCACTAGTAACAGAAGTTACTAAAATAACAAGAATGACTGTGCATAGTCCCCATTCTGGAGGTGACACAGAGATCAAGGCAGCAAAGGCAGGCTCTGCATGGAGGCAGTTTTATCAAAAGCAACACCCTGTGCCAATCACTGATGGCGGGGGGGGGGGGACGGGGACGGGGACGGACGGACGGGACAGGACACCACAGCCCAAGAGCAGTGCCAGGAGGCAGGGGTGTGAGACAGCTTTGCTAGGCCTGTGCAACACTGTGGACTCTGCATCCTGGCTGGGCCAACGCCGGTGTTAACTACGCAGGAGAGAAGTTGATGTGCTGAGAAAGATCACTCCTGCTGCAGAGATAACGCTGAATGGCAAAGGTGTGTGCTCCCTCTCTACGCATCTGCAGCCTTTGCTTCTGCCAAGTAAACAAGGCTGAAACTAGAGAACCCTCAGCTCCACAGGGTCAGCCACTGCACCGCTTCCCACTCCTAACCTGGCTATTTAGACTGAGCTTTGCAGCACAGTCGCATGTAGAGCAGCCAGCACAAGGATCTGACTGCAGGGTGCTGTTGCACAGCAAATAGGGAGCGAAGAACACAGGACCCCCACTAAGGGCATCTGCCCAGGCTGGGGTGGGGAACCCATACGCCCCAAAGCCAAGGAGCACCAGGCCGTGCTGCTGGGTTTGCAGTTCAAGGCTTGCAGAGTTCAGGGGCAAGGTGGCACAAGTGGCACTGCTTTGGCCAGGCGTGGATTTGGGAGGATCTGTCAGAAGGGTCCCACCTCTCCACAGCTGTGCCAGGGCTACTTCTGCACTGAACATCAAGTTCACCTTCAAAGAGCCCACAGATGGGAGTGCTCAAACATCTTCTGATGGAAAATGGATAGCTTGTGGCTGGCCAGTAACACAGTCAAACCTCTGGTTCAGAGGTGAAGCTCCCTGTAAACAACTGAGACTGGACAGCCAGTCAGCTCTCCATCCATTAATATACATTTGCCCCAATATTCAGCTGTAATCTTTAGCTGCAGTTCCCATCACGTCAGCTACAAAAGCAGCCTCTACATGAAGGCTCTAGTACAGCCCTCATTTCTGCTCCCTATAGGCATAATGAGGCTGGGAACTCGTGACACTGTTTTCAGGAAAGATGACAGCAGCTGCTCAATAACCCTGCCTTGCACACAGCACATGCTCCTCTGCTTTTGGTTTCATTAACTGAAGTTTTAAAAAGAAAGAAAAAAGGGTGGCAGAGGTCACAGGAGAGCTCTGACTCGTCTCCAGCTGTCTCTGATGGTTGACAAGCCCTTGGCAGCTTCTGGAGAAGGGAAGACTTAGCAATGAGGAAGGGAAATCCCAGACTATTTCTCGACAAAGCAAAGGAAGCTTCCTAAAAGGGTTAGTGAGAGTTTGTCTGGAGCAGCAGGCAGAGCAGGGCTGTGGTACTTCTGGTTTGTTAGTACCTCACACTGCAGGCTGCTTCCTGAACCGCTCATTAAACCTCTTGCTATTGTTGCTTAAGAATATTTAGCGCTTCAGGGAAGGTGAGCTGAGACTGTCCAAGAGGACTGAGGCTCGGTCCTAGAAAAGATCTCTCCTATTCTTGGCGGCACACCTCAGTTCATGACACTGGAGTTTTCAAAGGAGTTAGGGAGCTTTTCCATCAGGCATGGCTAAATATAATGTCCCCAGCACCCCCAACTCCTCTGAAAAAATCTTCACCTATGCTCTGTGAGAACTGCACAGCTTGTAAAAAGGGTGCAGTGAGCACAGTACTGAGCCCACAGGATCAGTGCTGACAGCCAAGGGCTTCCTGGAACAGTGGCCCAGCACCATGGGGTCAGTGATGTGATGGAGAGTTGCTTTTGCCAAGGACATGAGGCAAATGTTCAAAGGACTTTTTGAAAAACAAAACAAAAAACACATGCTCACATAAAACACAGCAAGATCTCTGAGCAACAGAAGGAACTTTATAGGATGCTGACAATAAAGCTCTTTGCAATCTGGTGTCAAATTTATTTTAAGAACTGTTGTAGCTCTATACTGTTGCTGACCTCAGTCTCTGCCAGTGCCCAACTTCAGCAGCAGCAGTGATCCATTTATCCCTGGCTTGGAAGCCAGGTCTTGTAACCTGACAAAGTCTACAAACGCTTACTTAATTTGAAGTGTACTACTAACATGCTTAAATCTAAAAAGGAGCTTGCAGTTATGAGATGTGGCTGGAGCACTAGGGACAGGGGAAGGTCAAGACCTCAGAGATATCCATCCATTCACTGAGGTTTGCTTTGCTCTTGCTGTTCTTTATTTAATTGATTTAGCCAATTTAATTTCTCTTTAAGCAGCTAACCCTGAGGCCTGTTGGACCACTAAATTCCCCCAAGAAAGAAGTTACTCTGAAGTGAGTGTGATGAATGAGAACGCTGGATACAAAATTGAGAAGTGCTTTTCTGCAAAGATACTGTGAAACGTGGGAATGGTTTGTGTGAGAAGACCCCGATGATGTAATCCCCAGGAGCCAAGCATAGTCTGTAGTGTCTGACATCCCACTCCGCAGATTTCAAACCTGCTCCCTGTGGTCAGAAGCCCCATCTGGAGGCAGAAATAGGAATGGATTTTCTGGTTATAACTGCAGGGCCAGCTGTGCTGCTGGATGGTCCATCCAACACGCCCTGATCGAGACTGACCGGCCTCAGCCACAGCCCCAGACATTGCTGGCAGTAGCTCTGCTTTCTCCCAAGCTCAGGAGACCCAGAGCACAGGGTACACCCTCAAAAGTAGGCCTGCAGGATTTGTGTAGCTCCTGGGTTTTGTAACCACATACCATTCTCAAACAGTTTGAAAATAAGCACCAGCATACCAGCCTAACACCCCAGGTCAGAAGTAGCCTCTGCTTCCCCACTGCACCAACCACCAGGCCAGCCAGGAAACACTGAGGCTGGTCCTGCCTCCAGTGCAGACATCTGCCATCTGCCTCCGACAGAACGAAGTGCATCGGAATGATAAGGGAGGCAGAGAAGTCCAGAGGAGCACCAGACTTCTCTCATTTGTCATATAATCAGCTAAGCCAGTCAGCAGCAGCACCTACCATGCCATCATCCTCATCTCGTGGGGAATAGGTGAGGGTGCTGGAGGAGGATGGTGTCCGACGATGCTGTTTAAAAGTATTGGTCCCGTCAGCTTTAAAGCCAAAAAAAAAAAAAAAAAAAAGGCAAGCATTTAGGCTCCTCGGTAACATTTCCAGCTATGGGTCAGTCTCTGTAGCTTTAAGTGTTCCTCAGAAATGGAAAAGACTAGGGATTCCCCAACTCCATGACCTGGACATAACAGTGCAGACAGAACAATCTTGATCTCTGATAGCTTGCTGAAATGCATGCGGCCCTTTGAAGGCTGCTTACCCAGAAAAGAGCACAGATAATATTGTACCAGGTCCACAGGTTAAAAATATTATTAAAAGGAAACCTTATACTCCCACATATCTCGGTCACCAACAAAAATTGCTTCGATCAAGGGAGGTCTGGATATTCTGGTCATGCAAGGGAAGCATGCTAAATTAAACATGATATTTGTATAAAGATCATATTACTTTATCATATCTTTATCATATTACACATGACTTTACATCAAATTTTGAATGTAAATATTAAGGAGTCCAAAAAATCTAGAGTCCTGGACAAATATAATCCAAACATTTTCCTTGGGCCAACGTTCATTTCCTTATCTAAATCAGTGTCAAATGCCACCGTTTGTCTTTACTAAAAGGTAAGGATATTTATGTTCCAAAATGAAAACAGACCTCTTCCCACATTCACACCACATGTCAGGGCTCAGACTCCTCACCTGCTGCGCTTTGAGGAACAAAACGCAAGAATTTTAAATGAGGTACACACTTGCACGCCCTCCTGTCTGAGCTAAAAATGGCCACGGGGGTTTTACCAAAGCATCCAGAGTGACTCAGGCAGGCAGGGAGTGAAGACACAATTTTCAGCACTGGTAATGATTGCATGAGGAGTCACAGAGATAAATAAGGTTTGGTACTGGGCTTTGTTGTATCAAACCCTGTTGTTCTATCCCAGTTACAGCTAGGGCTTCCCAGTGGTACCGTTAACTCTGTGTAATGGGAGAAAAGTTCTGTGCATGCTCATTTCCATCATGTCTGGTGATCAGATGCCATGATTAAATAACACTTGGGCTGCGTAATACTAAAAACAACACCTCGGCACCTGTCTATAATGAACACAATGATTCTCCCAAAAGCCTTATGATTTGTAAAAGAGCAGCAACAATAACAAAAAACTGGTAGGAATCACACACAGTGCTTTGGGGAGAAGCTCTGTGCATGAAATACACTCACCCTTTGTGATGGTAGTCACAGCAGAGTAGGCTGGCCCAAAAGTTGTTTCCATTCTTGTCTGAAATATTGACAAAATGAAGGTCAGCGCGTATCACTGCAGCACAGCCCGAAGGCTTGCTACCTTTCCTGAAGTGGTGAAAAAATGTACGTACATATTTCCAGCTTTTATCTGTGAATATTTTAATTTTTAATAGCAGAAAATAACATTTTCAGCAGGCATCTCCATTTCCCCAAAAGAAAGGATGAGAACAGAAGAAGCAGCCCTAGCCCCTGTGCTCTGCCAACAACATTGATCCTTACCCCGTTAGTGTTTTCGGAAGTAGTGATGTTTGTTGTGCCACTGGAGAAACGATTGTAGCGAGCGTTCTTGTTTGAGCTCATAATCTAGGCCAGCATTTGTTAGTCATGGGAAGTTTGCTCTGTGGAAGAAGACAGGCAGAGAGTCAGGTTCTGTGTACGTATTTTCCGGGGCTCAGAGAACACTCTCGTGTAGCATTATGTCCAAGTATTTACCCAGACTCACATAAACCTGGATTTTCAGAAGCAAGTGGCAAGGACAAAGTCCGGTTCCATCAAATCATTCCTGGATGAGTGTTCAGCATTTATAAAAATACAATTCTCTTTTAAAATAACTCCTTAATTGCCTGAAGACTGGAATACCCATAATCATTAGCTGCTTTTACAAGTATACGACTGTTTTAACAGCAAATGAGACTTCTCAAGGATACCATCCCACCAGCCACGTACGCATCAGTCTTTTCAAAATGAGAGTATGTGCCAGTTGTGACTGACAGTCTCAGCGGAGAAGAACCCTGCACAGGCTCCGTGTCTGTCCTCTCTCTGTCCCCAGTTCAAGTGTAGTTCAGAAAGCAGGTTGCCTGTCGCTTCCCAAAACACTTTGCAGAGCAGTGATTAGGAAGCCAGGCGCTGAAAGGGAACCCCTTCCACGCGACACAGCAAGGAGGAACCCAGAGCGGACCGCGTCATGGCAGGCAGAGGGATTTCAGCTGAGGCCACAGACACAAGGGTGATCTTTCAGCCTGCCAGGGAGCTGAGTGCACAGAGGGCAGAAGAGGACTCTGGGTGTAAAGCTATACCAGTAAAACCCTTATCCCATTAACTGTGAAGCTCAAGCTGAGCTGGCCTGGACTCCACAGCCCAGCAGGGAGCTTGTTCACTCACGACTTTGCAGCTCAGGCCACCTTCTCAGCACACGATAGAAACACCCCATTCAGTCACCTGGGGCTGTGCTTTAGCACGAAGGGTTGTGACCGCCTTCCTCCCCCCAGGACTACCCACTGCCAGATGAAAGACGAGGTGCCCTGGAAGCTCAGCAGCCCCTCACCATCAGCAAGGGTGGCAGAAAGGGATCCCTCCGAGGGAGCCCCTGTTCTGGGCAGGCTGTGCAGTGCTTCCTGGCACTTCCAGCCAAGGAAAGCAAAGTCTAAACTTCCCTGCACCCCACAACTTAAGGCTGCCTCATATTCAAAAGCATGCCACAACTTAAGGCTGCCTCATATTCAAAAGCATGATGAGCACAGGCCTTGTCCTGTTCTTACAATGAATTCGGTGGGAGTTTTGCTATTTAATTCAAAAACCCTGGGCTGTACTGCCAAACACAAAAGCAAGGGCTAGGTCTTAGCACAAAGCAAAAGCGCCACATTTGATTTAGTTGTATTTGCATTAAAGGAGTTCTTTCTAGCACAGCCTGAACTATGAGGACAAGGAAACCATGAAAAGAAACCTTACTTCAAGTAACATGTTTTTGAATCTGGATCTCACTCCCAGTTTCTGCTCAGAAACAACAGCAAAGTCTGGATCATCACCCAGAAAGAGAAACCCTCTCCCCCAGAAGTCAGCAGATGGGCTCATTTCTCTTCCTCCATTGTTTACACAGTTTTTTACAAAGTTCAAGTTTGCAAAGTCAAGTATTACACAATAGTAATCTTCAGAAACACATGGAGTTTGTGTTCTTTAACCTCTGTTGAAACCTGATGCTGGCTCCGGGGTACAAAATTACACTGTTGTCCCAGTGAATTGACAAGATGCTCTCAAAGAGTCTCCTCCGGCGCCAAGGCACCCATAGGAAGGAGCTGCACACCCTCTCTGCCACCACATGGAGATGCTTCTGGCTTCAGCAGAAGTTTCCATCAGGGAAGACAAGGGTTCAGCAGGGCACTGAGCTCTCCTCCCAAGCTGTCCCTTCATCCTTGCAGCTGAAAGGTCTGTCCCAGCCCTCCCAAGGAGATGGGAACCCTGCACTCCAGGAATAAGCTACTCAGGAAGGATCATGATTAAGAGACCTCTTTCCGTCCAAGTTACGTCTTGGTACTCTCACTGCCAGCAGCAGAGTCCAAGGGCTAAACAGACAGGACATCTGCAGTGAGAAGAGACAGGCCAAAAACGGTTTACTAAGACACAACCCAAATCCTTTTTTGCAGGACAAGAGCCAACCACCAGTGAAGGGCACCTCAGAAAAGCCCCGCAGATGCCTGCAATCAGCCAGTGCAGAGCTCCCAGTCCCTGCCGAGACAGCACCGCTCCAGCCAGGCTTTTGCACTCCCGCTGCTCACATTTCCAACTTTGGGGGAGGTGAAATGTCTTTGGTGTTTCTAGCAATCGGTTCTCTCTTATCTGAGGGTGACAAGTCCTAAATCTCCAAGTTCTTTATAAAGGAGACCACTGCGATTCCTCCACTTTATAGAAAGGGAAACTGAGGCTCAGAGGAAAACATGATCACACAATGTAGCTGTGACCTGGGACCTGCCCAGGGCCTCCTTAGTCCCAGCCCAAGAGCATACCCACCTCCCCCGTGAGCCCCAGCACAAGGCTGCTTGCACACAGGGCCGGTTGCGTCCTACCCTCACACTTTAAACACTGCAGAGGCGATGCTCAAGCTGTCCTCGGCCGCTGCTCTGCTAACGGCCGACAGCTCAGCCCCACCTGACACAGCACTTCTAGCTGCTCGCTGCAGTTTTTTTATCGGACAATTGTCAGGCAGACAGATTACAGCAGCAGCATGCTCCAGGGAATCGCTGCTCAGGTATAAACTCTCAAGACAAAGCTACAGTCTAAAACAGAAAAAACCCAAAACCCCAACAAAAACCCAAACAAACAGAAACTCCCAAATTAAACCCAAGCCCATCTTAAAAACAGGGATCTGGAGAATGTTTTCCACACATTTGAAAGCACTGTCCTGGCTGTTTGCAAATGCCAGATCCCTTAGGAGATGCTAAGCAGAGTTGCTGGAGTTGCCTCAAGAACAGCAGGAGTGAAGCAGTGTTGTGCTGCTGCATCGTGGAGAGCTGCCGAGTTTAAAGCTGGGTTCCAGCAAGCGCAAAGTTTGGCACTGGCCATCAGGACCATTTTATTCCTTTCAGTGGCTCTTAGAGCACTGAGAGCAGAAGGCACAGGGAGGATGGGTGGTGGGGAGGAGGGCAGACAAAGCTTTTGGGTACCACACTGGGTGTGGCCCTGTGAGATCTGAACCCCGTTCAGCCTCTCACCCTCTTGCAACCTTGGGCGAGCCACTGGAGCTCTCTGCTTCCTCCCTGCACAAGTCTCTTTAGTTTACCCCCTCTGCACACCATATCTGGGCTACAAAGCCTGAAGATGAAAGCATCTCTGGATGCCCGTGCAGCGCCTAGCACAAAAAGGTCTCCACCTCAGCTGGGGCCTTCAGATGATGCCATGCTCATACATAATGTAAAGCAAGTACTGCCATGACCGATGGCAGAAACTGCCATATTTCCTGGGATTTCATGTCTTGAGTTTGCATGATCTCACGTCTAATAACATGCATGTACCTCTAAAGTTCCCCTCCTCTATAGGTTCCCTATGTCTAACAATACAGATAAGCTCACCAATCTCTCCTCTAGAGAAGGGATTCCGCACCCTCCTCCTCCCATGTTAGGGTGGAAATAGAGTGACTCACTTTTCAGGGTTATGAATTAATGATCCCTTCTTCAAAGAACCTCAGCAGCATCTACCCAAACACCCGCTATCCTGCTTTACTCACAAGACAAGAGCAGGGATATGCTCCCACCTCACCAGCCATGACAGCACTAAGGGAACCTCGCGTATCAAATATTCCTACTGAGTTTTAAGGCAAACAATCAGTCCCAGATGGAAAGAGAGAAAGCCCATCCTTATGGGGGACTGTGGGCTGTCTAGAGACTCAGGCAGAAGCTTCATCGCCTTCTCATTTTCAGGGTATGTATTGCCCTCAAACATAACAGATGGAGAGTCAAAAAAGCAATGGGAAAGCACTCACTGTGGAGCAACGAGACAGGAAAAAGCAAGAATGAGGACAACTAACAGTTTGAGCAGTTTTGTAATATCATTAAATGTAGGACCAGACGTGCAACAACAGTGACATACAGGCACTTGAGCTACTGCAATCAGTGAGTTAGAGCCTGTCAGCCAGGGATGAGCATGACCCTTTAAATAACTGCCTTTGAAACTTCTGTGCAGGCTAGGAGGTGTCTGCCGCTCTTGGGGTAACCCAGCAGGCCACAGAACTGCTTACAAGGAGACACATCTCCAGGTTCCCCCTGTCCCAAAGCCCCACTGAAACGGGTGCAAAATGCCTTCCAATTTCAACAGATCTTGGATAAATCCAAAGCCAGGCAGGGAACATGGGCTGGAATACAGGGATTTTCCACTCATTGTTTATAAGTATGTCCTGTGCTCTGCAGCTTGGCTGAGCACCGTACCTGTGAGCAGCAGCAGGGAGCTCGGTTCATGTCTTCTCTGAACAGAAAGCAGAGGAATGCGAGCAATGGGAAAAATGTTGAGTAGAATACCTGCCAGGCTGCAGAACACCAGCTGGCACATGAATATCCAATTTCAGCCCAAATCTCTGCAACCACCATATATAGGAAGCATTTCAACAGAGCAGACACCTCTCTAGAGCACTGTCTGACAGCTCCTTCACATCTCATTCTTCTAAGAGGTACTGAGAAAGGCTTTTTCTAACTGATATCAAAGAAGTTAAAAGAAGGCAGAAAAGAGCTGGTGTTGTCAACATTAATACCAGCTTCTTACAGCACCTGCAAAAATCTCCACCAGATCTCTGAAGCCTGGCTTGGCATCTGAACCCCGCCAGCTACGCCGTCCTGTGCTCCCAGGCCTGGGGGACAAGCATCCCTCCTGGGTGGATGGTGTCCCTCCCTGGGGCACCCTGCACCATCCACGGGCAGCTCCTTCCCCTGCCCTGACTGCAGGCAGGGCTGCTCAGCCTGCAGGGACCCAGCAGAACTGTGTCCTGAGGGGGTACAGGCTATAAGACAATGAAAGTATCCAATATTTTGTGTTACAAAACAACACGCGGTCTGTGACCTAGAAGGAAAACTAAGATTTACTGGCAATCACAGAATCCTTTGAGCTGCCAAGTCCTTCTCAGAGGACCAAATACAAAGAGGCTCCAGAGACCCCCTGAGCACCTTCAGCAGCTCCGAAGGGCAGCAGGTCAGAAACCCTCTCGCTGGAAACATTCTCCCAGTTTTCAGGCTCAGGACTCTACACGTTCCAGTTATGATTTACAGCAAAATGGGCTGCAGAGGCAGCCTGACACCTGCAGCGAGAAAGCAGGCTCCGTTTGCTCTGAAAAGACAAGAATTGGTTTAAGAACTTGTGTGTCCCAGCAGCACAACAGCACATGGCTGCCTCCTAAACCTGAGAGGCGTGCGCAGATCCATGCATCTGGAAGACAGCTCAGGAACACAGCCTGTGGTCCCGACTGTCCTTGCCTGGAATTATTTTTTTTTTTAATTAACATGCAACTTTAGTGTTTTTGACAGTAAAAAAAAAAAAATGGGGGGGTGGTGGTGCGGGAAATCTACTCTGGAAAGAGGAAGCTGTGGGGACCTGCTACTCACTAAATCACATGGCTGATAGTAACCAGATGCAAGGGAGGGAAGGGCTAGGTTTCCGCATTTGCACACCATAGGCATCAACTCAGGGTTTTGAGGCTCAGCAAGAAGAAAAGCCTAAAGATTCCTACTTTAGTAATCCAGGTAAGGAAAAACCCAGGCACCAGCAGTTGCAATGACAGCTGAGGAAAACAGTGCTCTTTCTCCCCACTGCAGAGGCCAACAGGACCAGCAATGGGGCGGTTTTCTGCTATTTCATGCTGCTGCCAACCCCATTACTGCACCTCAGAGCAAAGAGGGAATCACCCCCGGGACCAGTGGCCCAGCTAATCTTCTGGCTGTGCTGAAGAGTTTGCCCACATGAGGGGCCCGGTAGGACCCGTGTCGGTACCTCAAGGGTCTCCTCTCCTCTCAGCTTCCAAAGTGCACACACACCCCTAGCTAGCCCCAATATTCAACAAAAGATCCTTATAACCAACCTCAAGATCAAGGGCAACGCTTTGAGGGGGACATGGCTTGAGGAGAAGGGATAGCAGAGGATCCCACCCTTCAAACATCACATAGCCTGCCTGGTCCTGATTAGGAGCCAGTTCCTAATGTGGGAGCCACACCACTGCGGGCACAATGGCACTGCTGCGGCTTGTGCTCCAGCTGCTCTCTGATGTGAGACACTGGCACGGCACTGGATCCCACAGGTGAACCGTGGCATCGCCGGGGAGCGGCTGGCAGATGCGATGCCCCACGCTGCACAGTGTCTCTTAGCCAATAAACCTGCAAGTGTTTATGCAACCTTATGCAATCAACAACCCATAAAGCTCAGTGACATGTCCTACATCTGCTTTGTTATTCTCTGTCCCCCCCCAGTTCATTGAGGCTGTCTCTAAGGTTATGCTGGGCTGGCAAAATCCTACACAGCAGGAGCGTTTGCTGGAGAGCGAGGTCAATGCCTGCAGCTGGCCTCATGAGAAAGGCAGGCATGGGGTTATCCTGCTCCGGCTGGGAACAGCCTGTGGGTGACGTGAACTTCCTTATTTCACAGCTTGGGTATTTATGGCATCACACACAAGCTTCTGTTCCTCTTACAACATTGCAGCCAGAACAAGAGGGGTTACACATCCTTGAGAGTATTGGCACATCACTGGGGAAATACTCTTACAAAAGCTAAAATGCACCGTGCTGCTCACACAGCCCAGCTCAACGGGACAAGGGCAAGGCAAGCGGGAGCAGAGAGCGGGGAGGGGGGTTGTGGAGTACACCCTCTTCCTTGGCTCCTTCGCCAGCTCTCATCCAGGGCTTTTCTGGGAGAGGTAACAGGGCTAGTAAATCCAGCCCAGTTTGGGCAACAAGCTCTCTCCACCTTGTCCTTCGGCAGTACCAAGGTGCTGCCCACACTTTCTGTGAACTGATTCTCAGTGGCCCAAGGCAACCTGCAAGGGAACTGCCTCAGACCAAAGCACAAACGAGACAATTCACGAGCTCAAACGCCAACTCTTCTACAGAGACAACCATGGGAAAGTCATGCTGGCTTTCCTGGTCAGCGGCTCTGGTAGAAATAGCACTCCTAAATGCTGGCGAACTGCATTAACAGGGCTCAAAGAACATGGTGACGAGGACTGTCAGCATCTAGTCTGACTTGTAGAACACAGGCCGTAAGAATGCGTGAGCTGCAGCAGATTGCGGAGATAGATCTCTCTCAGGGCGGTCACCAGACAGGAAGCAGAGGGTGGAGATCAGTGGTCACTCCTCAGGTTAGAGAAGATCACACAAGGGTTCACCCAAGAACTATTGCTGAATAAGCTTTTTCAAGGTCACAGGCGAAGATGTTGAACAAAGAGCGAGCAGTGAAATTGCCAGGTTTTCAGATGACACTAGGCTCTTTTGAGCAGTCAAATTATCATGCTGATGGATAGAAACACAAAACTGAGACAAAAAGGTTGAAGATGAGCTTTTATGGAGATAAATGTCAAGCAACGCACCTAGGGAAAAACAACAAAAGCAGGCCGATGCAATGCGATGCTCTGACCTGGCAGCTACAACTCCGGAAAGAGACGCTGCAGTCTCTGCAGAGTTAGCTGCAATTCTCAGCCCAGAGGACAGCAGCAGACAGAGAGGCCAACAAAATGCTGAGCAGCATCACAAAAGCTGTGGAGAACAACCATGAGGATGTCATTTGGGTGCTACATAAAGCCTTGATACACTTGTCTCCCGAGTGCTGTAGCAGATCTGGTCTTTGCTTTGGAAGAAGACCACAGCAGTTAGAGAAACTTCAGGGAATTATAAATGCAATAATCAATGGGATGAGGTCCCTGATCCAACTACTGTGGGTGGTAGGAAAATATGAGGCAAGTGGATGGTAGAAAGCAGTCAGGTTCATGTGCCCTCCGTTAATAACATCTATTTTTGCAACTGCTGAAGACAGAACGGGGGTAGGCAGAACAATGCTACCACCCGGGAGGGCATTTCTTACACCCTTAGGATGACCTCTCTATGGCCAGGCTTCTACATCGAGCGGTGCAGTCAGTGCTAGAAGAGCACAAAACGTGAACAGAAGTTCAACCCTAGTGACAGAGCATGGCACTTCTATCTGGTGCGTCTTTGGTTCTGTGGCACAAAAAGTCTTTTTACTGTTGACATGTTTTTGCATTGCTCTTAAAAGTCCTAGAGACTTTTCTGAGCTACTTGAAGTGAGACCATAATTGTACTGAGCTGTCATCAATAAAAATAAAAGTGATATTTTTAATTGCTGCTTCTTTCACCAGCGCTTGAATTGACTGCAGAGACGAGAGAGCACATTCAACAGCTGTTTGAACACTGTCATTCCTTTGTGCAAACGCAGTTCAGAAAGGGGAAATCATTTTATATTAGGTGCTTTTCCTAAAGGGTAATGAGTTCTTGAGATAGAAAAACTTTTTGCAATACTTCACGTTAAAACCTGAAGCAGTAACCTTGAAATGTGCCTGTACCTGGATCAAAAGTGATTGCTCTGGTGGAACAAAGCATCTCACTTTTCCCAAAAATCTAAAATCAAGTTACAAGTTAGAACAGAGGCCAATGTTCAATGCTGTTTCCATGACACAAAAGCTACACTTGAAGCTTTACTCCCATTTTAGGAAACCCGGAGGCATTCACCTACTACACCATTTTTCTTATGCATAAGGCCACAGACCAGGGTTCAGTAGCACCCAACCCCTGCAACCGAGATTGGCTTGTCTTGGCTCAGGACCTATGTGGCCGCTGTTAGGGTGGCCAGGCTGGCAGAACCAGGCACACTCAGAGCTCTTCCACACAAGGACTTTAATCAAAAGGTGCTTTAAAAGTCAGCCCTACCATTACAGTGCTGCATGCTGTTCCTTTCACAGCTTGTGATCTTTCTCACATCCTCACTCAAAGAACAGACCCATTCAGGGACCTTCACATTATTAAATTGTGGATTTGTTTAAGAAAAAAAACCACAACCAAGCCCTCAAATAACCTACTGCTCCAAGACAAAATCGCAGTCCTGCTGCTGTTTCTTGAGGAGGAACGTCCATCTCCTCTGTGCAAGGCAGATCATGATATAAGATGTCAAGCTTCAAAAGCTAAGAGTATCACCTACACAAATCACATCAGAACTGGTGCTAACTGGTGTTCCTCAGCCTTGCTTGACAGAGAGAACAAGCTGCTGCCAAGACCCCACAGGGTCCTGTGGGCCAGCTGAGGCTCTGCTGCTGGTTTCCCTGCTGCAAACCAGCCTGCAGGGGTCTGGTAGATAGATGGGCTTGCAACTCATTTGAAAAAAAAATAATAATCTAAGACATGCCAGGTCAACAGCAAAGCCTAGGCGATGGAGTGATTCAGCTTCTCAAGGCTGTGATGGACAGACTTGCCCACGAATAACAGAAACTAACCCATTCTCAGCCATCCTAGACCAACCTTGGCCAGTATTCCACCAAAGTTCAAAAGCTTATTCTTATCTGGCCTGGGAAAGGAGTTAAACACCAATAAATGTACAGAGATCTTAGCAGACACTGCACCCAATGTCCTCCAAGGAAGCCAGAGAACGCTTGTCTCACCTGCTGCATTCTCCTTTCCAGAAACCACCGTGCTACACCCAAGGTAATCAAGTTTCTGCTATCCTTCGTTCCTCAATTGCTGTGCAGTCACTGAGGGCTCTTCCCACTGCTTTGCCTTACAGGTGGCTGCCTTCCCTGGAAGGGTTTAACCACTCCTATCACATTATGGGATTCTTCCAGATTAAAGTCATAAGACAGCTGAGCTCATTACTGTCATTACTCAAAATGCACAAAGTATCACTTCCACCCCCTGTTCACCCCAACATCCTCCAAGGCTTTGAAACTTCATAACACACTCTTGCTTGCCCTCTGGGTGCAATCAGACCACTTTAAATACCCATCTGAAATGCATCAGCTCCTTCACAAAAAACCCCCAACCCAAAACATATATATCCAGTAACCTTTTTTTTGCACAGTTTCCTTAGACTTTGCCACTGAGAACAAGCAGGATAGTACAACATAAGACAGCTATGTCCTGTTAGGGAGAGTTAACCAGCAATTGGGAAAGGGAGAAAATCGTAGTGCTTCCTGGGTAGCGTGCGAGCTGGGCAAAATACCATCAAACTAGTGATGTCCTGCCCTTCGATAAACAAGCATTGAATCCTTGATTCTGAAAGAAATTAGTGGATGTGGACACTTCCACTGCGGTAAATGTACTGACAACTCTCAGACAGAAGCACTGTTCAGCATCCCATAACCACCTAACGCCATGCTAAGAAAGCTGGTTTAAACCACTCGCCCAGCGTACCATCAGCAACTGTACTTTAGCCACGATGGCTTAGGATGCACGGGAGAGGCAGTGAGAGGTACCAAACTCTTCTCACAAACTCGACTTCTTTGCTCACAACTTTGCTTAAAGAATATTGAGGATTTCCCATCTCTGAAATGACCAGAAACAACCTCAGAAAACACTTGCTGGGTTGCTGCACAACTAGGCATCGTTACACTTCCTTCCAAAGGTCACTTTGAAGGATCACAAAATCAGCATAATACCACTCCAGCTCGCTGGACAGGTGACAGGTAACCACTTCTGGAGTCAGATTTCAGATACCTCCTGCTTCTTCACCAAGATCTAGACACAGGGATGAAAACAGTTCCTCACTGCTGTCTGTGACTCCTAAAGCACCGCAGACCCCAGGGAACACTGCTGACATGGCCCTGACATCAAGCACCCAGGGCAAACACTCTACCTTGAAGGAAACTCACCACTGGCTGTCCAAGCTGGCAAAGCCCGGCAAGACGCCACCGTGACCAAGTTCCTAAGCTGCAGGCAGGCTTTTCCTCGGTCAAAATGTCTCTTCCACTATCTGTGTGCGTGTATGTGTGTATCGCTCTTAAGTGATGTAAACAGAAAGGCATGCAGAGCAGTGGGCGATATGTAAATTCAGCTGGAAAATCCCACAGCTCGGCCAATCTCCGTGCTGCCTCGCAGCTTTGCCCTGGCTGCTCCCAGACTGAAGTCTAGCACAGAAAAAAACACCACTCTCTTAGCACACACAGATTTATTCCTCTGATCAGAAAAATCTCCAGGGACAGGTCGGTCCATCGCTCACTTTAAAGGGAGTTTGAGTTTCTCACCCTCTTTAGACAGTACCCAAACTATTCGTAACACTTGAATATGAAGCAGCCTAACAATCAGCAACACAGTCTTTCCTTGTACAGACAAGCCAGGGAAACCCCCTCGACTAAGAATCCCCACAAAAAGGCGGAGCTGGTGAGCAGGGCTCACCTGAAAGACAGGCACTGATGGTGGGGGGTTTCTACTGCCAGGACACCCACCCCACACAGCAGAAAACCATGGTCCCACAGCAGAGGCTCTCCCAGGAGCAGGCACTGCCCCACTCCAGTCCCCAGGACACCTCATTAAAAGCAGCACGGTAACTCTGATAAAGCTCCGAACTCAGGCCGTGCTAAAGGCAGAGTGGGAGCAGTCTGTAAAAGGGTAAGTTGGAGTGCTGCTGCCCTGGACTCCTGGGGGAGTTGCTGTGCTTAAAAGAAAGGCAACACATACCTCTGTGCAACTGCCCACCTCCTCCCTTGCCCCAGGCAGCTGCTACATCCCCTGATCCAACCCATGGGCAAGGGGACACCCAGCGTGTGCCTCATCATGCCCACAGCAAAGGAGTACAGGCAAGGAAGGGAAGACAAGGGGCATAAAAATCGGGGGAGAAGAGTTCTGACAGACAGCTTTGTCCACATAACCCAAGCATTGAGTTAGTGACACCAGGAAGCATTTTCTCTCAGTGCCTTTCTCCTGGCACAGCTGGGCTTGGCTGAGACAACCTGAGAGGCAGGTATGATCATGCTTCAGAAAGTGCCACAGTCATGGCTAGCAGGGACTAGGAAGGTCCTGTGGAACAGGCAAACTCTCAGCCCATGAGGTGACTAACTGCTGAACACCAACTGAAGCTGCAAAATGCTCAGCACTGTTCAGGACCAACTCCCGCCAATGCACGGCCACTTCTGCGGCAGATCACGGCAGGGCAGAGCAGGCACCAGCACCGTCACACGGCACTCTGCAGCTCCGGCAGCAGCGTTGTGTTCGTGGAGCCCCAGGAAGGGAATGGCTGACTGCAGAAAGGTTTCAGCCAGGGGACACAAACTTACCTGTGGTGCATCACGAGTGGCTTAAGGTCATCTAAGGCTGCGCTGCCACAGGAATGGGCAGTTGTGGGCCCAGCCCCACCACACTCACACTGCAGTGTGGCTGGTATCACCATGTGATACCTTGGGTCTGGGAAGCAAACTGCCTGAAAACTTTGGATTTGGCGTTTTTTTTCCCCTTGGGTTCAATCAGCATCAGGAAAACTCACGTTTGGATGTTACCAGTGAAGGTACCTGCATTATCTGACTGAATGTTCTGGTCACTTCAGTTTGGCTTAAGTTTCCCACTGTCACCAAAATTTAACCTCCCTCATCATGAAACATTCTTTTCTGCAGGGCAGTTTCACCTGCAAGCAATCTGCTGCTGCACAGTGCAGCAAACCAAACCGCAAAGCTGCGGCTTTCTGGCTAGATTTACCCCGTCCCTTCTCAACCTTACTTGAAGCAGTAGTGCCCAGGGTGGGGGACCCCAAGACATGGAGGGGGACCCAGCAGGCTGCAGACAGCTCCCTGCATGATGCTTAGGAAATCCCAAAACTCTTTGATCTTCCACTCCTCAGGTGCGCAATGAGGATAGCGCTGCCTGTTCTCTCGCACCTTGTCAATGGTGACAGCCAACTCTTTGGCCTTGTGGTTAGTAGATGTCTGTACAGTACTTGGACACAATGCAGCCCAACTTTTGGTGGTGCACTGGGTTTATCTTCACCACAACACACTTTCTGTGAACTACCTCCTCTCCTCACACAGCTCCCAGGGAGCCCTGTAAAGTCTGTCATGGAAGTGGTTGACTTTCTCACACCACTTTCGCTCAGCAAGGGCTTTCTGGAACCATCCTTCACTCACACAGCCCTCTCCATACAGACCCAACAAATGTAATTGTGGCTGTAAGCAAGAGTCACTGACAGACAAACGCTTGAGGCCAAAATGCAACAGCTATTTAACAGGAACACTAACTGCTTAGTACAGACTGGAAAGAATACATCACTGGGGGGAAAATGCACAGGGAGGCAAAATTAAAGTGCTGGGATCGAAACAAAGTGTTTGGCAACATTGTCAAAGTTGAACCACAGTTCTGCACAATACAGTTAACCCCCGGCGGGTACAATAGCCTGGACCTGGCTTGCTATGTGTGTATCAAACCCCACCGTACCAGCTTTCTTCTCACAGCTACTGCCCCCCAGCAGAGTCTGTCTGAGCCATTGTCTTTGATACCAACGGAGCTCAAAAGCACACTGAACTGAAAGAAGGTCCTCACTTCTGGCTTTCATGCAACACAACAGGATCATCAGATCACAGTTAGAGATCAAACAGGCGAAAAATGTTTGACAGCAAGTCTGTTGGAGGAACAGCAGCTGCAAGCTGGTGGCAGAATAAGGCAGAACTTAAACACCATGTTTGAAATAAGAAAACAACAGCACAGTTTCATTGCCCACTCCAAGATGTGCAATTGTCTTGGGGCATGATGGAGATCTACCACCAAATATCCTATATTGCATAATTGTGAAACCAAAGCACAAGGAAATGAGGTTACTGGAAGATCAAGAGAGAATCATCAGCAACACGTGCCCTAAGTCAGGCAAGTAATGGAGCAGAAAAAGAGAAAACTAAGCACCCCCCGTGATGAGATATGTCAAACGGCAAAGGGGAGGCAGCCGAAGTGAGGAGAGCAAGCCGTGGCCAGGACTCACCGAGGGCCAAACACCACCGGAGAGGAGACACGGGCTCCTCTGCGCACCTGGGCAATCACGCTGGCACCTACACGGAGTTTACAAACCACCGACCCAACCGCACCAGGGAAAGGGACGAGGCGGCAGAAGACGCGGCAGCGCTGCCAGGCGGGCGGCGGCCCCCGCAGCTGCCCCGAACAGCCCCGCCGCGCCCGGGGGAGCCTCCGCAGGCACCTCCCCACCACGGGAACCCACCGCCCAGCGCCCCCGGCCCTCACCGTCCCCATGGCCCAGCCCGGCCCTCCCCTCACAGCGCTCCCTCCACCCCGGGCCCGCCCGGGACCCCCCACCTCTCAGCCGGGGGCTCCCCCCAGCCCGGCCTAAGCCCGCCCGTACCTAGCAGCAGCGGCGGCGGCCGGAGCGCCGGTAACCGGCTCCGGCACATCGCGACCCCGGGCCTGCTCCCCGCTCGTCTAGCGGCTCAGCTGCCGCCCGGGCCAGAAGCCCCGCGCCCCGCGCTCCTCGGGGCTTGTAGTCCGGCGGGCCGCCTCCCGCCCGCGCCTCGCCGCGCCTCCGTGACGTTGGGACTACAACCCCCAGCAGCCCCCGCGGCCCAGCGCTGATTGGACCTTTTCCAGTCACTCGATGCTACAACCACTGCTGCTACTGGCTTGGCGCGGCCTTCTCCAGGGGCCAATCAGGCGGCAGCAGACCACCGCCTCGGGCCACGCTGCGCCGCGCGGCGCCATTGGAGCGAGGAAGAGCGGTGACCAATGAGAGCTGGGAGGGGCGGGAAGGCGATCACGCCAACCGCTCGCCATTGGCGTCTCCTCAGACAGCGTGGCCAATAGCGCCGTGGGGGCAGTTATAAAGTCTGCAGCGGGGGCAAGCACCCGGCCTTTCCAGGTGGGAGGTGAGTGCGGTGTGCCTGCGGCGGGGCGGCGGGGCGGGCCGGGCCGGTGATGATCTCTTTCTACCTTTCTGACACCTCGTCTGAGGGCGGCGGGCGGTCGCGGCCCCTGCTGACGATCCACGGCTGAGGCCCGAGGCAGGCGCGGCGGGGCCGGGCGGGGCGGCGCGGCCCGCTCTCACCGCGCTGCCTTTTCTCTTCAGGGCTCGGCGGGAACCGGATCGCGGCGGCCCGAGGGGCTGTGAGGCGGGGACGGTGAACAGCGACGGAGGACCCGGCGGCGGGCGGTTTTCCTGTGCGGTGTGGCCTGAGCGGCGGGGGGTGCGGCTGCTCCCGGCCTTCTGGGCTGGTAAGGCGCGGCCCCGTTCGTTCCTAGCGTATTGTGCCGGGAGGTGGTGCTGAGCTGGCCCGGGTGTTCAGCCCCGCGCCCGTAGGCCGCGTCAGGAAGCTGCAGTCGGGGGTAAGGCACGGAGGGGCCTTGGGCGGGTGAAGCTGGGGCTGGAGGAACCACTTGGTGCCTTGGCATTGCTGCTGTGCCAGCGCAGTGTAGGCTGCAGGCCTCGGAGCAGAGCAAACGCTGCAGCTCCGACTACAGCTAAAAAACGTGCTTGTCTGGGGTTGCTGTGTCAAAGGAGGAAGCTGCTGTTTCTCAAGCTGTACAATTTGGGAGTCGAGAGTTTTAAAGCACAAAGAAGCAGTCACAGAATTGGCTAAAGTACAAGAAATCAAAAGTCATTGACGACTTCTCTGCCACATGGGGTAGCTTAAGGTAAACACCATGGCAGGTGGTGTTGCAGCAGTATGGGTAATTGAGAGCATTCACAGAATCAACTCCAGTGCTAGACTGTGTAGACGGTTCATATCTTTGATACTCACTAGCATGGATTCTAACAAGTTGCTCAAGTAATGATCTTTCTCCAACATCAAATCAAGTTCAGGCTTGTAATTTTTAAATTGTTTGCTGTTGTATTTCCACTTTGGCTTCTATATTATACCAATTTTACAGCTTATACATCTAATAAAGTTTTCAAAATACTTGTTTTGCTTTTGCTTCTGTTGTTCACAAATACCATGGGTGGTGTGTAAAACCACATACCAACTTTAAACTTTGGATTTGGGCAGCCAGCAGACCATGTCTGCTGTTACTATTCACTTTAGGGGAACCAGGACACCTTAAAACATGCTCCACTCACTTTAGAATCATAGAATTGTTTTGGTTGGTAAATACGTGATTGGGTCCAGATATTAAACTAGTCCTGCCAAGGCCACCACTAGATCGTATCCCTAAGTGCCACATCTAAACATGTTTATTACCACCAGGGATGGTGACTTCACCCCCCTGGGCAGCCTGTTCCAGGGCTGCACAACCCTTTCAGGGAAGAAGTTTTCCCCAATACCCAATCCAGACCTCCCCTGGTGCAACCTGAGGCTGTTCCTTGTGATCTGGGAGAAGAGACCCCACTCCCCCCTTGCTACAGCCCCCGCTCAGGCAGCTGTAGGGAGCGGTCAGGCCCCCTGAGCCCCCTTTCTCCAGGCTGAACACCCCAGCTCCCCCCGCCGCTCCTCACAGGGCTGGTGCCCCAGCCCCGTGCCCGTCCCTGGGGCGCTCCAGCCCCGCGGTGTCTGTCTGGGAGCGGGGGGCCCAGCACCGAACCCGGGGTCCCCGCTGCGGCCGCACCAGTGCCCAGCACAGGGGGACGGGCACTGCCCTGGGCCTGCTGGCCACACGGTTTGGGACACGAGCCAGGGTGCTGTTGGCCACCTGGGCACACTGCCGGCCGTCAGCCAGCCCCCCCAGGCCCTTCCCCCCAGGCAGCTCCCCAGCCGCGCTGCCCCCAGCCTGTCGCGCTGCGTGGGGCTGGTGTGACCCGTGTGCAGGACCCGGCAGCGAGCCCTGGTGACCCTCACCCAGCTGCCCTCAGCCCAGCCTGCCCAGAGCCCTCTGCAGAGCCTTCCTGCCCTCTGGCAGATGAACGCTCCCCCTCCGACTTGGTGTCATCTGTAAACTTACCGAGGGTGTGCTTGCTCGAGGGTGTGCTCGCTCGATCCCCTTGTCCAGACTCGATAAAGCCATCACATAGGACGATAAAGCTAAAGACATCAAACAGGACGGACCCCAGCACTAAGCCCTGGGGACACACCGTGTGACTGGTCGCCATCTGGGTTGAACTCCATTTGCCACCGCTCTCCCAAGTTTTTTATCCAGTGAGCAATGCACCCACCCAAGCCCTAAGCAGCCAGTTTCTCCAGGAGCGCCCTGTGGGAAACGATGCCAAGGGCTTTACCTGAAGCCCAGCCAGCCCCCACCCACGGCTGGGTACCCAGAGAGCAACGGCTCCTACTATTAAGAGGCTGAGGCAGAGAAGGCATGAGGGACCTCAGCCTTTTCCTCATTGTCACTGTCCCCCCGCCCCATCCAATAAAGGATGGAGCTTCTACTTAAGTCTTCCTTTTGTTGCTAATGTATTTATAGAAACATTTTTAAACTATCTTTCACAGCAGTAGCCAGATTAAGGTAATTCTTGTTGCGTGCACTGGAGCACCTGAACCCATGCTGGTAATGGAAGGTTCTAGATGGGTTCATGAATAAGCTGAGCGACGTGAAACATTAAAACAGCACAGGTGTGCAGGTTGGACAGGCGAAACACCACTGTAGCCACAAAGATTATTAAAAAAATTTATTAACAGGAATGAAAAGCTGTAAACAAGAGCCAACAAAAATGGTAAGTCGCATGTAACGCCAAATCCTCTCGCTTGTTTGAATGCACTGAACAATTAATTCTTCATCGCTTGGTGGCAGTAAACGCCCATGTAAAAAGATGCCAAATAACAGTCCGAGGAGGAGCTTTGGGGCAAGGTCAGTGTGCAGGCACTGGGAGACCAGTCCTACAGATGGGACTTGGAACTGGGAGGGATGGGGCCGAGCCTGCCTTGGAGTTTGGGTCTAATGCCACGAACGCAGCTGTGATGTCTGCTGCGGCAGAGCCAGCTCCCAACAGGCATATTTAAAGTACTCCAGAGGGCAGCATTTACATCTTCCTTATTTAAATTAGGTTTTAAATTGCATTTAGTCCCACACTGATGGAGTAAGTTGAGAGCTGTCAGCTTTTTCTTCAAGACCGGCAGGACGCAAGGCTCTCCTGCCCTGCGAGGAGGAGGGAAGGCAGCGCCCTGATGGGAGCACTGGGAAAACTGCTGCTTATCTTTGCCTTTAGGGAGGGTCCCTGTGGGGTAGCGTGTCTGCGCAGCGATGGCACCTCGGGACACCTCAGATACCTCAGACACCTCGGGACAGGGGCTGCTGCTGCGCTGCTGGGGTCAGGCTGGGAAAACGCGGAGCCAAAGGCAGTCGGGGCACGGAGCTGTGCCGGAGCTGCCTGGCTGCTGTTCCCTGCCTCTGCCCGGTCAGCCCTTCCCGGCACAGCTGGGATACCAACACACCAGTACCTAGGAAGCTCAGAACCATGGAAAATCCCTTTTTTTTTTCTTAACCTCAGCCAGCCAGTGCGTGCTACGCAGCCCAGGATGGGGATGGAGGTGGCTGTAAGATAAGCAGCTATATGTAGGGACACGCTGGTCGGGCAGCAGCCACAGGAGCACAGCCAAGCTCACCAAAGCAGCTTGAAACAGCCCGTCTTACAGATTCCTGCACACTTCTTGACAGTGCCTGCCTGAAAAACTTCCAGATCCTTCCCTGTGTTCTGTTGCTACTTGCAAGCAAACTTAAAGGAGTGTTTGTAGCAGGCATTGCCACCTTTTAGAGTGGGTCAAGGTGAAAATTTCAATCAGACAATTGAAAGACTTTGTCTCTCCCTAAAACGCTATTTAGGAAAAATGCTCCATTCTCAGTAGGTTTATTTTAGGATCCTTTTTCATACTGTTACTGTGCTGGACCCCCTTTAAGCAGTAGCTGCTCACTTCCCTGTAGCTCACCAAGGAGCTCTGAATTGCATGCAGTAGAGGGTCTTTGGCCACGTCAGGAATGCAGCGCTGGAGCTAATGCCCTGAGCAAAACAAGGGGCAGGGCCACCTGAACCAACTGCTGGGAGAGCTGGTGCTTGGCTGGGGTGCTGGAGAATGTGTTATTTTATTTAAGGATGAAGGATGGGTTACATTATTTAAAGTGTTCCATTTAGGGCGGCATGGGGAGGTTCAGTGCAGCGGGTACCTGGTGTGTGTGTAATTTTCAAAGAAGAAAATGGCCAAAGGCCAAACACTTCAAACAAATTCAAATTTGTACTTAGGAGTGCAGCTTTTTTTTTTTTTTTTTAAAAAAAAAAAAAAGCACACCAAATGCCTGACACAGACCAAAGAGGTGAGCAGTCCATTGAAGAGAGCTGGCAGGAGAGTCTGAAACCTGCAAAATCAATGCCTACAGCCTTCCCCCAGCTTTCCTCAGTTAAAAGCTGTCCCAAGAGAACTTTGGAGATATCAAAGCATTGTTGCAGTCTAAAAATGCTACCACACTTACATGAAAGTATTTAGAATAAGCTGCAATACATTAGATTTCTTCTCAATTAAAGTACTAGAAACGGCAGAACCAAAGCCTTCGCCAACCAGTTAAACATTCAGGAAATCTCTGTACAACAGGTAGGTCAGCAGGAGCTCACTCGGACAGACAGCTAAGCTCTTGTCTTCTGCAGGGGAGAGGAGAAACCTTCATCGAGGAGGTGTCTTACACCATGCGCAAGTGGGACAGACAGAAGTAAGCAACTACAAAAACGGTTACCCTGAAAACGAGCCTTCCCTGCGTGCCCCAGGCCAGGGCTCTGAGCAGCTGCCTTCCAGGTACACGGGGGGAAAAAAGGGAATTCAGGACTTTTTCCTACCCAGATGTTTGGTGGGGAGAAGGCGTTTGTTCCCCTACCTCACACCGTAACTCTTACTAACGTTAAAGATGCCCCACCGTGCTCCTGGCTGCTGCTGAACAAGCGGAGACAGCCGGGTCTACCACCTGCCGCTGCGCCGGAGGGAGCAGCAGTGAGACCCCAGCCCCCAGCAGTCCCTTCCCAAACGCCCACCTCCCACCTGCATCAGGATGAGCCAGGTGGGAGCGACCGGCGAGGACAGCCAAAGGGCTCACGGTGCGGATGGATGCAATGGGGGTTCAGGGAGCAGCGCCTGGCATGTGGCTGCAGCACAGCCAGTGCCCACCCCATCCCAGAGAGCTTTTTCTGCTGCTGCTTCATTCCCCATGTCTCAGCTTACCTTCTAGGCAGATACAGACACGACAGACAGACATGCACACATTGCCCACGAGGAGGGAGCGCGGCGCACAAACACTTGGCATGAGTCTCTGTACAATGCACCGAGCGCATTAGGACCTGCAGCAGCCGGAGCCTCTCACTTCCTTCTTCACGTAGTCGTGAAGCTTGAATTTGGGTTCGTTGGGCAGCTTCATGGACCTGTGCTTCAGTTCCCTGCGGGCAGGGGAGAAATGTGTTACTCTTCTGCCCTACGCTGCCTGCCCCAGCGTGGCTGGACCCAGCTTGGTCTAGATGGTTGGCTAAAGCTCCCCCGATGAGTGATTTCTCCTGTGAGATGGCAAGGACTTGCCAGCACATGAGCTGAAGGTGGGAGACCAAGGAACAAAAAGGTGGGTGACAGTGCCAGCCTTTATCTCCAAGACTGCTGTCCCCACCACGGGCGAGGCACCCAGCACAGTTGCCACACCAGTCACTTACTTTGCAATGGCTGTGAACGCTAATTCGACATTGAGGCCACTTTTTGCGCTGGTCTCCATAAAGGGCACTCCGTACTCCTGTGGGACAAGACACATCAGCGTCAGAAATGTCAGCCGGGGTGTTCCCAGGGGCTCCCAACTTGCGCCAAGCCCGATGGAGACCAGTGCCGGCCACAGGAGCTCACACCCTGCCCTGGGAGAGGAGCGCTGCCGTGGGGGCCAGGAAAATCTAGTGAGGGTTCACAGGTCGGGCACTTCTTACACAACTTGGTAAATAGTTTTGGAAGACAAAGAAGCAGCAAACGTTAGTGGAAGCTTAGAGGAGGAAGAGCAGAAGAGGAGGGACAGCACAACAAGGGAAGAAAAGCAAAGTACTCCCAAGAGGTATTTTGGGCCAGACAAAACTATTTAACTGCCATTAAAGCCAGTTAACCATTTCACTGGTGTACATCACCAAGTACACACTGGTGTGCTCGCACATCCCTGGTCAGCGCATGCAACAACTAGCTCCATTGCAGCAACGGATACCTCACGTACCTTGGCTAATTTTTCTCCATCTTCCCTTTTCACCACTCTGTCCTGGGCTGAATCCACCTGCCGACAGTAACGACAAAGAGCAATTTGGGATGATTTGAGAGGTCACCAGTAGGTGACCCCCACATCCCCTCAGACCCTCCCCCGCCTGTGGCTGCAGCCCGGCTCCATCACAGGACCACCAGGTGAGGAAGAGGAGGCTCTGGCAAAGCCACGCAGCCAGGCTCACCTTGTTCCCCAGTAGCATGAGGACCACGTCTTGCTGTGCGTATTCATGGATCTCTGTCAGCCAAGCCTGGAGAGAGACAGCCAGAGAGGGGGGTGGGCAGCAGCTCTGGAGGGAGGAGGAGGATGGGGAGCTGCCCCAGTACCGGGCACCCTCACTGGGAAAGGCTGTCGCCCCAAGCACTACCGGAGGGCGTTACGTGGACACAGGGAAGAGGGGGCTGGGGGTCAGAGGCAGAACGAAAGGCCCAGCTCAGAGCTCAGCTGTGCGGGTGGGGAGCTGCAGGCTGGGAGCAGCCGGTCCGCAGCCCCCGCAATTCAGCAGCACCCTGGGGAGAGGAGCTGCCCCTGCGGATCGGCAGGAGAAGCCAGCCAGCGACCAGGCTCCGAGGACACCCTTTCCCAGAGAGCCCTGTAGGCGAGTGGGCACCCCAGGGTGCCACTGAGTCCCCGGGGACCCACTTTGCCAAGCAAAGCCAGCGCTGTGCCTGCTGACCAGGTCCCCGTTTTCAAGGATAATGCAGCCTTTCATTCTGCAGCCCACTCTGTCTGACCACAGCCGCTTGTAGGACTTCAACCCAAACTCCCCCTCAGGTGAGACAGTCCAACTGTACCTTCTTTTGGAGGATAAGGCTGAGGGTTTGCTCTGGGACGTGCCCCATGCCCGTGTCCTGCACATGCTGCCCTCGTGCTGAGCACGCTCATCCCGGCAGGCTGAACCTGCCTCCCTGAGCCATGGGGTGACTTCCCTGCCCTCTAATCCATCCTAATCTAATCAAACCTGCCCTAATTCCCTGTAATCCCTGACCCCGCGGTGCGAGCAGCCGTTTGCTGCCTCCCGGGTGGGCAGCGCTGCTGCAGCCCGTGCCCCGGCTCCCAGTGCCGACACAGGGCTTGTGGCAAGTGCCAGGTGGTCCCCGCTCCACCACCGCTCCTTGCGCAGCAGCACCCTGCATCAGCACCCAGCATCAGCACCCTGCATCAGCACCCTGCCAGCCAGGGAAGTGAGGGATGATGCAGGATTAGAGCCTGTCACGGATGACACGCAGAAGCCCACCACATGTGGACGCAGCCCTGGGACCCCATGGCAGCCCAGCTGGGCTCAGGCCACTTGGATCCATTGATGGGCTGGTCCAAGGGACACTCAGTCACTTCTGACAAACCCTCTCGGCTCCCTCCTGGCACTGCTCCCCCTCCATCCCTCTTTCCAGCACCTTGCAAATGCCTTGGGTGCTCATTCTTCCCTGTGGGGCCGCGTGTGCCCCATGGACATCCCTCCCGTGTCCCCATGGGGCTGGGAGAGCTGATGCTGCAGGTGGGGCCACGTTACCCGGCAGTGTGAAACCTCCAAGTGATTATCAGTCTCATTGCAGCATCACCACCTCAGTGCAGACCCGCAGCCTGGTTAGCAACCAGCACTCGCTCTCCATTACGCCCGGCAGCAGATGCCTCTCCTTGAGCCAACCAGCTCCTCACAGGCTGGAAAATGCCACCACTGGCCAGTCCCAGCTTGCTGGAACCATTCCCAGTGCCAGTGACACGGGAGCAGGGTGGCAGGACTGTGGGCACAGGGCAGTGGCAGGCGCGGGGCTGCCGACAGAAGGATGCTCCAGGCATCCAGGACCAGGGAGTCAGGGGGTGGCAGATCACGGCTCCCTGCTCGGGGGTGTTAACGCCGCACAGCACCGCCTGTGCTATTGAACAGGGTGGTTTTGCAGGCGCGCAGCCTGCTCGCTGCAGACACACAGGGTGTACTCTGTGTCCAGGACATGAGCAATTACGTCCTATTCATTCAAGGCTAATTGCTCCCCGGCCTCACGGCACTGCCAGTGCTGGCGTGGGTGGCCCCCAGCAGCCACACGAGGAGGGGACTTCGAGGCCAGTCCTCCTGCTCACCCCCCCCCCCCAGCAACATGGCCACGAGCAGCATTTTTCTGCTCCCACTCCCAGATTTAACAGCCCTCTGCTCTGACACTGCTCCCCAGCACCCCTGAAGCACCCATGCGGGGGCTCAGGGTCAGCTGGGGGGGGCTGAGTCTGTGGGAAGGGGCAGGCTCAGGCAGCACAAGGAACCCCGCAGAAGCCGGCAGGAAGGGCAGGTCTGCTGGGGGCCAGGAGCATGCAGCAGGATGCGGCTCCCTCGCCTGCTCACGCCTGGCACTACGGCGGGCAGGGGCAATGCAGTGCCCAAGCCCAACCCGTTGGGACCCGAAGGTGCAGAGGAAGATGAGGGAGCATGCCACTCAGTAAAGCTGCCCATGCTCATTTACCACAGCAAGCTCTCCAGCCGGTGCTAATTACACGCAGCATTAATTTGCTGGTGAAGTGAATGTGTCACCCCTTTTCTTTGCTAAGAAAGGGAAAACCTTCTCCACCTGTCCTCTGGTGTCCTTGTAGGCAGACCCACCGTGAGACAGGTGCTCGGCATGAACTACAGCCCTTCTGGAAACAACTGTGGCTCTGACCCCCAACATGTGCCTCCTGCAGCACGTACCCCTGCCCAGCGCTGACCCACTGCGACCCAGCCCGTTGCAGGCAAGGGACATGCGGCAGGCGCTGGGGCGTGCTGCCGTACCTGGATGTTGTCGAACGACGCTTTGTTGGTGACATCGTAGAGGAGGAGCAGGGCTGCGGAGAGAGGGATGGAGCGTCAGTGCCAGTGCTGGGCAGCAGCACGACCAAGCCCATGGCTCAGCACCAGCTCTGTGCCCCTCCCCCACTGCAGGTCATGCCTGGGGATGTGGTTTTAAAGCCCCGCTGAGGTCCCTGCTGTAAAATCTTAAGCAACATGCTTAAATCTACCACAGGGAATGCCTTAAACTCCCAGTGTTTGCACCTTGACATGCAGAGGCTCCTCCATCCTTGACGGCTGCTCCCTACGGGGAAACCACTCCAGTGATTGCCGACTCACCTGGCCTGGAGTGGTGGCCCGGGGCCCTGAGGGCCGGGAAGCGGGGTGGCCGTGCTTACCATGGGCATCGCGGTAGTAGGCATGGGTGACGCTGCGGAAGCGCTCCTGCCCGGCCGTGTCCCAGATCTGGAAGGCAGATGGGAGCAGAGGGGTCAAGCCACGACCCGCCGCTGGGCAGGCAGAGGGACCGCCCGGCACCAAAACCAGCACCAAACCCAATGGCACGGTGCAACCCCAGGAAGCTTCTTCAGCCTTTTGCTTCTAGGGAGAGTAATAGGAAAAATGACAAGTGGAACAAATATTGAAGCAGCACCTCCTTGCTCCTCAGCACGGGGAGACGATGGTGCGTGGCAAAGGGCTCCCGACATGTTCCTTAATCGAAAAATCCATCTAGCAGATGGATGTGTGGGGACTCGTTAATTTAATTTATCAGTTTTTAATGCAGCAATACATTTGCAGAGTGCTACGGTGGTTCTCAGAGGAAGATCAGCGCTAATGTCTTTATTGAGCTCCGGGCAAAGGGGTCAGAGAAACAGTTGGGTCTCAGGGGGGACCGGAGCCGCTCTGGCTGGGGGCGGGGGGACACAAAACCTGCTGTGTGTCCTGCAGGCTGGATGCAGGCTGAGCCGGGGATGTGGATCCCTTCGGAGGATCTCCATCCCTCTCACCATCCTCTGGCTCTCCCAAAGCAGAAGCCACCTGGAAACGCCGGGCAAACCCCGCAGGTGCTGCTCTGGGCTCACCGACTCCAGCTGCAGTCACCAAGCAGTGAGGGGGCAGGGGGGCCGGGACGGGGGTTGCCATGATCCGACCAGCTCCCAGCTGGCTCCTGCCGAGGGGACAGAGCAGCTGAAACAGCTCATAAGGCTGTCCTGGGGTGGGAGAGGCGAAGGCAAAGGATGGAGATGGGGAACCTGCTTCTGGGGTGCCTCTCTGCCAAGGGGCTTTGGCCAGCCCCAAAACACCCAAGGAGGGGGGACGGACGGGGGGGGACGTGAGGGAGCTGTTACTGGGGCCACAGGGACGTACCTGCAGCTTCACCTTCACTCCATCCACTGTCAGCACCTTATTCTGAAAGAGAAGGGAAAGGCTGGTGAGGGGCAAGCATGGCTGTGGGATGCCGAGGACCCTGGGGAGATGCACACCCCAGCCCCCATCCCAGGCAGCATTTCCTCCCAAACCCTCGGGCTGAACTCCCCTCCCCGCTTTTTAAACTTGCATACATCGGTCCCGGTGCCTGTTGGAGACATCTGCACCCTGGCCCAGCCAGAAGCTCATTCCCTGCACCCACTGCAAGCTACAGATCTGTTTGGATACTTAAACCCTCGCGTCTGCAAGGCTGATTTAGTGCAGCGTGTGGCTCGGGCTAGAAGACCTCTGGCAATAAATTAATGAGCACCAGCATCCCATCTTAATGGCCTTCAAAAGGCACAGCCAACTACTCCATATTCCGTCAGCAACTTAAAAATAACTCCTCTTCCTGCCGTTTATACTCATTTTTCTCTCCATGAGCACTGGTTTCTCTCTGTTTTTGTTCCCCCCACACTCACAGTTTTGCTTGTTTTTAGCAGGAAAGGTGGGAAGGAGGAGATGCCCCTCCATGCTGCCCTGCGGGGCTTTCCCTGAAGCCAAGGGATACTTGGGAGCACCAGGAGCTGCCCCGCAGAGCAGGGAGCAGCGTGGGGGCCGTGGCGGGGAGCCCATCGTGCCCCTCTGGGTGGCTGTGCTGGCCAGCAAGGGCAGGGAACAGATCCTGACTGTGTCACAGAGCGACTGCCAGCCTGACAAGCTGCAGCAGGCTCTCCAAATACTAATCAAACGCAATCCTAAAGATCCAGCGGTCCCTGGGGAAGGAGCAGAGAAAAGATTAATTTGCCTGCTAGATCCACAGAAATTAGCACAGTAATTAGTAGGACGTGATGAAAACACAGCCAGGGAACAGCGCACCAGTGGGACGGGGCAGCTGTTTGCTGCTCTGGTGATGACCAGTTTAAATCCCATTTACTCCACAGCAGGCACATGTCCATGGGATGGCCAGGACTACCCAGAGCCTGGCTGGGCTCCACCAGCTCGGCCCTGCTCCCTGCCTTCCCCAGCACCGACCGGCAGGAGCACGGGCTCTGCCCTGGCTCACAGCCCCCAGCACTGGCCACACCACCAGCTCCAGTGCCACCAAAACCCTCCCAGGCAAACGGCAGCACACGTGTGCCGGGAGCCAGCCCCACGCATCCCGTGCCACTCGGCACCAAGTACCAGGCACCTTGGGATGCTGGTGCCCAGCATCACCCCACCAGGACGGTGCCGGTGAGGCTCCTGTTGCTGTTTCGATGTCCTTAACTAGGGCAGAGGGAGCATCTCGGCTCTTGCACATCTACACTCACCGAACAGCGAGGATACGGGCGAGGAGGAGAGGGCAGGAGTGAGCCAGAGTGCTAAATTTACAGTCTGCTAAAGCAGGCGCAGGGGAGACGATCACGGTTTATAAATACCTTCAAAAGCAACAACTGAGACGAGGGAGCAAAGTGATTCACAGCCTGGGAGCGGTAAAAATAGGCAGCCAGGCTGTGGGGTGGGAGAGCCAAAAAGCACTCGGGGAGCCAGCTGGGGGCTCGGGACTGGCTTGTCGTGCCCCATGCACAGACCTGAGGCTTTGCCCAGGGCACGAAGCCAGGGCTGCTGAAGGCTCAAAGTACTTTGAACCGAGGGTTCCCACTGCCACAAGGTGCTCACCGGCCCCTCGGCACGCCAGCTCCTGGGGGAGCACGGCCACGAGCCATCCCTGGGGTGGAAACACAGGCCACAGTGAACGCTGCTGAGAAAATCCAAGCAGAGGAGCACACCAGCAGACAGAACCATGCTGCCGGGCAGCCGTTTTGTGGGTGAGACAGGGCAGATTTACTTTCTGCAGAAGATCTGCTGTCTGAGCTCAGCTTGTCCCCCAAAACACCGGGTCCTGCCTGCAGGTCCTGGTGCCGCAGTGCTGGCACATGCCGTGAGGCACAGGGCTGGGAGCCCTGGGCTCTGCACGGTGCGATGCTCATCCAGATGCTGTCCCCCACCAGTGGCAACCAGCTGCCAAGCCACCAGCCGGGGACCATGCCAGGGGCTGCAGAGGGTGGAAAACACTCTGCATTTCCCCACTGGCCCCAGAGCTGCTCTGGATCTCAGCACAAGCACCAGCAGCCCTCACAGGTGACAAGGACACTTGGTGTGATGGTTGATGACAAGGGACAAGGACACTAGGAGCTTCACATCAAAACCAGCACCAAACAAGTGCCCTTCCCTGCACAGCCCCACCAGCACCTCCACCTCGGAGGAGAGTGCGCACCCAGGGGTGGCTGTGCCAAGGTGTGTGGCCGTGTCCCCAGTGTGGCCATGTTCCAGGGGTGACCAGCCAGTGGGAGCCAGGGGGAGGGAGGGAGAACATGGCCCCAGCCCTGAGCATGGACCAGCCAAGCCCAACAAAACACCAGGTGAGCAGCCAAAAACGCTGAAGCTCTGATGCTGCACCTCATGCACTGACCTCCACTTTAGGAACTTAATTAACAGTAAAGCTGGCAGCAGCAGGATTCATACTAATTGCGACTGACCTACATTCTAGTGGGGGGAAATGCTCAAACCTAATTAAAGCCTGCACGTGGACCCAGGTGCTGCTGGACCAGGCTGGGGAAAAAAAATGGATTCCCCAGGGTCTGGGTGTGGAAGAGAGCAGTGCTTCAGGGTGAGCAGTTGCAGAGATACTCCTGCAGGCAGCGGCCACAGCCAGAGCAGCAGCTCCTGCCTGCACCCCTGCCTGTACCCCTGCCTGCATCCCTGCCTGCCCCTGAGCACAGGGCAGCTGCAAAACAGCGGTGAAGAAGGCGAGCAGAAGGTGGGAGGAGTGGGGTGGGAAAAGGCAGGGGCTGCCGTCAGCAGCACACAGCAGCTCCCGCCAGTGCCACGTGAACCAGATGCCCAAGTCTTCCCCCACACCACGGCTAATAAACTTTCTAGCTTCCAATTATTACTGTTTTTTTTCAAGGAGCTGCAGTTCAATTCCATGCTCACAGCCCTTCAAAGGCACAGCTGGGGGGTTTAACTACCAATAAGCATCCAAAGACAAAAGACTTATGTGTGTCAGTGCAGTGAAACATGAAATACACTGCCAGGCCCAACAGCAAGGAGAGCGGTTGTGCTGCTCAAGGTTCATTCTCAATCTTGCACAGTTTAACATAATAGAGGTAATACTCACAGCAGGCCACCCGCTACAAAAGCGGGCAGGAAAGCCACCCCCACAACTCAGCTCTGTTGTTGCCCTTCACAATTTCAGTTTTTAATGTGTCCTTTTTCCTGGGGAGTCAACAATGTTATTAAAATATCTTCTAGCAGGGGATGCAGTAGAATGCCTGGAGTGCCTTTGTCGAAGGAACATGATGCTCGTAAGTTAAATAATCCTCAGGACGTCAGATAAATAAAGCTGGAACCTTACAGATGCAGGAAAAATTAAATTGCCAAGTGCAGATGGTCCTCAATTAAGAGCAGCATTAGCAACACACCAAGGGCGCTGCTGGCTGCAGCCCTGGCGTGATCCCGCCCCAGCGACTGCACAAGAGCAGCGGGTCAGAGGCAGAAAGGAGAGAGCAAAGGTGCCTGCGGTGGAGCAAAACCTGCTGCTCCCTGAAACACGCACCCTGCCATGGACGATGCTCCCACCCAAACCACTGCCCCCACTGCCGGGCTACTGCCCTGCTCGGCTCTCCAGGCACTGCTGAGTGGCTGCACTTTGGGTAATGCCGCTCCCCTGGTGCTGGTGAACCTCACCGGGAGCAACCGGTGCCTCCCGGCACAGCTGCAGGCGCCTGAGCCCACACTGGTGAAAACTATAACCCAGGGTCAGCAACCGCATGACAGCCTGGCCTCCCCCAAGCTTTTCCACGCATTAACTCATTAATTAAAAGCCTTAAAAATTAAATTGGATACATGGATTAGCTCACTTCATAATTAATCTGACAAATGGAAAGCTGCTGGCTGACATCATTCAGGCTCCAACCAGGGGAGCCCCTCACCTGGCTCCCCGGCGCCTCTGATGGGTGCTGGCTCCAGCGATGCTGCCTAGGAGCACCCACCAGCACCCACCCCCCAGAGCATCCCCCATGCGGGTGGGTGCTGCTCAGATGGCACATCCCAGGCACAGCCGCATAGGAGCGAGAGGAGATGGGCAGCGCTGGGGGCCTGGCTGAGGGACCGTGGTGCGCCCAGCCCGCAGCCCCGCTTCTCCCCAAACTGTTGGCGTTGTTGCCTGGAAAGGAGGAGAGGAGAGGAACCCCGGGGCTGCGGGGGTACCGGCAGGGGTGAGGGTACCCGTCCCTGTCGCTGCTGCCAGGGGCTGCAGCTGTGCCAGCGCCTGTGCCGCAGCAGGCTGATCCCCAGTGCTGGCGGGGTTCTGGCCCCTGGCCACCTCCATCTCCACTTTTATGATGGAAAGAAAAAAACCCCGCCAAATGTCATTAGTGTGCTTTGGAGGCAGCCCCTGCGGCCAACCAGGGGCGAGTTCCTGCAAAAAGGGGAAAAAATTGCATTAGCGAAAATACATCAAACCTGACCGAAGGCGGCTGGGCACTGGCTGGGTTAATTAGCGGCAGTAACGGCTCTGCTGTGGGCTGCGGGGCTGGCAGTGCCACCACTCAGCAAACCTCACCAGGGTGCACACTGTCAGGTCCCCATCGCTGTGGGGAGCGGGCAATACTTTGGGCATCCCTTTATGTTAGGAACCCAGGAAAAGAACTGCAGCACAGCAGGGGCGAGCTGGCTGAAGGGACGCTGGGGGACCCCAGTCCTGTGCCAAGGCAGGACCTGGATCCAAATTCCCACTCGGCAAAGCCCAAGGAGCCCCTGCCTCTGTGTGCACAAAATGCTCCTGTGCTGGGAGGAACTGCGCTGCAGTTGTGATGGGGCTACAGCAGACAGACAAACACCACCTCCAAAAGTGGCTGCAAAAATAGATTAAGGATCGATGTGGAAATCTGCCCAAACCAGCAGGACACTGCATTAAATTTGCTCACTAAAACCCTGAAGTTTTCCCACATACGTGTGTGCCACTGCCAGCAAGCTGGTCCTGGTGGCTCAGCATCTTCTCCAGCCACAGCAGCCTGGCTCAGGGACAGCCCGGCCCCTCGCCAAGGTCAGGGCTCCAGAAGCAGCCCCCCTTTCTGCTCCCTTGCTACAAGCAGGTCTGTAAAACCTTGGTCCCTCAAAATTAAAGGAGCCAAATTGGGTGATTTTTGAAACTGAAAATGAGAACATTTCATTTTCATTTGAGAAAACAAAAAAAAAACCAAACCAAACCACCAAAATGCAACCCCAAAACAAAACCAAACTGGCCAACATAGCCTGCCCAGAGGGGGGGTGCTGGGATGCTAGGACACGGGTCTGCCTCGGGTATGGACCATCCGAGCAGGCTCCACTGTGGAGCTGGAGCTTCTCTGAGTCTCCAGCCATGCATTATTTACAGCCTGGGTACAACCCCGGCATGGCACAGGGAGGACGACAGCAGCTCAGCACGAGCCCAGGGCCCCCGGGGGGGCACCCGGCAGGTTTGGCCTCTGCACCCCCAGCTGCGGGCTTCAGCAGCTGCACCCGGCAGCCCGGCACGGTGCCAGGGCGAGCACCACGCACAGCCATGCCCAAGGCCACCACAGCGAGCCCGACCTCCAGGAAAATGCTGCCCGGGGATTTTGTTGGTGCCACTGCCCCGGCAGCAGCTGGTTTTAAAACCTCCTGTTATTGCTGCTTGGGGGGTACCCGAAGGGATGAGAGCGGGAGGTGATATTGCTTGAGGACCAGCACTTCCGAAATCATGATCTGTTCAGCAAGACAATCAGTAAACAGGAATAAATATTTAAGTTTCAGCAACCATAAGCAGAGACCAGAGCAACAAGAAAGCAGCGCTAAGCTCTTCTCTTGACTTCGCACAGGATTTCAAAGCCCGGTATGGCAGGGCTGCTCATGGTGCAGTGCACACATTCCTCCTGCCACGAAGCACCTCGCTGGAGCATGCAGCCAGCCCACCACCCCCAGCTCGGGAAAAACCCTTTTCAGAAGCACATTCCCTGCAAGAGAGGGGAGAGAACAGCCTGGCATGGTGCTGGAGCCTGCGGAAAGCTGCTGGGGATGGGGAGAGTGGGGCAGGGACGCGATATGGATGCAAGGATGTGCCACGGTGTGGCTGGATGTGGCCCTGCTCCAGCCGTTCTGAGTTCCACTGGAGGATGGCCCAGGTACTGGGAAACATCTTCAGTGATCACCCTCCTCCTCAGCTGCGGAGCAGCTGTCCCATCATCAGCAATGTGCCCAAGCAGCCCTGCACGCATCCTTGGGGACGCCTGGGGAGACCCGGGGAGGCAGTGCACCCCACCACGGCTCCCTGTGCCTCGTCCCATAAATCCTCTGGCCACAGAGAAAACCTGACCATTCATCTTCCAGGGCAGGTGATTAATTTCCTCAGCAGCTCTGTGCATTTGCACTCTGCAGCTAAGAATAGAAACTTCTGACTTGTTTTTTTTCCCCCCAGGACTTGCACACTCCTGCCTGCAGCAGAGATGCTCCAGCACAGCCACGGATTCCCGGTGCCAAGATCCTTTCAGAAACGGTAGCGTGTCGGTGCTCACCGCTCAGGCCAACAGCAGACCCCACAAAAAGCAGACTAACGTGGCACCTTGCAGCAGACAGCACTTCTGATCTGCTCTGCTGCTGGAGCTGGCCCTACATGCCCTCCATCCTCCTCCTCCGAGGGGTCACCCCACCGTGACCCCTCTCCCGCTGCATGCCGGGTTCTGGCCAGGGCACAACCATCCCCACACGCTGCAGGCGAGGTGGGAGAAGCCACAAGCTCTGCCCTGTATAAATCACCCCAACCTGCGGTCTCCAGGTGGGCACAGACCCTCTGCGTGCCCTGCAGAGCCCCTCGCCTCCATGGGCAGCGCAGCCCCTTCCCCTCACCCTGTGGCACTCAGCGAACCCTGAGGGACGTCTGCAGCACTAGTCTTTGTCAAAAGCCAGCCATGTCCACTACATTAAAACACTATTAACATCTCCCTGGCTGCCAGCCCTGCAGGAGATAAGAGTCAAGGCTCTTGTTAGAGCAGACACACTGAAGAATTAGTGACTTATCATCTTCTGTTCACATCAGTCTGCAAATAAAAGGTTTTTCTGGCAAGAAGAGAACCCTGTCTTAGGGACAGATTAGAGGTAAGAGGATCTGGTTAGGATCATGGATTTCAAAATAAAGTCAGGCTCTGCTTCTTGGCATTGCCCGTGGCAGCCGTGTCCTGCAGCCAGCCAGCTCCTGGCACTGGTGGAGCCGAGTGGGGTGGGTGATGCTTCACTCCCCAGCCTGGCTGCTCCCCTGAACAGCAAGGAGTGTGCCTGGGATGACCAAGGGCACAGTTCCTTCGAGTAGGCACAGCCAGACCAGGCTCAGGCTAGTGACGCTTTTAAGCCCGACAGGCAGGAGACGTGGCCGTGCGAGGCTTTCAGACGTCCCCGCCACGCTGGGGCGAGCCTGTGCCCCCAGCCCCACAGGCAGCTAGGGAAACTGGGGCTTCCACCCTTAAAAATCCACAAGACAGGATCTGCTACGGCTGCCCTGGAGACCAGCCACACCACCAAAAAGGAGCAGGCAGAGGAAGGCTGCAGCCCATCCCTGCAGCTCCCGGGACCTCGGGTCCCGGCATCGGATGGAGCCCACAGCTGCATCCCCCCTCCCCACCTGGGGCCAGGCTGTGGCAGCTCCCCCACCACCCTGGGCTGCATTACTCACCCCTTCCATCTCTTTTTTTTTTTTTACTTTATAATAGAAGAGATATTTTTAAAATTATTTGTGCTTACTTCTAAACCAGGCCGCCTTGGAAACAAAGGGGGCAGCGATGGCTCACGCAGACCTGTGCCAATGCCGAGAATAAGTAACGTGGCGCTCAACGTATTTATCTTCATTTTCTTCATCAAGGACATACTGCACTGCAAAGCGGAACAGGAATCTCTACAGAGCATTTATTGCGATATCATTTCTCATTTACAGCAAACACAGCGCCTGTCAATGCCGTGAGAATGAAAAATAGGTCATCAATTACTGTTATATGGGGAATTGTTTAATCTGGGGGGGAAATAAAGCCTTGCACAAGTTTTACGATCTTAAAGGCCTTTTCCAACCTAAACAATTCTACGTTGAAGAAGCCAGTCCTTGTGCCAGAAGTGCCGTTGTACCCAGCACTCCCACCCCAGCTGCCTCACTGCTCACCGGCCTCCCACCCTGTGCTTCACACTTGCCACAGCCCCGGTGACCACAGCCAGTCACGGGCTATGCACCCTGGCCCCACATCCTCCATCCTCCGCCACCTCCAAAGATGATAAATAGGACGATCCCTGCAGAAAAGCCACCCCAGAAAGGAGGGGACGTGATCTCAACTCAGCCTAGTTGTGTCCAGCCACAGGGTCCCAGGAATTGCATTCGAGCCCTGCACCAGCTGTCTCACTTCCATTAGGAAAGATTAATTTTTCCTGGTGTTATGCTTGGTCCAAGCATTTACCATTTGGCTTATCTCTGTCTAAAGAATATCATAATTCGGTTTTGGAGTTACAAAAGCAGCCCTCTGGGCAGCCCTGCCTGCCCTCGGTGTGATCCTGGCTATAAAACACAGCTCTCCTGGAGGCAGTGGGGTCACTGTGGTGGGAGGAAAATGCTGCTGAGAAAGGCTCGGCGCTTCCAGCCACCAGGATCTGCCATGCACGGTGCAGCATGGTGTGTGCAATTAGCTGTACCTGTACCTGCAGGTTACAGGGCTTCTTCATATCAGAGGGACGGCACCTAAAGGGATGGAAACCTGCCCAAAGTTTCAGAGAAGATTTTTGCAATCCAATTAAAAAAAAGTCAGGTCTCAATATCCAGCAGCAAACATCCTGGCAGCATCTGGCAGTAACACAGCATCTTCTGCAGGCAACATTGCAAAGAGCATTATTGAATAGCACTTGTCATCCCTAAAAAAAATAAAAAAAAAAAAAAAATTCCCCGAAAACCTGACAAACGAATCTGTAGGTTTTTATCACACACATGCACACACATCCTTCAGCTGCAGCCAAGGCAGACAGCTCCTGCTGCACAGCAAACCCGAGTCCAGCTGCAAAGGATGGAAGGAAAACAGAGTAGCTGAACAACTGTAATGGGATTTTCTAAAGTCCGCACGAGTCCAGTGAGCGCCAGGGAATGGCACATGTCAGGCCTTGGTGCTCATGGACGCCCCAGCCCATTTCTGCCGCGGTGCAGCAGCTCCTGTGCACGGGGCAGGGCGGTGGCAGCAAGGGCTGAAGCGCGGTGAGCCCCGGCCCCCTCCCCACAGCACAGGACCCCCCCTCAGCCCTGTGGTTTCTTTCCAAAGTCCAAGTGACCAAACCAACCCTAAAACTAGCACAGCTCCTGCTGGCAAACTGACACCCTAAGTGCAGACGTTCCCCAGAAAACACCAGATGAAAATCTGCAGAGAAGCGTGGGCAGCCCCTGTCACCGCAGGGTCACTGTCACCTTTGCATGCTGGACGTGCTGACCGTGCTGTGCCAGCACGCTCACACCAGGGCGAAACGTGCCCTGGAGACAGCGAGGTGCTGAGGAAGCGTGGCACGCTCGGCACAGCGCCAGCACTTCCACGCTGCGCTGCCAAAACCACCCCAGTCAGGCAAACCAGTCTGTTTAAACCAACACCAGTGGTTGTGCTCCCAGCACCAGGCAAGGCTGTGCCGGGCAGCAGAGCACGGCTGAAAGCCAGGACCGTGCGGGGCAATCACCCGGGGAGGTGAAACAGCCGGAATCCTCCCACCGCGGGCACCGGGCGATGCGGGCGGCAGCACCAGGCTGGGAGGGCAGGGCAAGCGTGCTCCCGGACAGCCAGGCGCTGCTGCAGGCACAGGCGCTGGCAAATAAAACGGAACCAAAACCCACACACAGGTGCCTCTGGTTTTTTGTTGGACCAGGGAGATCCCTCAAAACGCTCGACTGCAGCCAGCAACTCAAGCCAGAGCGGCCGGTCCTCCAGAGAGGATTCCCATGTCTGTGCCGAGCCGCAGGGCTGATTCCCTGAAGAGTCAGCCGGGCCCCGGGGCTGCACCGCTCCCCACTCCCCTCCCTCAGCAAGACCCCCGGCACTGCCAGCCCACCGAGCCTTTGCAAGCGGTTTGACCTCATGCGTGTATTATTCAGGAGGGAACAACACATCTGCCATGCATTAACGCTTGCTCGGGAATTAAGTTATTTTAGGCATTGTCAAGTACTTCTCACATTAATTCATGCACATTTATCAGTGCAGCACATTAATATATTAAGAAAGTTCGGGCTGAACTGCAATCCTACTTGCCGAACCGCGGCCCTGCAGGGAGCTGCCTCGCTGAGCTGCGATCTACCCTGAAGCAAAGGGGTACGGCACGCACCCCTGTTGGGGCAAGACCCAGCTCTCCAAGTTCAGCTCCTCATCACTAAATTGAATGCTCTCAGTGCTGTGCACCATGGCACAGGACCACGGCTGGCACCGCTCTTTGATTTTTGTGCATGTTCTGCATCCCGGAGCAGGGTGATGCTGCAGGAGCTGGTCCCTTCCCAGGAAAGGTGCTGCAGCAGAGTGCCAAGCACAACGCTCAGGCCTGGGAGTGCTTGTCCCCTGCAGCAGATCATGCTCCAGCGCCGTTGTGCTGGCACATTTTGGGTGTTTCTAGCCCTGCAGCTCTCTTGGGTCAGCAAAGCCTGAGGAGAGGCAGCAGCAATGAGCATCCCAGCACATGCTGCTGTTTAGCCGAGCACCACGTACCTACTGCAGTGACAGCAGGGACAGGGAGAGAGGACGGTCTCCTTCTTTTATTCCCCCTCCTCACAACACAAACCTCTGGTCTGGGGCAGAGAAAAGTGGGGTCACCCCTCTTAGGGCTCTGGCTCCCCCAGTTCTGCCACTGCTGTTTGCTGCTGTGCCTGCACCGTGGCAATGTGCTGCAGGGATGCCCCACAGAGATGCTCCATGGCAATACACTGCAGGGATGGGCTGCAGGGATGCCCCGTGGCAAGGCACCACTGGTATGCACCACGAGGATGCACGGCAGCACCCCTTCTCCCAGACACAGTGCAGCAGGGTTCACTGGGAAGCAATTCCCAGCCCTGCCCTGGTCCCATCACATCAGCCACATTTTCCGAAGCCATGTCGGCAAACTGGCAGGTCTAGGGAAGGAGTTGGGGAAGGAGCCTCCTGAGTGGGAGGACAGCGTGCCTGCGGGGCTCAGGGCCCAGCACCGTTCAAGCCGCTCAGGGCTGGCTTCAGGTCGCGTCTGCCTCGGCACTTAAAGGAAAAAGAAAAGCCCACTCATCTTAAACCTGGGATGCGTGATCTCCCGGGAACGCTCTTCTTTCCGAAAGCACTGACTCACGGGAGCCCAAGGAAGCCCACACCCACAGCGTGACGGCTTGAGATGCTGCACAGCCCCGACCCCACTCCCTCCACACCCCATGAGCACCCAGCACCCCACGGCCCCTCAGACCTTATGGAAACACCCAAGAATGCACAGTTACAGCAGAAAACAAATGCAACTGGTGATGGCTGCCAAGGGTGGCATGGCACAGCCATCACAGCACTGGGGTCCCCCTCCCAGCCCTGCCCTGCTGCTCTGCCCAGCCTGGAGGGGCTAGCGCTGCCATGCTGGTGCCACGGGGGTGCACGGGCACACGGCACGGTGGGCTCGCTCCCAGAAAGCCGCAACCCTACCAACCCAGCCGCTGCCAGTCCTTCCCTGAGGCTGGCACAGCTTAGGGCTGCGTGGGCTGGCCGGCACTGCTGCCAAAACCCGCGCCGCGCTCTAAAAATTGACACTGAGAGTAGCAACAATCCCTCGGTGTTTCCGCTGAGGCACGTGGCAAACGGGGCAATGCCGAACACAGTGAGCCGGCGGGGGCTCTGCAGCCAGTGGGGTGGGAGGGCAGGTACCCAGCCACGCTGGCGAAATGATGCCATCAACCCCAGAGAAACAGCTACCGCCCTGCAGCCCCCAACAGCTGTGTGCTTAAGACTGGGGGGGGGAGTAAACCCAAACAAATGAAAGCCCAGCCATCTGGCTGCACAAGTAGTGGGAAGGGCTCCCTGCGCACCCAGGAAAGGGACTGGACTGACCCTGCACCACCTGGGGCACTGAACCCCTGTTGCAGGATGGATGCTCATCCCAGGACCAGCCCCCTCCAACAAGGGGCTCCCCAGAGAGGGTCTTTGCTACAAACACCGCAGCACCGAGACTGGGCTGAATTATTCATCCAGCCACGAAAGTTGTGTTTTTCTTAGTCACAGGCTCAGAGGAAGCAGTGAGGCACAGAGGCGCTGGCGGGGACCTGCTGCCGTCGAGTGGCATGAGGGAAGCAAAACCCGGCAATTTGGATCAAATTCAGCATCACTGTCCAACAGAGGGAACGGTCATTGCCAGTGGGGGTCTGAGTTCACCGTGGGCGCTGGGACTCCCTGGATGCCTCCAGCAGCCTCCTACACTTGGCTTTGGGGGGAAGAAAAAAAAAATTAAAACCATTAACAGGGAGTTGTTTCAAGGTTGAGAGCAAAGGGCACAGGTGTGCCGACACCAGCTGCTCTCCCTGGCACTACCAGGAGCCGAGGTCGGTCCAGCCCCATTATCGAGGAGGAGCAGGAGCATCGGCGCTGGGGCAGAAGCCCTCGCTCCTGGCACACATCGCACACGTCGGCGGCTCACTAATAACCACGTTAATGCCATAAAATGATGCGCGTCGGATGGCGGTGGCGGGGGGGGGGGCAGCCGCACGGTTGCCGTGGCAACGTACGTTCGCACAAGCAAAGCTGGAGAAGCCAAAGCCTCCATTTCCCCAGCGTGTCACTTGGACCCAGAACATCACGGCTTGGCAGGGAGAAGGGGAACATCCCGAGACACGGGCAGGCTGGAACAGGGCTGCCAAGGGCTGGCTGGCCACAGGCAGGCCGCTCCGCAGCGTCTGACCCAGGCAGGTCTGGCTGCACTGATGCAGCTGGGCACAGCTCCCCTCCTTTCAATAAATTAAATACAAAACCCCCACGCAAAATGAAACAAAGCCTGTCCAGGTGTTCACAACAGGACCGGCTGCATCCTCAGAAACGTGCTGCTGGCCTTACAGCCCCTAGAAGACAAGCTTTCCTGCCTGCTGACCCACCTGCAGGCAGCACTGACCCCAGACCACAAACCCCCTCCCCAGGCTGAAACCCTGAAGCAGCACCGAGGCCCCCAGACCTTTGTCAGGCTTCTCCCTGCACCGAGAGCCATGGACAGGGGGTAACGGGCATCACCCTTTAAAGCAGAAGGGCCACAATCTCCCAACACATATCAGTTATGATGAGGGAAAAATACTTTTTCCAATGCAAGCATAAAGATTTAATATTTGCTGTTGCTTTTGAGAGGTTCTCCAGTTCTTCAGGGCAATGACTCTGATAGAAAATGCTGTATGCCTCTGTTAGACTACCAAAGCGGCACCGCTCCGCTGGAGACCCCTCGCCCGGGGAGCAGGAGCAGCCCCACCTCTCCGGGATGCAGCCAGCAGCACGTACAGCGGCACCGCGGCTTTGCTCCCCTTCTCACTGGGCTGTGCGTGGGGCCCCACCAACAAAATGTTTTGCTTCCAAGGGCTCTGCAGGTATACGAGCCCTTGATCCCTAAATTTCCCCATTGCCATAGGAACACCGTCCCCCCACTGCCAGCCAAGGACAAGAGGACAACTGCCCAGACACACACCATGTGGCGGCTCCTTCCACCATGAACACAGCTCCAATCCTCTTGGATGGGATTGTTTTTTCCTTTTTTTTCCCACCTGGCACTTGCTGTTCCAGGCTTTGGAGCAGCCGATTGCTGCCCTTGATTTGCCATGCTGATGCTCAGCGTTACCATTGCAGAGCCCAACAAAAGCCCCATGGGTGGGACTGACCTGGCCCCTACCTCCACAGCTCATGTCTCTGCAGCCTTTGCAGACATGAGGAGGAAAGCGGTTCCTTGGGAAGAGGGTGAAGGGGTTTCAGGGAAGGATGATGCACAGTCAGCACCTGGTGAGCTCGGCAGGCACAGCTCACCCTGCACCAGCATTTCGGGACATCCCGCTGCAGCCCTTCCCAGCACTGCCAAACCCGGGGCTGGCACATCGCTCTTCCCCGCGTGCACACGGAGATCACCAGCATCCACCCAAAGCCGGCTGGGGGCAAATAATTAATCAGTGGTAATGAAATGAGTCAGCAGCTCAGCAGAGAGGCAGCAAGAGCTCAGAGGGGATCACGGGGGCTGAGCCACGTGAGAGCCATGGGGCAGGGATGCCCCTAAATGCCCATCATGGAGGTGGCAGTGGGGGGCAGAGGCACCCCAAAGCCCACCCCCCCACGAGCCCAGCCACCTTCCCTCTGTTTTCAAAGAAAAACCCAATTCTGCACAGCTGAATTCAGTATTTTATCGCAAATAAAAGATGAAAGTGAAATTAAACCAAATCTATTCCATCAAATATTCAAACCATTTAGACTTACTCTAGAGCCGTTTAAATGTTTTATTGGCTATAAAATGCTCCCTCCCAGGCCCCAGCACCACGGGTGGACCCAGTGTAATGCCTGGCTCTGCACTGGGGCAGCTGATGCTCCAGCACCTGAACTGGCCACCCCAGAGCCAATTCCTTGCCTGGGACCATCCAGAGAGGTGCAGGCACACCGCATCCGTGCGCCCACAGCCTTCCTCCAGCACCAACCTCCTCCTCACCCCACTCCTGCGCAGGGAGCCTGCTGCACTGCAGCAAAGTGGGGAGCGGGGCGTTGACCCACACCCCCAAAGACGTGGGGAAACGCCACCGGCTGCCGCAGAGGGGCCCCCAGCAGCAGCTCCACTGCAGCCACCCTCCCCCAGGGAGATGGGTGCTGCAGCAAGGATGCTTGCATGAGCGAGTCCATCACCCCGCACCCGTACCCAACTCTTCACCGGGCAGTTTGAAGCGCGGCCACCGAGCTGCCACCAAAAACTTACAACGATGAAGCAACACTTCCCTTCCCACGCCGCTGCAGGAAAGGGAGAAAAAAAGATAAAGGCATGGGAGGGCAGGCAGCTGTCCCCACAGCACGGTGGCATCCCCACACCAAGGACAGAGGACACACATGTCACCAGCCCCACGCAGCCAGGACTGCCCCTGCTGATGGCCTGGCCACCACGGGAGCTGGTGGCTCAGGGAGGGGACACTGCAGTGGCAACACACGTGCCCAGGCACCGCTTTGCAACCTGCCTCTGTGCTGCAGCGCAACTGGCCTTGAAAAAAAATGAAAGGATAAGAACTTAAGTCATTCTGGTGAGATGCTACAGGGCCCGGGAAGCGACTCAGCTCACGCTTTCCATACAGGCTGCAGGTGCGCAGGAGCTGCATTTTCCAGCTGAGTTGGCACCACGTTGGTCCCCATCCTGTAACGGGGTTTTGAGCTCCTGCACAGCTCTAACAAGGAGGATACAGAAGAAGGTTATAGAACAGCTTTACCATGTAATTCCTTCCACCAGCAGCTCCCAAGTGTGTTTTTTCCATCCCTGTGCCCTGGCTCTGCAGCTCCTAAGCAGCCAGACCTCCTGCCCTCTGTTTAAGCTAATTCCTTTTATTAAAATAAAAGCTAACACCTTTTATTCCAGCCATCCTGGACCAGGAGAGACCCGTGGGGACACCAGCTGTCAGCATGCACCAGGAGGCCACCAGTGCCCTTCCAGAAGCATCTTCCATGAAACCCCACATCCCCAGTGCTGTCGCTCTCAGCTGAAATGGATGCGAAATTTCACACCCGGATTAAACACCCGAGCTATTCTGGGTGGTGTTTCCCAGACACCGAGGGGGCGGGAGAGCCCCTGGCGCACCGGGAGCGGGGAAGGCACCTTCACACCATCCTGCAAACTGGTTGAGACTTTTCTTAACCAGGCTCTGGGTCTTGATGCCGCTCCAGCTGCTCATTTAAAGAGCAGCTCAAGCACTTCCCTGCTTTGAAGACATTCATCTTATTTCTTTTTGGCTTCTCCAAAGCAGGAATCGAGGCTGCTGTCCACTGGGATTCCCACCAGCACACGGGTGTTTGCAGCTTACCGGTGTGCTGCAGAACTGGGGCACACTGAAGAGGTTTATTATTTTTCAAATGCAAGAGCCAAAGAAACATGAATAAAATACTAGCAGATGTGAGAAAGCGGGTGCAGCCCGCCACAGTGCTGCTCACAGCATCTCTTGGCAACTGAGCCCCTGCATGCAAATGACAGGCTTCACTGACTGCAAAGCTGTGTCCCTCTGCAAGGGAGAGCAGCAGCTGAAAGCAAAGCAGGGCTCGGTTTCCCAGGAAAAATGGTTATTTACTCCCTCGAGAGCCTGTCCTGGGAGCGGGGAAGAGGAACCAGTAGCAGCTGTGGAGAAGCTGTCATCCTAAGAGTCCGACACGACATTAATCGATAAAATCAAGGTGCGTTCCAGCTAACAAGCGCCTGCCCTCCCTGTGAGAGCTCTCCCGGATCTGCCTCACCTCCTGCCGGGCTCAGAGCACCTGGTCCTTACAGCACCGGTGCTGGCATCTCACCTGCCCCCCCAATGCCGGGCAGAAGGGGTGGAAAGCATTGCAGGAAAGCTCCTCCGGCCACACGGAGCCCAGCTTTCCTTACAGTGAGAAATGCAGAAGTATGAAATCAACTACCAGCTTCTATTAAAATTCATACAGTAACTGGAGATGCAGAACAAGCCGATTTCAGACAAAAAGCTGCTGGAAACCCATAGCCAAGGTGGGCGCAGAGGCACCCCCTGCCCGCCCTGCCACGCCAGTGCCCGCACACGGCTCCTGCCCCGGCAGCCTGGCCAAGGGGCATCTGGCCCAAGTGACCCAGGTCTCCCAGGGGAAGGCCACCTCCCCTGCAGGGGTCCCCTGCGGTGCTCGGGCTCACAGTGCTGGGGACCAACCCAAACCCACCTGCCTGCAGCCCCTGCTGCCACACCGCACGGCAGTGTGCCAACAGGAGAGGCTGAACACTGCTTGATGCCCAGAGGCCCTTCCCTTGAACATTCAGGGCGAATTTTGTATAGAAAGACATGCTAGAATTAATTTATTTCCGTTTCTTTCTTCTGGCCTAAGCAGATCCCCTCCCACTTTTTCCAGATTGATCCATCGGAAAATTAGCCCTGCTAATGCTCTGTGCCAACCACCGAGATAAAAGCCAGCCCCTGGCTTTCAGACAGCTCCAGGTTGCACCAGCCCTTCAAAGAGAGGCACCACCGCAGGCCGGGCTGCAGCAGCACCCCAAGGACAGGGATGCAGGCACCTGCTGGGGACCCACAGATGCTCAGAGCATCCGCACCTCCCTCCCCTGAGTGCGCGGAGACCCAGGACCAGACTTGCCGAATCTAGACCATGGCCAGGGTTAGTTTGCACACCCTGCGGGGCTGGAACAAAGCTTTCCATCCCTCCTGCGAAGTTAGGCTCACTGAGGGAGCCAGCAGGCAGTCAGCAGCTGCTGTTTTGCCGACGGAAGGTGTGCGCGCACACACACACACGCACTACAGAAAATAAACAGGGATGCAACAAACCTCTTATGCAAAAAAACATATTATGTACTGCTGATTCCGCCCTCAGAGCAGCACAGGGCTGAATGTGATCAAGAGTCCTTAAAGCTCAGGGTCACCAGTGACAGTTTTTATTTACAGCGCACAGCAGCCGTCCCAGCGGGCAGATTAACTGCGGCACGGCCAAGGCTGGAGCAGGGAGCGCGGCTGGCTCGCTGTGCCCGAGTGGGCTGCAGCTGCGGTGGGGGAAGCTGTGCGTCCCCGCAGGGTTACAACCAGCAGAAACCTCTCCTGGGCACACTGGTGCAAACTGGTGGGCACCAAAGCCCAGCCTTCAAAGGAAAGACTCCCTGCGCCCAGCTGACCGCTCGGGAAGCCCAAAGCTGTGCCAAAGCTCTCTCCTCCCGCAGCACCTGAGCATGCTTTGTGCCAGGAGGATGTCGGTTTGCTCCCTCTCCCTGGGGCAGCAAGAGAGGAGTGATACTGGTCCATACCTTGGAGAAAGCACAGACACGCCGCCCTGCTCCAAACCCCACCAGCAAAGCGCTTCATAATGGTTTCATCCCACCGATTAACACAGAAACCATCTCCTCTGCTAATGCAAAGGAATTCACCAGCCCCTCTTCCCAGGGGGTAAAGGATCATCTTTAATTTTTTTTTCTTTTATGTTCTTCTCCTTTCAGGTCAAATTAGTACAACGCTCCTAACTCGCCCGACCCTGCGAAGCTCGGGACGGGGGGGGCTGTGAGCAGGGGGGCAGCCCCACGGAGCCCCGCTGCCAATGGGGAGGGGGCACACATTGCTCTTTGGTTTCTCGCTTTGTCAAGACATTGCTCCCCTTAGTTGGCTGTTAGAAGACAGAAGTACCGTTGGCTGTGCAGCGTTAACTTCTGTCAAGGTTTCGGCGGCGTTCCCAAAATTACAGCAACAGGCTGCTCCTTCAGTAGCACCGAGAAAAATGGGATTCATACCCCTGAGTGATAAACCTGCTCTTTTCCAGGAGACCCTTCTCCCTGAAATCCCAGCGTATGAAGTTAGGAAGGCACGCACGACGTGCCCGGGCAGCCGCGCAGGCAGGACCCCTCCTGCCCTCCCCAGTGGGTCTGGGGGGAGACTGGCCCCACCGCTGCCCACCTGCTGAGACTCCCCAGCCCCGGGAAGGGGAAGACCTCACACCACGGCTCCCGAACAGTCGCACCACGGCTCACAGTGGGGAATAATTAACCCCCTCATTATCCAGCAACGGCTGGGAACCTCGAAGGTGGTGCCTGCGATGGAGACGCGGGAGGCAGAGAGGGGTTTGCCCTGCCAGGAGGGGGGTCCCCTCTAGAAAGAAAGAAGTTTATGTCATTCTAAGCGAGCCCCCTGCTCAGACGAAGCCCCCACCAAGAGCAGGACCCCTCGCCCCAGGGCTCTGCCTTGCCCTAGCAGCACCCATGGTGAGGGGGGGGCTTGCACCAGCAGCGCAGCCTCAGCCAAACCCTCGGTGCCCTGGACACCCTGGCACTGCCCCGGCTGAACTGGGAGGGCTGATATGTTCCCAAGGAGCTGAAGATGCTCCTCCAATAAACCCAGTTCTCAAAGGAAGGAAAGCCAAAGGACTCAGCACCTCCAAAGCCAGAAGCCAGTAGGTACCATTTTGATGCATTTTTTAATACTACAATAATCTTTATTTCCCTAGTACCAGGAGTTTATTTTCCAAATAAATTTAGATCAACATCCTCCTTTGTTTAAGAGACTATGATAAACACACAGTGCAAGAGGTTCTCCCTAACATAAAACAGTAGGAGGGAAATAACCGAGGGGGCCCCTAGGAATTGTAATGTCAGATTAATTTTAAATGGATTTCTATTCATTTACATTTGCTCAGGCCTACATAATACATTAGGTTTGCATGTATCTCATCGTTTGACAGCCTCAAAAACAAGTGGTTGATCCTGAAGCCCACAGGGACCAGTAGATGGACTGGGAGAGGAGGCGGAGAGCGGCTGGGTGGGCAACGGGGGCTGCCCAAAGTGGCTCTGTCCCATCCCAAAGCGCTTTGCGGAGACCAGCCAGCATCAAAAGGAGCGGAGACAGTCCCAAAAACAACAGCGGGAGCCGGGAAGCTCCATCCCCACGGCTTCCCCAGCCCTTCCCCAGGGTGCCAGCAGCTCCCAGCTCCCCCGGCCGAGCAAGGTCACGCGCGCACCGGAGTGCAGCTGCCGCATGCTTTGGCCTTGGGGAGGTCCCTGCAGCCCCTGCCACCAGCAAGGCTCAGCGACCACCACAAACTCCCCCCAAAAAGCCTGATGCACCGAAATAACACCCCCTGCTTGCTCAGCACCTCTAGCACCGGTCCAAGGCAAATACAGCAAAAAACCCGCGACCGCCTTCCCCAACCACAACTGCCCATGGTCACAAACAGCCTCGCTTGCCACAACCAGAAAACCTGATGCCAGATTCTGGGATTAGAGAAAAGGAGCTGCGATGTCACAGTTTTTTTATTAGATAGACAGAAATCAAAACCAAAACGTGCTCTCGCAGCAGAAGCCTCCAGCGTTACCACCCCAGAGTTCCACCTGCGTCGTGATGCAAACGGTGAGAGGGGCACAATTGCACAGCGCCTGCAAACAGGATTACCTTAATGGAAATGGAGATGTACAATCAAAAAACTATTTCCATGTCCCTCCCAAAATTATGAGTGCTTTACAAATATGACAATAATGAGGTTTTGGGCATACGCATGATCTTCCCCGCTGTATAATCTGCCCATTTCAAACCGATGTAGCTCTAGCAGCTCTATTACAGAAGTAAATTAACCCTAATTTGATTGCTTCTCAGTAGCAGTCGTTTCAGTGTTCTAATCAATAAGTCACAGGATTTTATAACTGCCCTTGGTATCAATCACTTCAACCAGTAATAAAACGCTTTTCATTTTAAGAACACCTGAAATACCATGTAATTACCTTTGTATAAAATCATGGACTCCAATTTACCAACTTCACCAAGCCGCTGCTGCAGCCCGCAGCATCACTGCACCAAAAGCTTATTTGCAGAGAAGAAGAAAGCTTTAAGAAAGAAGCTTTTTTTCTAAAGGCTTTCTGAGCCGTCCCTCATCTCTTCCACTTGTCACTGTACCAGCAAGTTATTATTCACACCCCGGCGAAACAGCAGGTTACAAGAGACACCCAACTCCCGGAACCCCCCTGAGAAAGGAGGAGATCTGGGATCCTGCTGAGAAAAGGCTGCAGGAAGATGCAACACTGGTGTGTGGCATCACCATCAGCTCTTCCCCGTACCAGCACCACCACCGTAGCACCAAAATGGAGCCAAAAGCCATCACACGGCGAGACACCGCAGCCGGTGCCCTGACAGCATGGCAGAGAGCACAGCCAGCGGGCACGTCCCTGGGCCCGTGGGCCGAGCCTCCCCCGGGAGCCTGTGCCAGCAGGCAGACATCTCGGGGGCGGCAAGCTCACCGTCTGGGGGAGAGCAGATGGCTGGGGAGCTGCTGAGGGACAGGGAGCACCTGATCCTCAGGCCAGCCACCCCAGCCAGGCACACTCTGGCAGCAAAAACTCCCTCGCTTGCTCTTCATAGATGCTGTAAGGTTTCTTTGATGCCATCTCTGTCAAGTCACTGTCCCCATTGCTCTGCTGTCCCACCCCAGGGTGCCTGTGGCAGCACTGCAGCCCCCTTCACCAGGGGCTGCCAAGACCACGGCATCCCCCAGCCCCAGCTCCCCAGCAACGCACCACCGGGGAACCACAGTCGAGACACGGCTTTGAGGATCCCAGCTGGCACCAAGATGCTCCCACCTGGCAAAGGATGCTCTGTGCACACCAGGGCATTGCAGGACATAAGGTATCTCCCCTTCTGCCCCCCACTCCCCATGTTATCCCTTCTGTCGAGCAGGTCCCCGCTGTCCTCACTGTCCTCGGGGCTCCCAGCACCAGCAGCAGGATGCTCCAGGTGCTACCAACAGAACAGCTCTGCCCCGAGAGCTCAGGGACCTCTCGGCACGACACATCCCCTCCGTGCCAGAGGCAGCAGGGCCACCCCGGCACTGCACCCCACATCAGCATACCAAAGCTGGGCTGAGGAGGTGTTTCCAGGGGATTTGGGTTTACTTTTGGGGTTTTTGTGTTTGGTTTGGGTTTTTTCTTTTCTTTTTTTTTTTTTTAATATGAAAAAACCACCAACTCTTATACAGCACTGAAACAGACTTAGGGAAACATTTTCACTGGGCAAATGCTCAGGCCTCAGCAGTTTTTCTTACATGAATCATCCCCAGGGCCCGGAGCAGAGGACATGCTCCCCCATCCTTGTGCAAAGTGGTAACAAAGAGGCTGCTCTGCTGCTACCGCCATCAGATGATTGCTCAGCCCTGAGATGCCCCAGCTGGAGCTGACACAGGTTGGGATGACAAGGTTTAAGTCCTCGGAGCAACGTTTTGTTACTCTTCTGCAAAAGCCGTCACTCACCTGCCAGACCACATGGGCAGTGGCCAAGGAGCCCTCCAGGCACTTACCCTGAAATCGATTCCAACCGTGGAAATGAAGCTGCCAGCGAGGAAAGCGCCGTCTTTGAACCGCACCAGCAAGCAGGTTTTGCCGACCCCCGAGTCGCCCACCAGCATCACCTGCAAGGGAGAGAGGGCAGGTGGCATTAGGCACCGGCATTCGGGAAGGGAGCCCCACTGCAGCCATTACCCGTCTCCATCCCAAAAGCCCCATCCTGAGAGCAGGCAGCAGATCCCATATTCCTGAGGAGGAAAAAACACATCCAAGAGCATCCTTGGATGCAGGGGAGGGTCGGGGAGAGAACGGGGGAACCCACAGCGGGATTATCCCCACCCCGCACCACGTGTGTCCCTGAGCTGAACTGGAGACACCTTCCCCCTGACCAGCACTTTAACAGATCCCCCGTCGGGGCACAAACAGCCCCAAAAACTAAGAGGTGCTGCCCAGGGGACCAAAGCGGTGACAGCTGCAGGGCCCACGCGGTCCCCAGCGCACCCACCAATCACCCTGCACCCCACCACATGTAGGGCTTTCTGGAGGGTGCCACTGCCCACGGGGTGACTTTGGGGGGGCTCCCAGCCATGAGTGCCAACTCCAGGGATGCACTCTGCCCTCTGCAAGCAAGCTCCTGTAGCAGGACCCGCACAGCCTCACGGCCACCCTCCCAGTCCTCAGCAGGTGCTGAGAGAGCAGCTCCCAGTGCTGCCTGCCTCAGTTTCCCCACCCAGCAGCAGCCCTGGGTGCAGACAGTGCAGGCACCCACCCTGCCACAAAGAAACCAAGGCAGAGCTGAAGCTGCTCCCAAATGCAGCTCCCCAAAGCCTCCGCTCAAACCACAAGCCCTCCTGCCCCCCGGGGCTGCTGACCCTGCTCCCCTCGGCAGGATAACAGCTTCCCACCATGAAGGAATCCCGGACCATGTAGCCCAGCTTCTGCACCCACGCTGATTTGGCCTCGCACTGCCACGGCAGGGTTCCCTCTCTCCCGAAAGCGCTGTCATCAGCCTTCCACAAGCCGCTAGCCCACAACTGAATGTAAATGGTTTTAAGGCAGGCGCTGCCCTGGGTCACCCAACCCAGGCAGGAACCATCACAAGCAGCAGACGCCACCACCATGCAGCAGCTCAGCCTCCCGAGAGGCAACAGCAGCCCTGGCCGCAGCTGTAACTTGTTTTGGGGTAGGGGGGCACTGCCGGGGAGAGGAGTGGGTGGCCGTGATCCAGCCATGGTGTTCCATCACCCACCGGGTCTCCCGCAGGAGCACCACACGCAGCCGCACGCCAAGCTCTGGCACAGCAGGGTTACGGGAGCCAGCAAGCCCACGAATGTATCTGTGCAAAGCCAAGGGAAGGGGGGAAAATAAATGTATTTAACTTTTAATACAAAATAGTAGTATTTATTTTTTTTAAACTTTCCAGACCTCTGTTCTAGAGCAGGGCAACCCTGAAAAGCAGCTTCTCCCCACCCAGCACTGCTGACACCTCTGCTGGGGCACGCAGCAGCCCCCAGGGCCAGGCTCAGGCCAAGGGGTCAGCATCCAGCCCCCTACCCGGGACTTGTGTTGGGCCACTGCCTCCGGCAGAGCTCAGGAGCCTCCCGAGAAGGGTAAGAAGAGAGAAAGTTTAACAAACCAGGTTAATAAACCAGGTTTTTACTAAATATGAAGCGATATCTCTCTGCCACTGGTTCAAAACCAGCTGGACGCTGGACCGTTAGCAGAGGTTTTGGCTACCTGGCGTGTTTGGGCTCATCCAAGACCTTGTTTGGCTCATCCCCGCGCCACGGCGACAATCCCCAGGGAAAGCCCCAGCCTGGGCAGGGAGAGGCGAGCGCGAGGAGTCAAGGACCAGTGTGCACGTGGGGATGGCTCCATTTTAGGGAAGCTGCTGAACCGTCACTGCAGCTGTATCAGGACCGACCGCCTACCAAAGCCACCAAATTCACTTCTTGAACACTCATCACCTCCTGCTCCACGTCCCGAACCTTAACGACAGCCATGCCGCTCGCCACAGGCACCGAGCTCCCGGCACAGTGTGCCAAGGCTGGAGTGGCCATGGCAAACACCGTCGCCTCCAGGCTGAATCCCCCGCGCCCGGTTACGAGGTCGTGCTAGAAAGGCAGGGGGGTCACCCCGCACCGCAGCCTCCGCCAAAACCGCTCTGGGAGCTCCAAGCAGGGCTCGCTCTGGGGAGCACGATGGAGGTGGGGGTGTGAGGACAGCTGGTCTGCGACTTGCTCGCCAGAACCTGAAGCGGGGGAGAAGGAGCCATCTGAGCCCTCCAGAGAAAGCGCAGGCTGGAGATCCTTCGGCGGCCGTTGGAGGAGATTCAATGCGACTCGAGGAATACTGTCCCCCCGCTTTGCAACAGCGATTTTTTACCTCGTTAAAGAGGACCCAGGAGGTTACAGCAAGTCGTCCGAGCAGAAGCCTTTTGTCATCACTTGCAGAAGTCCCGCAGAAGCAACGCCGCTGCCGGGGGCTCTGCAGGGGTAGCCCCCCGCCAAGCCCGACCCCGCCGCTCCCGGCAGCCCCGCCGAGCCCCGCCGAGCCCGGCCCCGCAGCAGCAGCAGCAGCAGCGGAGGGTCGGGATGCCGGGGCCGGCAGGGAGGGATGCCCGCCCGCTCCTTGCCGCCGGCAACTTCTCCAGTGGCTGCAGGAGGGCTGCACCCGACCTCGCAACCCGACGGGCCCCACACCGGCACTGGGCTACCGCCTCCGCCCCCCCATCCCCGCACCTTGAAGGCGAGGTCGTAGAACTCGCCGCTGCTGCTGAGCGAGGGCCGCCCGGCCGCCGCGCCGCCGCTGCGGGGCAGCTCGGGGACGGCAGGCGCGGAGCCCCGCGGGGCACCGGTACCGGCACCAGCACGGCCGGAGCCCTGTGCGGCGGGGGGCAGCGCGGCGGAGGGCGCGGCCCCACCGCCCTTGCTGCGAGCCGCCTTCTTCCGCGACATGCCGGGGCCGCGGCGCCGCGCCGGGCGCTGGGGGGGCAGCGGGCTGCACCGGGCGCCGCCGCCACCTCCCCCGGCCCGGCCCGGCACGGCACGGCCCCGCCGCCAATGGCAGCGCCGCGGGGGCCGGCCCCGCCCCCGCCCCGCCCCGCGCCCCGCCCCGGCCCGGCCCCCGCCCGCCCCGCGCTGCGCCCCCGCCCGCCGCCCGCCCCGCGGGGCCTGAGGCTGCGAGCGGGTGGGGGGGCACACGCGGGGGGGTGCACACACGAAAGCAGCAGTGCAGGGGGTTGCACACGCAGGGACGGAGGCAGAGTGCAGGGGGTTGTACATGCAAAGGGGGTTGCACACACAAAAGCAGCAGTGGGGGGTGTTGCACACGCCGGGGGTTGCACACACGCAGGGGGATGCACACACGAAGGCAGCAGTGTGGGGGATTGCACACGCGGGTACTTGCACATGCAAAGGGAGCAGTGTGGGGGGATGCACACACGAAGACAGAGTGCAGGGGGATGCACACATGGGGGATGCACACGAAGGCAGCAGTGTGGGCGATTGCACACGCAAAGGGGGTTGCACACGTGAAGGGAGCAGCGTGGGGCCTTGCACAAGTGAAGGGGGTTGCACACACAGGTACTTACACATGCAAAGGGAGCAGTGTGGGGGGATGCACATGTGGGGAGATGCACACGTGAAGGGAGTAGTGCAAGGGGTTGCACATGCAAAGGAAGCAGCACAGGGGGCTGCACACGTGAAGGGAGTTGCACACGTGAAGGGAGCAGCACAGGGAGTTGCACACGCGAAGGGAGCAGCACAGGGGGTTGCACACGCGAAGGGAGCAGCACAGGGGGTTGCACACGCGAAGGGAGCAGCACAGGGGGTTGCGCATGCAAGGGGAGCAGCACAGGGGGTTGCACACGCGAAGGGAGCCGCACAGGGGGTTGCGCATGCAAGGGGAGCAGCACAGGGCAGTTGCACACACAAGGGGCTGCGCATGTGAAGGGAGCAGCGCAGAGGGTGCTTGCATGCACACACAGGAGCATTTGCACCCCCGGAGGCAGCATGGGGTGCCCCACACTGTGCCTGCCCCCCCCAGCCGCTTGCCGCCCCAGCCCTGCAGTGAGCTGCGGAAGGGCAGGCGCCCAGTGGGGTGTCAGTCCCGCTCCCCTGCCAGGCCCAGGCCCCCCAGCTCCGGGTCTGCCACAGTCCCAGCACGGTGCGGGGGTCCCTAGAGGCAGGCGGGGCCCTGCCAGAGGTCAGGTCTGGGGGCTGGCACGGAGCCGGGGAGAGCCTGTGGAGTGGACAGAGCATGGGCTTCCCAGTTCTCCAAAGGTGGGAATCCATGTTGTTCCCAGCCAGTCTCAGCAACTGGTTTCAGCAGCACTGGGCACCTTTCTGGCTGCAAATGAAGCGTCACCTGAGGCGCTTGCGAGTCTCCGACTGAAATAGATGTGTTCAGGTGTGTGACACGGTTCCAGTGGCGCAGCCTCACCCTGGCTGGGGAAGGAGGCTTGAAGGCTCCCGCCAGGGCAGGGGCACACGATGAGCGGCTGCGGTGGGAAGCCTGGCTGGTGCGGTGGGAAGCCTGGCTGGTGCGGTGGGAAGCCTGGCTGGTGCGGTGCGTGTGTGAAGCAGCACCAGTGCTGGCAGGGATGGGAGGGGGGCGCAGTGGGGCTCAGGCAGCCCGGCACCCCCCGGGCCACAGCTCGGCTGCCCGCCATGGGGATGCTGAGGGGTTGCTCTCACTGTGGGCATGGACCAGCTTTTCCCTTTGCTGCCCTGGAAGCATTTAAATCTATAGTTAATCCTTGTTCAGTGGCCCTGGAGTGCTCCGGGGGAGGAGGAGGAGTGGGCAGCGGAGCTCTGATGGCTTTGGCCATGGGTGAAGGAGATGAGCCAGGACAGGAGGTCCCATGTGCGGCTGCCGGACAAGATCCCCCTTCTCCCACCCCAAGCCTCGGGCACAGCCCTGCTGGCCGCGGGGAACATCAAGGAGCGCTGGGTTTGCAGCACGCCTCCAACGCGGCCAAGGGCAGAGGAGAAGCTGTCACAGAGGAGCCTTGTCCCCCTGCTCCCCTTCGTGTGCTCTTCATCCCCACCAGCTAGCTGGGAGATGGAAGACCTGACTCGTCAGCACAGACTCGATGCCAGGGTTTTGCACTATAATCTGATTTTCGGGGACAGCTGCATTCAATAGAGGCTGAGGCCTTGGAGCAAAGTGCGATGCTGGAGCCATCTGTGGGTCTGTAGGGTTTTAATTAGTCCCCATGTAGTGACAAAGCAGCACTGGAGCTTTTCCCCAGTGCTACCTGCCCGGAGGAAGGGGCACGCACCCCCGGCACCCCACACCTTCGGGGCAGCCTCCCCCCCAGGCTGTGACCACTGACACATGGGGACTTTTCCCCTCTCTCAGCCATGGTGGAAGATGATGGAAATCTCCATCAACAGCCTGGTGTTCAGGAGCAAACAGAGCCAGCTGCTTATCACCACCGCATCAGGGCAACGCCAGAGGAGGATGGCCCCTTATCGGGCAGCAGCAGGGAAGCGTGCCTCGTTAATCCTGCCTTTATCAAAGGTCATGTGCTCCAGCACCTGCAGCGGTGCTGATCCCTGCTGCCCCTGGCCCCCTGAAACCAAGCTCAGAGCATCACGTCCAGAAGCGCCGCAGGGAGAAGCATTTTCAGCAAGTTTCCTTCTTTTAGAAAACCTGTGTGCAGAGACACAGTCTGCTCAGAAATCGCAGTCACGCCTGGAGATGTTGCTCCTTATATAGTTACAGGAACTAATCAGATAACTGCAGCTGAACTAAGGGGGATATATTTACTAAAAATAGATTCAGGGAACAACAGGCGCCTGAAGATACGGCGTGCCTTGGGGAAACAGGACTGCGGTATCTGGCAGGGCTCCGAGCGGGGCCGGCTGTGACAATGGCTATCTGTTATTCTGATACATCTACGTATCAGTCGTTTTGTTTTTAAAGGCAGAAAATCAGCTCGTCCCCATAAGGGCTGTCAACCCAAGAGGTCTGTCATCTTGCAGTGTGCGGGGGGCTGTAAATGCAAGCAGCGAGAGGTGGCCAGTGCCAGCCACTTGTGCCTGTGCCAGCAGCCGAGCAGCAGCCCAGGGCCGGCGGGGGACAGCACCTGCCCTTGGCTCGGCCACCCTTGCCTGGGGACAGAGCTGCACACAGGGCTGGAGACACAAAGAGCCTGCCTGGGGCTGCGCACCGGGCTCTGGCCAGCCGTTCTGCACAAACACTGTGCTTCGGGATTTAAAATGTAGCTGTTTTCTTTGGCATGGAAATTTGCAGGGCTCTCTGTGTGCCAGAAGTTGCGTGCCGTGCTCGGAGCCGAGCAAGATATTTCGGTGCGAGGCCATCCTTCCCTCCTCCTCCCGCTAGTCCAGGTTGCTCCTTCGCTGGCTCACGCTGCAGCTGCCCCTGTGCTCCCGCGGCCACCGCTGCTCCATCCCCCAGGCAGGGACACCTGCCTTGTCCTGGCCAGGCTCTAGCGATGCCTCTCCCAGCAGCCTGGGAGCGTGCGGACCCTGCTGCCCTACTGGTCCCAGCTCTTGTCGTTGGCTCAGATGGAGCAGAGGTGTCTCTTCAGCAGGCAGGCTGCAAGGATGAGCTATTCCCACCAGACACAGTGTCAGCTGAGCCATCTCAGAAGATATTCATCTTCTTTGCCTGGTGGTTGCAGGAAAAGCAGTGCAGACTCCTTCCGTGTGCTGCTGGTAAGGCGGTTTGGCTTGCCTCTGCTGTCACCTTTTGCAGTGCCACCAGCCAAGGTTCAGGGGACTTTCCTTGGAATCACATGTCAACCTGCCAGCTATTCCCACTCTCTGCTCTGCTACAGGTCCTTTGCCAAGGGTACACACAGCTCCGACTCCAAAGTGGCTGCAGAGACTGGGCCTGAAGGCATCACCTGGATGGGAGGGAGGGCAGCTGGGGACAAAGGTGACGCCATGCTCACGGGGCTGACTTGAAAACGAAAAGCACTTGGTTTCACGTTGTGTACGAGCAGACATACCCCAGCGATGCCAGGCAGAGGGGACAGCCTGCCTCAGCAAGCATCTCCCCGCAGAGCAGAGTCTATGCAGGAGCATGGGGTGTGCGGGGGCACGGGGAGGCAGAGGGAGCGTTTCCAGGACATGGGACACGTGCTGGGGGTGGCTTCCAGCACCCTGCCACGCTCGGCGGGCGAGGGCTTTCTCTGCTGCCTCGGGAAGGGCCCAGCCCACGCAGTGCTGAGCAGGCACTGTTCCCTCCCTCGCCATTCATTGTTCTTCTCTCCCCACTGCTCACTTACCTTTGAACACTTCAATCTCGTTGCCTTTGTCAGTGTCACTGGCTTTTAATTGAAATTCCTTAGACATCTTCTCATCAAGAAGGCCCATCAGTTATTTTTGTGTGGGAAGGAATTGTTTTCCTTTTGCAGCTGTGAAAGTTAAATTCCAGCGTTTTGCTGGGAGACTGCTTCAGTCTCTTCCCTTTCTTATATTGCCAAGCCCATTCTTATATTGCAATCCTCCTTCCTTTGTCTGGGTATTTAATTTTCTGTCTCTCCTGTGCACGGTCCCTGTTTCCATCTCGGGCTCCTCCACTTCTCTGATCTGTCCTGGAGGGCAGCTTCCACCTGTGGCTGCCTCCAGCCTTTCATTTTCATCATTTTCCCTGAAAAGCACCCAGGAGGTTTGGAGAGCCCAGCCTGTTACTAAGTCTTTGCTCCTTGGCATTCAAATCTGTAATTTATTTTCAAGGCGAGCCTTGCTGAATGCACCATGGGGCTCTCACCTGCAGGCTCACCCAGAGAGCTCTGCACTTCCTTCGACGCTGGTGGGACCCCAGGAGGTTTGGGGGTCGGGCAGATGCAGCCCACCAGCGTGCAGGGCAGCTCTGGCATGCTACAAACCAGCCCTGCAACCAGGCTGGCACATTTTTGTGTTGCAGAACTTGCTGCTTTTAGAGCAACTGATGGTAATAGCAGCAACGGGCTCCCCAAGGGGGTTTGTAAAGCACTGAGCTGGTTTGGTGCTGTTATTTCAGCACAGGCCCTGTCTCGGCACATGAGCCATGAGCCTGAGTGCTGCTTTGCCCACCCAACTGCCCCTGTTGGTCCCCTTTCCCTCTCCAAAAGGCAAAGTCAAGTGAAGAAAACACCTTTCCCAGCATCCTGCAACCCCTGGCAGTGTTCAAGAGGAGGACCCACACCAGCAACAAAAGCACCCCCCAGACCACTGCCAAGGCATCATTCCCACAGGCAACAGGAGGACGGGACGGGGTCTCTGCCCCAAGCGCAGCCTTGCAGGTCGAGTCCTTCCCCTGCTCCAGAGCCCGGCAGAGCTGCCAAGCCAAGGTGGCTCGGTCCCCTCCTCTGGAGCAGAGCAAGAGCCCTTTGGTGTAGCTGGCTGTCCTGGGCTCAAGCTGGCAAAGGAGACATGGGGCACAGCTTCCCCCTCTGCCCCACTATGGGGCTGGCACCCTGAGGTTGCCCACAGCATGGCACTGGGAGTCGGCAGCAGTGGCCGGGGCTGAGCAGGACATGGTGCAACTGCTTATCTGGTCAAATACAACAAACCGCAGCAAATCCAGGGACCACCTGGCACCTGGAGGGCTTTGCTCCCTGCGGGTCAGCAGCCTGCATCTCTGCCAGCAGCGTACTAGGACACAAGTCCTGCCTGGCATGTCCTCCAGCCCTGGCATGTCCCCACAGGCATTCCCAGGGAACCACGGTGCTGCCCTGGGCCCCCACTGTCCCCTCCAGCACACAAAAAGGTGACCGTGCCAGATCCTAATGAGCCTGCACTGGGCTGAGGCCAGGAAATTAATTTTCCTTGTGCCAAGATTGGAACGAGCCAAAGTTTCAGCCAGCACAGGATCGAGCACAGGCACGTCCCCCGCTCCAGTGGTCACCCACGAGAGCTTTCAAACGTGATGCAGAGTTGGATGTTCAAAGCACTTTTGAAATGTGTCCTACTGAGACAGAGGGAGAGCTGAGCAACAACTGCTCAGCCTCCCAAATATGAGATATTTTCAGGCTATTTGGTATATTTTAAATGCTTTTCAGACACGCCTCAGTGGCATCAAATATTTCAGAAATATAACATCTCAGCTTAAAACTATCCAAGATTATTTTGTAGCCATATACAGACGCATCCTGAAATGGGGAAGAGTTAGTGCGTGGTTGTGGTTTCAAAAGCAAGCGTATAAACCTCGCAGGGCGCCTCTGTTATTTGTGCACACTCAGCCATTTCCATCCCAGATAGGTTCACACACGTCTGGGAGCACGAGCCCAGCTGCTGCCTGCAGCACTGCCTGCAGAGTCACTGCTGCAGAGCCCGAGGAGCTTGAGCAGATAAAACCCTAAAACCCCTCATCTTTGGGAGGGGCGAGTTAGGCACCGCAGGGCTGGGAGCTATCCGGGGCCAGCCCCAGCTCTGGGATGCGCGCGGTGCTCTGAGGCCCTGTAAAATAAGAAGCAGCGGCAATAAGCAAGCATGGGAACGCGCAGAGGCTCATAAAGCTGCTGCTCCAGAGAATAAGCAGCTGCTAAGGGCTGGGAAGAAGCTCCCACTAGAGCCACTTGTTGCATCACTGCCCGTGCTGGCCTTGCCTGCACCTCCCCTGTAGCAGCATGTGCCAGCCCCTCGCTGGACAGGGGTCCCGCTCCACCGGCACGTTCCTTGGGAAGAAAAGCAAATCCACCTCCTGGGAAAGCCGCGGGTGCCAGGGAGCAGCAGCAGAGCCCCGTTTGTGGCTGTTGCAGAGGCTCCTGTGCCCTGGGAGAGATGCAGACGGGTGCCTGCAGCTTGTTCAGCCATTCATCAGAGCAAATTGGTGGCAGATTGCTGATTAGACACGGGCAGCACCAGGTGGTGTTTATCAGCCTAAATCAGCCTAAGGATCGATAGCTTCTGTCTTCCTGCTTGTCCTCTTGACATACCTGCAACGACATTCCCTGGTCTGTGCTGTTAGCACGTGGCAGTGCTCCAGGTAATTAATAATCTGGATGATCAAGATGCAGCTTAGAGTTTTAATGGTGCTTGTTAATGTTTTCCAAGGAAGGCTGAAAATCTCTTCTTAGAAAAACTCTTGGAAGTTTGGGCAGTTACTTTTTTCTTTAAGATGATCATGCACGAGCAGCATGGCCAGCACAGAGCCAGTGTTTCCAGGCACTCTGAGCTCTCAGAGATCTTCAACAGATCTGCTCAGGCAGCCTCCTCTTGCCTTCCCTTTTCTGCGATTTCAGTTTCCTGGTCTGTTTAAAAGTGTTTCTTCTTTATTGCTGGAAACATATTCTTCCCCAGTGAAGTGAAGGGTCGTCTCAGCTCAGCAAACATTTTGTCTGCAAGTGATTTGCTTTGCGTTAGTTGTCCTGCAATCAGAGGGACAAATCACATCTGAGCACACATGTGAGTGATCCACTCTGTCTGGGGAAGGCAGGGAGTGAGGCACAGCCCCATGCAAGCAGCTACAGCCAATTCAAAGCCAAAACCTGCTGGCAGGCAACTTTCCTGGGCTGGCTTCTCAAAAACAGATACGTTGTGGTGTGACGGGCCATGCCACGCCAGCATTTCTGCGAACACCTTCTGGCCCCACTGGGGTGCTGGTAGCCCTGGCTTTACCAGGCTGGAGGTGAATGGAAGGAGCCTTAAACTCGGCCTGTCCTGAAGGTTTTGAACCCGTATTTCTGCCTGTGTGCCTCTCACCGGCTGCCCACTGGCTTCAGCTTCATCAGTGTGTTTACAGCACTCTGCTTTTCTGGGTGTGAATGGTCATTTGCAGAGGCTTCCCCTCGTCTCATTGATGACATCTGCAGTGCAAACAGGACTGTCCTGCCCCAAGCTTGGTACCAGGCAATGCTTGTCCTGGGCTTTTTGCAGCAGGCTGGGTGCCTTCCCCGTGTGCAGGGCAGGGTGATGCCACAACGGTGGGTGCAAAAGATGAAGGAGAGGGGACATGGCTTCCTGAAATCCCTGCGGTGGGGACATGAGCCACCCTGGCTGCTCCCTGACTTTTTACCCAGCTAAAACCCAGGATGGCATCAACTCATCTCAATGAAAGATGCCAACTCCAGCACTGCAATGCCTCCTGACAGCGCTGCGACATCAGCATTGCTATAGCAACGGGCCCAGAGCAGCAGTGATTCAGGGGGACCACGCTGCGGCAGGATGGGTGCCATTGCCCCCTCGCTGCCCACTGCCCCAGCTGTGCATCCCACCGTCAGCCTTGGTGCAGTGGAGCCAGACCCTCATGGGGCACCCACAGCGCAGAGCAGCCTTCCTCCCAGCTCCTGCAGCCAGCGCTCACCAGCACCTTCCTGGCTGAATTCATTATCATCTCCCTGCGCTTTGGACTTTTCCAGGAACGAAAGAAATAAGAAACGGAGGATGTTTTGTCCCTGCTGCCAGCACTGACACACCTGCAGCTGGCAGGGGGGATTTCAGCAGCAGCAGTTCTCAGGGGGAGGTAGGGTACGTGGTGGCCAAAGGAGACGTAAGGCCAGCCCGTGGCTGAGAGGCGCCCTGCCGTGCTGGCCCAGCCGCCTGGCCCCTGCCCCAAAGCTCACGTCCTCCCTGAGCAGCGACGTGTGCTGCAGCCTGCGCATGCAGAGCACGCAGCATCCTCCGCGCTGCCAGCACGTGGCCGGCTCTTGGCCGGGCCTCACAGTGCCAAGCACGCTCCCGGGAAGTTTCTGATTAACAAGTGTCCGAGGACAAACCCCTTCTCCATCCATCCTGTCTCCAGCCAAAGCAACCCCTCGACCTTGGCCTTGCTGGCGTGCAGGGACCTGCAAACAGGAAAATCCTGAGCAGCTACAAACCCCTCCAGGGTGCACAGCGTTCCCGGGGAGCTGACCGGGGGGACAGGTGAGTAGGATGGGCAGAGAGCACCCACAGCCGGAAACCAGGAGCCTGCAAGTTCAGCCTGATGGGAATGACCCTCCATCAGCTGAGGACCCCTGAAAGCCCTGAACGTTGAAAAATATTGAGAGAGAAGTCATGAAGTTCTGTTTGCTTCAACGGAGTGGTAAAGAGGAGCGGAATCGCCACCAGTTAGCTGCTGAGCAGAAAGTGGTGTCACTAAAACTGCCCAGCTCTGTTTTGCGTTCACACTAAGTCAAACGGATGAAACTGATCAGCGTGAATAAATTCATTTCCTGAGCTGAAACCGTCCACAAAAATAATGCATAAAAAGCCCATCAGGGTCTGGTGCTGGTGCTGCTGACTCAGCTCAGCCCAGAGCGGCTGAAAACCCAGCGCTCGGTGACAACCCTGCGCCTCGCCAGAATGCAGCGACCCCAGGCACAGCCTGGGGAGTGGGGGTCCCTCTCCCAGCATCCCGGGAGAAGCCGGGTGGCAGCATCGGTCCCACCTGGCTGTGGGCACAGCTGTGTCAAGCGATCCCTTCTCACCTTGTCTGCAGCATCCTACCCCCAGCGACTGCAGACGTGCAGCAGGAGCCGTTTGCTGGGCAGATTGCTGCTTCAGTCATCCAGCACGGGTTAAATTCTGCTCGGGACATGGTGTGAGATGACTCTGCTCTTTATGGCCGAGCTGGGATCGTTGCCCTGCACAGCCATCAGTCCATCACACGTAGATTACACTGACCAGATGGATCTCGTGCTGCTCTCGGTGCATCGGGTGGGAGGTCGAAAGCAGGGATGGGCTCAGCCCCATCCACAGCGGTGTCCGCCGCAGGCGGTGGGGACAGGGTGGGCTGCATCCCATCTTTGGGGGACTTCTGCTTGCCGGGCTCCGGCTGGCTCGCTTCAGCCTTTTTCTACCGTTTTTATTGCAGAGGAGCGCGGGGCGGCGGTGCTAGAGGGCGCCAGGGCCCCGCCAACCGGCCCCGCAGCGCCGGGAGGCCGCGGTGAGGGGCTGAGCCCCCCGGGAACCGAGGCAAACCCCCGGGATCCGGGGCAGCCCCCCCAGCCTGGGCAGGCCCCGCCGCGGCTGCTCTGTGCTCCTTGCACCATCCTGCCGCCGCAGGGGCTTGGGTGGCCATGCGGGGTTGGATCCAGCTGCAGGCAACTTCGTGATGGATTAGGGACAGGGCAAGGGGCACAAGAAGCTCCATCTCAATATGAGGAAGAACTTTTTCACCTTGAAGGTGACAGAGCGCCGGCACAGGCTGCCCGCTGAGGCTGTGGGGTTGTCCTTCTCTGGGGACATTCAAAACCCACCTGGATGCAACCGTGCATCCTGCTGCAGGTGACCCTGCTTTAGCAGGGGTTGGACTAGATCGTCTCCAGAGGCCCCTCCCAACCCCGACCATTCCGTAATTAGAGATCGGGAATGCTCGTACTGGGAGGTGAAGCAGGAGCCAGACCTGGGTGGAAGGAGGTGGCTCCTGCTGGAGTCACTCTTTCCAGGTACCACAGCATCCCTCCTGGTGCAGAGCCAGGGGCATGCAAAATGCAGCCACAGAGCAACAACCTGCAGGGTTGGCAACAGCCGTTTCCTCCCAGGAGAAGTAAAGATCCTCACCTCCCCTGGGGTACCCGTATCCCAGCCAGAAGCACATGGGACAGCTCTCTCCCGCTGGACACCTGCTGAGGACAAGGTGTGCTCCTTCCATCATGCAGGAGTACTTTCTCAGCAGGGAAATAACAGCAAACTGAGAGTGATGGCCATATGTGACTACAGCTGCCCTCCAAAGGGACCAAAGCTCATGGTAAGGGGGCAGAAAGTTCAGGAGAGGTATTTTTTCTTTCTTTTTTCAAACTACAGATAAAGTACAGCAGATACATGCTGCTGGAGGCAGAATGTTCCCTATCCTGGCCCAGCTATCCCAGCTCCAAAGCAACCTCCACCTGCACAGAGCTTTCCCTCCATGGGCCACGGACCCACCTGGGTGACAAGATGTCCCCACCGCTCCTGCCCACCCACTGCCCCATGTGTAAATGTGACAGAGGACCTCTGGGTGAGAGAAAAAGCAGCAGTGGGGGGAGCAATGCAATGAGGAGACTTGCTCCCGGTGTGTTTTAAAAGCAGCTGCCGTCGTGTCTTACATGAAGCCTGGTGCGGTGGCCACGCAGAAGATTTTTGGTGAGCACGGTGGCTGCAGCACGGCTACGGGGAGCACAGCCTGATCTGCGCCAGCTGCTCGTGGCCCCTCTGCACCAGGGCACTGCAGGCGTGAGCAAACTAGCGCTTTAATGCACAGAAATGCAGTGCTGGAGAGGGGGTGCCGCAGCGTCCAGCCACGCACAGCGAGGGTCCAGGGCTGTCCAGGTGCTGCTGAAGACTTCTGTAGTACTTTCAGGATCTGGCTGGAGGGGCCCAGAGGCAGCAGCGACATTCCTGGCCAGCCGCAGCTCTGTCACGTTTTGCTGACCACAGTGTATCTGCCGCTGCTGATGTTCTGGGTGTGTTCAGCCTGCAGGACTGGTGGGACAGAGAGAATTAACACCCTCTTAGTTGGGGTTTTAATTCTCCTTCAAGTAAACAGTGTTGAGAAACTCTCCATTTGCTTGCCAGTAGGAGGAACCAGAAAAATCCCTTCCCCACAAACAAGCCATTCCCAGCCTCACAGTGAGCAACAGCCTCCCAGCCCCAGAGTACATTTTCCACTTCCATAATTTTCTGCAGTTTGCCTTTTAAAACCCATCTCGATTCAGCAACAAGACCTTCCTCTGAGATCAAAAATCGTGATTAGATGTGAACAAATTATTGTCATGCAGCTGTATCCAGATGAGCTGTCTCCTTTCCCACTCACTCAATTATTTCCTCGTTCATTGCCCTCTTCACAGCTTGGCAGCCCTAGCTTTTGGGGGAGAGCCCTTAACTTCATTACATCTGCTGGATTACATTAGTGATCTAATCTGCTGATTACAATCCATACACAGGATATTTTCTCCTTGCTGTTATCTGAAAAAATATGGGCATCAGTACAGAAGAAAAGGAAAAAAAAACCAAACCTAAAAAGCAATTTACAATTGAGGGAGCGGAAATAAATACATCGTAGTCACATGAGGAAGTAGTAACCACTGAGCTATTTTGGGCACAATACATCATGCAAAGGATGATGTGTCTTTCAAGCAGATTTCAAGTCCAAAAGGCACAAAATGTTTTTGGAAAGTAAATTCTCACATATATTAAGTACCATGCCAATGAGTGAAATTGGATGCTGTCAGGCTTATTTAAGGTTTGTTCAGCAGCTGGATAAGGAAAGCCAGAGCCCCAGCTAACCTCACCCCTTTGGTTTCAGCAGGACAATGCACGTACCTAAAACCACACAGGTGCTCACGGATTTTGTTGGAGCAGACTGTCCCAGATCACGCACACCAGGCAGAGCGGGAAGGCGGTGAGCAGCTCTGGGGGTGTAACGCAGGCTTTGTAACCCGCAGCGGATGCACCCCCAGCACCAGTGGGTCAGTCCCTTGTTCCCTAGAGAATACGTGTCTGAAATCACAACTGGCTTAAAAAATCCTACGTGATTCAAAACCAAATTGACCCTCACCCAGGCCTTCTTTCCTGAGCTTTCAAAGGTTACAGTGTGCCCGAGGTGGAGGGAGCTCAACAACAATCAGCTCTTTTAGGTGAAGGAAAGACGCCTGTGTTTCACCTGCTGGCAGGACCGCAGCAGCATCACTGCAGCGCACGGTGAAAACCCGTGACCTGGCCCCAACGCGAGCATGTGCAGGCAGGCATCCTCACACAGGCATTTTACACTCATGGAGAGACAAGGTTTAGGCACGGCCGGCCACTACCAGAGGCAAACATGCCCCCACGGCCGTCCCCTGCCCCAGGTCTATTCTCAGAAGAGGAGCAGCAGGGGTAGCAGGCTCTGAGGCTCCTGTCCTTCTTCTGGTACCACCCTGAACAATTGTTCTGGCTCCCTGCTGCTCGCACTCCTCAGATGCTTGCGAACAGCTAGCATGTCTCGCTCCCACCCCTTTTTGTTGTGGTTTCTCCCTTGAAAGCTGCCAGGCAGATTTCCTGAGCCCGCCAGTTGACAGGGCACCACGACACAACACCTGCTGTAGGGTGTCAGAACGGCAGCTCCCCAGCACGCTCGCTGTCGGAGCACGGGGAATGCCAGTGGAGGCAAGGGGTGCAGCTCCAAGGGGTGACAGGAGCTCTGGACAGAAGGCAGCCCTTGCAAGCTGCTTTCGACAAGTACAAAACGTCCCTCACCCTGGCACTGGGGGGCTGTCTGTTCGAGGGGTGCGACCTCGCAGCGGGTGGGTGACTCACCTGTACGGCAGAGGGGCAGCCCTTCTCCCAGAGGTGCTTGCTGGACGGCACTTCCAGGGGGATTTGTAAAGACGGTAACTGCTGCAACAGCCATGACTGAACAGGCCGTGGCTTCGGTTTTGCAGGTGGGCATGCAGTCCTGGGGACTCCCATGGACATGAGTGGGCTCAATGCCGAGGCTGAGCTGGAGTGATTTGCTGCACTGAGCTTAAATGTTACATATTTCAAAGGGTGTGCATGGCTGCAGGAATCAATGGAATCACATAAATAAAGAGCAAGATGTTTTTGTTCTTATTTAGCAAAAACCCTGCTGAAAGTTTTGTCTGCATCAGCACATCTCAGGAGAAAGTGCCTGCGGCTGGTACTTCGGGTATCAGCCCCCACGGAGCAAAGCAGCACCTGCCTCCAGAGGACGTGCAGGATTTAACACTCCATCTTTAGGTCTGTGACTCTCAAATGTCCCTCCCTGGGCCACTTGCCACAGGGAAGCATTGGGCACTGTGCACTGGTCCACTGCTTCCCCCCAGATCTCCTCCGTCTTTCTGGGGGTCAGTGCCAGCTTTCTCCTCCCACACAGAGCGCCACATGTTTGTGCTTGCTGTGTTTATGGGGAGAAATTCCAGCCGGGCTGCACAGGAACCACTGGCTCTGGTTTGCAGAGCAATCTGGCACGGAACGAGTTCAAAAGCAACTTCTTCCATGTTTTAGTCGAGCTTCCTTGTATCCTCCCCTCGGCTGATGGCAGGGGCCATGCTCCACACATACCATCAGGCAGTAACACGACACATAGTAAACGCTAACAAAGCAGGGTCCCTGCGAAATCACCAGCTATCACACCTTCCTCTCCACCACTTTCAAATGGGACTGGGTTTGGTTTTGCAGAGATGCCCTCTGCAATGACAGAATTACGCTTCCTCTGGTTGTACAAAGGGTTTATTTCAGTCATATTCTTCGGGCACTTTAAACCAGAACCGGTTCAAATCCCTGAGGAGCCATCACAGAATGCCAGGATTGACCTCACCAGGTCTGGGCCAGCACAGGGTGCAAGTGGCACAGAAACCCCGTGATTTGGCTACAATCAGCATTAAAAAAAACCCCACACTGAGAAGTACCTGCCTTGTTCTCACCTCTCTCCAAGACACCTGAATTACCACCTGTGCTGCAGGCGTGTAACACGCGCTGTGCCCTGCAGCTCTCGCTGGGTGCAGCAGCTTGCAGCAGTCTTGGAATGGGCACCAGCCAGGGAACTGAGCACCAACAGCCCCCAAGGAGGGAGTGATGGGTGCCCCTGCTGCCCCCTGCCCATCTCCCGGTACTCTGGGACGGCCAAAACCCCTGTTGCGAGAACGCCATGCTGCACTCACTGCCTGCTGGCCTGCTTAGTTTCTGAGACGCCCCCCCTGGGGTAACTGCTGCTTCCTGGGATGTGCGTGTCCACCGGGATGCTCCTGTCCCTGGGAATCTCTGCCCCTATGGGACCCCTCTGTCCCCGGGATTTTCCTGTTCCTTGGACCTCCCATTCCCCGGGGATGCTCCAGTTCCTGGGACCCCCCTTGCCCCCCATCTCCTGGGATGCTCCTGCCCTACAGGACACCCCTGTCCCCTGGGATTTCCCTGTCTCCTAGGATTCTCTTGTCCCCGGGACCCCCCTGTCCCCCAGGATTGGCCTGTCCCCGGGACCCCCCTGTCCCCCTGGATGCTCCTGTCCCCAGGCCCCCCCTGCCCTCCGGTCTCCCGGGTGCTCCTGCCCTGTGGGACGCTCCTGTCCCCGGGACCCTTCTGTCCCCCGGGATGCTCCTCTTCCTGGGACCCCCCTGTTCCCCGGGATGTTCCCTTCCCCAAGACCCCCTGTTCCCCGGGATGCTCCTGCCCTACGGGACCCCTGTGCCCCCGGGACCCCCTCGCTCCCCGTGCCCGCCCCTGCCGAGCAGGGTCCGAGAGCCCGCATAGCCCGGGCCCAGCCCCGGGGGCCGCCCGCCCGGCGGCGCAGCGCTGCCCAGGTCCCGGCCCTCGCGGCCGTGCGGGGGGCGGCCGCGCGGCGGGGGCGGCCGAGGCGGGCGGCGGGGCTGGAGCGGCGCCGGGTTTCCGCCGGGCGGGAGGCGGAGCGGGGAGGCGGCGGCCGCGGCCCGGGCGGAGCGCAGAGCCGAGCGGCGGCGGGCCGGGGCTGTCAGCGCGGCGAGCGGGGAAGCCCACAGCGGGGCCGGCGCCGGGGCCGGGGCCGGGCGCCGCCGAGCAGCGCGCACCGCCAGCCCTGCGGGGGAGGCCGCCATGGCGGGCGGGCGCTGAGCCGGGCGGCGCGGAGGGCGGGCGCGGAGCGGCGGAGCGGGGCGGCGGAGCGGAGCGGGGCGGGGCGGGGCGCGGCCGGGCCCGGCCGGCCGGCCGGGGGAGCGGCGGGCCGGGGCCATGCCATGCCCGTAGGGAGAGATGCCTTTTGGAAATGGAGACACTGGATCACAGCGCAAACATGGCGTCCCCGCGGCGCGGCTGCCCCTCTCGGGCTGGTGCCTGCTCTGCTCCCTGCTGTGCGGGGGGCTGGCGGCGGCCCGGGCGCCCCCCGCCTGCCAGCCCTGCGCCGCCGGCTGTACCTGCACCGGCCCCGCCTGCCTCGTCAACTGCTCTGCCCGCGGGATGGAGCGGCCGGGGAGCGGCATCCCGCCGGCCGCCGCCGCGCTGTGAGTACCGGGGGCTGGGGGGGCTGCCCGGCACCTCAGCTCCTCGGGTGTCCCCGGGGCGCCGGCTGTGCCGTCGGGCCGGGCGGGGGTGGGACGGGAGACAGCGGGGAGAGACATGGCAGAAAGTTTGCCGTCAGCCTGCGGGGTCGGACGTGGGCAGCGGTGGCCCAGGCGAGGGAGAAGGGAAAACAGCTCCAGTATGTGAGGTATGCGGGCCCAGCCTGGCAGCGCGGCTCGGGCTTCGTGCCTTCGGCTGGCACAGGGCTGCAGGCCCCCGGGCCAGGGCTGCTGGTCGCCTGGGCTGCTGGTCGCCAGGGCCGGGGCTGCAGGCCCCCAGGGCCAGGGCTGCAGGCCCGCAGGGTCAGGGCTGGCCAGGGCTGCAAGCCCCCAGGGCTAGGGCTGTTCAGGGCTGCTGCCCACCTCCCCTGGGTCAGGGCTGCTGGCCCCTGGGGTCAGGGCTGTGGGGATGTGCCCGGCTCTGCTGCTGGAGCAGTGTTTTTAGGATGCTGCCCAACCATGTCATCTTGTAACGGCTGGACCTGAAGATCTTAAAGGTCCTTTCCAACTGAAATGGTTATTCTCCAGTTCTGTGTCTTGCAATGCTGCTCGTGTCTTGCCAAGCACTGGGACACGATGGGTAATGCCGGCGTGTGAGGCCAGAGACACCCTGGCTGGTATGCGGGGCAAACCGGGCACCCTGTGGGCACCCTGAGGGGCTGCTGTGCCAGAGGTTTGTGCCGGGAGCTTAATTTCTGGAAGTTCTGGGGGAAATTGCAAGGGGAGAACGGTGTCGGGAAATGAGTTGAATGTGGTTTAAGGGCTTTTCTGTTCACAGAAAAGCCAAACGACTCAATAACACATTCAGATGAAGATTTCTCTGTGGAAGTGCTAAGATGGGATGACAGTTGTGTCCAGATGCTGATTTTGTTGTTTTTGGGTAAATTGGTTGGAAAGGTGTGTTTCTTGGAGGGGTGTTAGAATGGTCCATGTGCTCAGTCACTTGAATAAGGTTCCTGTATGATGCAAAGAACAGACTTGAGGGAAAAATGTTGTTTTTTTTTTTTTAAATTTATTTGCAAACCTAAATTTGTTTTCCTTAGGGAGCAACTTTTTGTTCTTGAGGAGACAAAAGCATCGAGTGATTCATGCAGGAGAGATGACGTGGGGCCCGTTGCAGTAGAAAAATCTCACATGAACTAATTTCTACTGGTATTTCAATAAGTTAAGGGTCTGCTTTTCTTTTCGGATATTCTTAACTAAGTTTCCACTTTTTAGTGTCAGTATAGACTAAGAGAGGTTGCAGAAGTTGCAAAGTACCACAGTAAACATTATATTGTATGTTGGCAGGATGTATCTAGACTAACTTCAGGAAAATGTGCATGTCTCTAAATCTGGCAGACAAGGTGTTTTCCGACTGTTTTTCTTACCAGATATGTTTAGATTTTCCCGAACAAACTAGCCGTTGTTTGTTGCAGAAAGTCCCTAACTGGGAAAAACTGATTTTTATGAAGGGGTTTCTGATGTTGCGTTATCTTTTGTCGGTGAGATGGGGATATCAGCAGCTCTGGGGACTCAGTGTGCTGTTGCGACAGAGGCAGAACGTGCCAGCACTTTGCTGGTCACTTGTAGAGCAGCCTTCTGAAGACTGTGATGGCGAGTCCTTCATTTGGCTTTTTAAGGACTTGGGGTTATTACAGTGTGTTTCGAGGATTATTAATTTTGTTAGTAAGTGTTTGAGACTGTTTATATTATTGTTGTTCAGAGGCGTTGAGTTGTAAAAGCTCCCAGAACATTTTGGAGTAGATCCTATTTTGCAGTGACAAATTGAAGTTGGACATAAAGCTCTCACAGGTCAAGAAAACAAAGTGCCCAGAATATGGGAAGGGGAAATGTACTGAGCAAATGGACTGCAATGGCAGGATAGTCTTACTGACATCTTCCTCTGATTTTGATAGAAAAATGTTTGTTTTATAGCACTGTTGAGAGCAGTGCAGTAAGGGGAAGAGCTTTGCTCTGCTGAGGGATGATTGTCTTTGGAATTCAGACCGTAGAGTCATCTTTGTCAGCCAGCAGATTATCTTGTGTGTACAGTCACGACTCAGCTGAAAACGTGTGTGCTGGTAATATTCTGATGACTGGTATAAGATGTGCTGAAGCAGTCTGCTGTGGCACATGGATTTCCTTTGGGGAGAAGTTTACTGCCCTGTTTGACCTCCTGATGATGGGAAAGAAGACGTGTACTTAACGTCGTCATTATAACCATGAAAGATTTACAGATTCATTTCTGTTGGGATGAGAGGGACTCTGGCTCATGACACAGTAGTTATGCAAGCGGTTCTCACTATTCATTTCATGTTCCCTTTATTGAACACTGACAGATAAAGTAAATAAAGCTTTTAATGATTGCTGTCCTTTTTCTTTTTTTTTACTGGTCTGAAACAAACCCAGTCGTTAAGAAGGCTGAGTTAAAAAAAATTCCCAACGCCAAAGCTTCCCGATTCTACGGCAGGCGTGTGTGCTTGCAGTTGCACTCAGCAAATGTGGTACCATACCGTACCTCTAGCTTTAGAAGTAAGGCCTAGGAAATGAATTCCTCTTGTATCCGACGTTATAGACGTAGCAACTTTGAAGAAATAAATGCCAACTTCAGCAGCACTGTTACTAGGATTACAGAAGAAATGCCCCATCCAAAGAATCACTAAGGAAATAAGCTCTGCTGCTTGCAGACACTACATACCTAGCTGGAAGCAGTCTCCAGGCAGACCGAATGGGAATATTGGCCCCCTCTCATCTCCAGAGTCAGGTTCTTGAAATGTAAGGCAGTCTGGCTGGAATCAAGAGCAAAGTCTGTTTTTCCAAATAATCTGCAGTGTGCAACATAAAAATCCATGCTTCAAGAGCAACGTGGTTCAAGTGGCAGCATTTGCGCTTCTGAGTTTCTCCATCTGAGAAATGCTCTGATCTGATCTCTTTTAAAGTGCTCTGCTTTTAGGGCTACTGGATTTTGTTCACATTTACCTTGAGACTTAGATGTTTCATGAGCCGGTATGACTTTTACCTCCAGTTGAGGAATGAAATACCTCATAGACTTCCCTTGCAAATACTGACTATTTCTGACACATCGTCAGTATCATGGTAGTCTTGAAGTGGATGTTAGAATCTTGATTTAAAAGACTAGTGTTGAAGCTCCCTTGTTTTTCCTTCATTAATGTGGAACACTATTTGCGGATGGGGAAGAAGGAGAAGCTGAAATCAGAGAAGCTCTGCTATCGCCACACTCCTGCAGAAGCAGAAGCTTTGCAGATTTGGGGGTCGTAACTTTCATCCAAAACCCAGCAGGGTTTTTTTGTGGATTTGGCAGTGAGCCCTGGGGTTACACTGCCTAGCTGGTGACTTCACCTAAGCAAACCTTCCTAAAATAAACAGATTTTATGAATCAGGAACTTAGAGTCTGTGATATTTTAGATTTCAAGAGTGATTTAGATTTTGTTATGTGATGTAGTAAAAGCCTTTTTAAAGCTCAGGGTATCTTCAAAAGCTATTGCGGGGGTGGGGGGGCAGGGACGGAAATCCAATTAAAACTAAAATCCAGTTCAGGTAAAACCACAAGCGGTGGAAGTGTCTATACAGTAGTGTCCAGTCCACAAAGGCAAAATAGCTTTACTGCTGTTTCTAGAAAAAACTTAAACAGTCTGGAATGTCATTCTTTTAAGAAGCTGTATCCCCAGCAAAAACAAGGCTGTGTTTCTCTTTAGTAAGAAATTTTGGAGGGGGAAAAAGGCCCAAATGAGGTGCTAGATAAATATTTTGCAAATGAGATTCATTCAGCCTATAGAAGGGACCAATCACATAAGCAAATTGTAACTATCATTTAAGCAGGAAACAAGGAGGCAATTCTGTATTATTCTATCAGAGTGTCTCTGGCGTGAGTGAAGTGTCACTGCTATTGCCGCTACAGCAGTGGCATGAATCTGGGTTATTTATTGTGCTCCTTCCTAAAGCTGCAGTGAAATCTGAGCGCTGTTCCCGTGGCTGAGGAACTTACTTTTTTTTAAAAAAATTAAAACTTTGGTGGGTTTTTGGTGGTGTTTAAAAAGATGTCAACAAAAATGTGCTGCTAGGTAAGAAAGGGCACCCACCAGACAGGTGGCATTTGAAGGTGTTCCTGCTCCGTGGCAAAAGTTGGAATTAAATAATCCTGAGCAGCATCGAGCTGTCTCACTTTCTTGTTATTAGCCCAGCATTTAAAGATTTTGAGATTTGCAGTTTGGTGCAGCCAAACCTACAATCCCTGGTAGTGACAGAAAATCAGGCATTAAGAAACCCTAGTTAAACATCTCAGAGCCCCACTGCGGGAAGACCTGCTGCTGGAATGCCCACTCCTGACTCTGGTCAGATGTTAGTAGAAAGGAAAACTGTTGCATTGATTTTTCTATTTCCTGCAATTTTTAAGTTTACTGGTGGTGTCTTTCTGCATGTGGCTTTTTCCGGTTTGGAGTGAAAGTGTGGGCCCGCTCCTGCTCATCTCCTGCAGACAAGACCCCTGCCACATCTCTCATGTTTCACCCAGCTGCTTTCATTCTGCTCTCACAAAGAGGGGTTTTAAAAAGAAGATCACTCGATCAGAAGGCAGGGTGAAATGGACTCATATGGTTTGTTAATGCTTCTCTCCCTGTTTGTAACTTAATGGGATTCCTTGTATTATCTCTTGTCATGCCACGTTTTCCACACTGTGGTTTCTACAATGCATTTCTGCGTCATCCTTTCTCCATTTCTTCAAGCTTTGTTGTTCCTTGATTGATCATTGCAGTTCAGTTTGATTTTGTATCTTGTCTCTTATTTTCCCCCATATGTCCCCAAACATTTCTCTGAGTTGTAATAAGTGAATAAGAAAGTAAGCGGGGGTGAAGGACAGCTCAGGAGCGAGGATGTGTTTTCCTGTGCCAGGGTGGGGCAGGCTGGGAGCTGCACAGCCAGGGGTTCCTGCTCTTGCTGTGAGGAGAGTGCAGGAGGGAGCGTGGGGGGGAAGGCACTTGTGGATTAGTCCCACGATAGTTAACAGCATGATTTAGGCAGCCGCTGTCAGGCTCAAAGCAAAAATTTCTGTCTCTTCCACAGTGGAAAGTTGGCAGCTGTGCTAGTGGGCTGCACTTACGGTGCTGTTGCTATTCAGAGGAATGGCTGCTACCCCACGTCAGCCCACACTTCTCCCACCCCACGTCAGCCCACCCTTCTCTCCAGGCCTTGCTGAGGTTGGGCTTAAAGGCTGGAAAGCTACATTGACTGCTGGGTGCAGAGCTACCGACGACGTACCCCTTGCAGCTTCAGCCACCTACACGAACGTGCTCTGCCAAAGGTTGCTGCCTGTCCCAGGAGGATGAGTGTCAAATCAGACTTCCCTGGCCCTTATTTCTGCCTTGGCAGCAAAGAATTAGCTTGTTTTTTATGTTGAAGGACTGTTGTTTACTTAGACACTGAAGCTAAGTTGGCATCTCTATTTACCAAAACTAAAAATGTCAAACTGAAATATAATATTAGTTTTTGCTTTGCAAAGGGCACAAAAAGCAAAGAGCATGTGATTACAGCTGTCCCTATTTTTTTAAAGGATAGCTATCATCAAGAAGAGCATCAACAACATGCAAGTTGACCATCTGTAGCATTTGTGGTATATTGTAGGAACCGTGACCACTAAACAGATTTTGTCCTCACTTTCCAGCTCCTCCCTTTCCCTCAATAGACTGCATCCTTTTTGATGATGTGCTACCACTGGATTTAAACAGAGATAATCAAGCAAAGCACAATATTAATCAGTCAGCTGTTTCTGCCAGTCTTAACGGTAAAAATAGTTCCCCCTCAGGTTAGAAATGAGTACATCTCATTTCTGGCTCTTCCTGGCATCAGGCTACTAAAAACTTTAATAAGCAGAGATCAGAGACAAAGTTTCAGATGTGGTATACGGTCTTGTGTTATTTTGTTTAATCCGATGTCGTTTGTAATTTAATTAGCAACCCGTGTTAAGATAGTGTGGTATGCTGGTTTGCTAACAGTATTTGATGGAAGAAAAGAAATGATGTTGTTCACTTTTTGGTAGCAAATCTCCCACCTGTGGCATTTTTCAGTTGCAGTGCACGTGTGTTAACCATGTGGCCCTCCTTTACCTCCAGCCTGGGGTTTACGGGCTGCCCTCCGACACCGCTGTGTTGGGAGGTGACGGGATGCTCTCTTCCTGCCGTGGTTGTGCTGGCGTATGCTCTTGAGCATGATCAGAAGGCTGTACTCACTCTGACAGCAGGCATAGTCTGCAGCAGCTTTTGCTTTTGATGAGCCTGTGGGACAATCTGTAGTGACATGCATTCAGGGCGCAAGCCAGGGCTCAGCCAGCCTGTTCCTATTCCTTTGAAATTTGTACATGAACACCGTACCATGCCTGTTTTTCTTTCAGCAGCAGCTGGGCAGCTTGTATTCTGCCCGCCTATACAGACAGCTGCTTGTATCAAGAAATGCATTTGGCTCTATGCAATGCTATTTTGCATATCTGTGATGAAGTCATGAGGGCTGATCCCTGTTTGAGATTTCCAGGGTGGTGGCTGTAGCCCTGGTTAGATCCTGCGCCCACCTCCCTGGTCAGGCATCACTAATGGTACTTGCAGATCCCCAGCAATGGCCTCTGTGCAGCTCTGTTGCAACATCCCCTGGCAGTACCTCGGCCCTGGCTCCCACAGCATCCGTGCTGCTCTAGGCTCCTCTAGTAGGGAGGAGGACCTAGGTAGATCCAGAAGCAGAAGAGCAGTTTTCCTTGCGGCTTTGGTTGAGACGGGCAGTGAAGCCTCTCCTTCCTCTCCCTGGTATGGTGGCTTGTATGGGATTCTGTAAACACCTTTCCCTGCTCGTTTGGAGGCACTGGTCCTGCTGGGAACGGGTTAAATAGATTTGCTATAGCAAATGCTTCATCGAGGTGGGAGTGGCTCTCTAAAAAGAGGATCTAGGGTGTGGGTTGAGTCCTCCTGAGGGAGGAACCCGAGGAACAGCTAAGCCTGGGAAAGCAAGAGCCCAGACAAATTGTGTTGGCCAAAGTTGTTAGTTTCTCTCTCAAAGCCACGCCTCGGGAAGGGGGTGGAGTGAGTCCGGCCTGAAGCATGCAGATTGTGTTTTAGGTCATGTTGGTGAAAGTATCTGTCTCTAAATCCCATCAGGGACCATGTGTGGAAGCTGCGGGTGATTCCTGCTGCACTGCAAACAGACCCAAAGTGGTTAGCTGGGGAGGGAATACACTGTGAACACAGAGCTGTGAGTTGAGGGGTTGCATCCTTTTACCATGTTGCAGTGATGTGAGCATGAGTCCCTCTAATAGCCAGCCCCCCCCATGACTGTTCCTTTTTGTGTGTTTATTTTTGTAGGGCAACCTCATGTTGCTTGAAAGAAGACTACAGAAGTGGCTATTTTTATACTTCTCTGTTCATCTGCTTGCTTCACAGCTGGGCTGGTTGTGTTTTAGGGGTTGAATACAGCTTAGCCTTTCCAAGTGTGGCTTGGAAAAAACAGATGTTTCAGTTCCTGTCTCCACTGCCGATGTTCCCATATGCCACATTTCCAACAGTAGGACATCAGTGCTGGCACACAGGCCCTGAACTGCGCATGGGGGGAGGCCCCGCGGGGCTCTTCTGCTCTCCAGCATCCGTGTGCCATTTGTGGAGCTGTCAGGAGAGCCGGCCACACAAGTGTTAACTTCAAGGAGATGCACATGGCTCCTCGTCAGCACCTGTGTGCAGCCCAGTGCCGGCGTCTTGCTGGCAGCGGGACTGGCGTTCTGTCAGTATGGGAATGTTCACGGGTTTTGCCTCATGGGTTGCTTCTGTGCTATTGCTTAATGACTTTCACATGCAGAGGCTGCATAGCTGGTTGTGAGAGAGAACCATCCGAGTCACACTCTTCAGCCAGTGCCAGGCAGTCCATGGGGTGATAAGAATAATAATCACGGGCCCCATCCCGTGACGCGTGCTCCCAGTGCAGTGTCTGTGCCATGTTTCCTCCCCTGGGGTTCAGAGAGCTGAGGGAACGGTTGGAAACTGCAATGAAGTGCAGAGTGGAGTCTCTTAAGAAAAGTGTTGCAGCCACATTCCGTCCACTTAGCTGTGCTTTTTATTCCTTCAGACACCTCTGTTTAAAGCTGCATTTCTTCAACAGAAAGAGGAACGAGACAGGGTTTTTGGGACAGTGTCTTGCCTTGTCACCCACAGACAGTCACAGGAGCATTGTGAAGACCTTGTGAAAGCATCTGTGCTCTGCTGGAGCGTGTGCAGACAGCATTGTGTGCTGCCTGGAGTGTGGAGCTGGCCCGCGGCAGGGTGGTGTTTCACCCCTCCCCAAATGAAAAGGGCTGGAAAGCTTTCTGGAAAGAGTGAGTTTTTAAAAAGAGGAGTTTGGATATGGAAAGAGCAATCAACTGGCACTTTAAACATTTTCTGCTGCTGTACCACCTCTGGGATCTCATAGTTTAGGCACAGTGTGGACACAGCAAAGAGACAGCCCTCACCCAAGACCTGCAAAAGTCACCCAAGTCTAAGCAATCCTGCAAAAGCCTAAGCTTGGAACACGGGCACTTGCCTTTGAGGTGTTAGTGGAGCTGCTGCTATTCTGGTCTCATAAATGATTCCAGCAGGCCCTATAGCAACTCCTCAGTGATTTGTGTCACGAAACTGCCCTTGCACCTAAGCATAGCACAATTTAAAAAAAATCTTCTCCTATTTCTAAACCAAAACAAAGTACTCATCTGAAATAGTATGCAGGGTGATTCCCTGGGAGAAGAGTTTCCATTGGAAAAGATCTTGGCTTCTGACCAACTCTGTAAAGCAGTTGTGGAGGGCAGCTCATTATTGCTACCTGGGTGATTTTCTAGAAGAGGACTGTTAAAACAAGTAACAAGTTGGTGAAGCCGTTAGTCAGGATCCCTTCTCGGCTGCTTCACTGCACGGTAAAAAAAAAAAGGTTCCCTGTCCTCCCGGACTCAGGAGGCAACTGGAAGTAGAGAGCCACTGAAATGAACAGAGTGACGTTGGCCAGAGATTCATAAGTAATGAATTAAATCTGTGCAGAGCAAAGGTTTTTATCAGAGTGTGGGAACGTTATTTTACTCCTACAGAGGGAAAAAATGAAGTCACTGGCTTTATAGACTGAACTCTGCCTAGATTTGCAGCCTCTGATTGCATGGATCAGTGCAAAGTTTGTATCAGAAGTCTTAAAAAATTTAGTGTAGACAAAGCTGAGGTGGTAGGACAAAAGCTAGAAGAGGCCAAGGGTTACACTGTGCTAGTCTTTCAGTTATGTTAAGAAAATTCACTGTAGCTAATATATGCGGTGGATTGCATTCATACCAGCAGTAAGTAACGGCCCTACTTAAGAAAAAGAAAAAAAGAAAACTGCTGCCTCTTTGTGCAGTAAAGCTGTTATAGGGCATAGCACATACTAGACAGCACCATGGAAACAAAGCTTGAGCTGTCTGGGTGGTACTTGAGGTTCTGCTACACTGACACAACACAATTCCCAAGTTTTAATTTAGAAGAGAAGACACACCCCGTTTTTGGAGGTAGTGCCAGAAGCATCACTGGTTCTTGAGTCTGTGTTTCATACAACACAAAGTAAGTTCAGTAGCCCAACAGCCAGATCCTGAACTGAGACCCTTGGCCCTCACTGCTTTCCCTCTTGTCACTCATTGCACCCAGCGGTTAGCCATTTCTTGAAAATCTTTCTGCCTTTCCGGTGCTTGCAGGAGAGTAAACTGTCAAGGTAGCAATGTCACTGTCCTTGAATAATTTAGTTTCTGATTACATGCACAGATTGCATCCGATACAGCCACGAATTTAAGTTACATTACTTTATATTTGCTTTGTGCTGAGTGTAGTGACCCGTGTTATGCAGCCAGTCAGATTGGAGTGTTACCCTCTGGCATAATTCAGAATCTGCAGCATTTAGAGCGTTAATTACAGCTAGCCATCAGATCTCTTAAAACAAGCCAGCAAAGCCTACTGCTGCATTCTGACTTCTTGTGGATTAGCTGTGACCCATCCAAGTCTGTAGCTTGATCCCATAGCTTCAGAGAGAACTGGGAGAGGACACTGCGTCTGGAAATTAATCTCCAACACCCCCACTCCCACAAGATGCAAAGCGTCTCCTGACGTAGATGCACTATAGCTGCTTGGGAAAGGTACTTCGTAAGTCATCAGAGAGCCCTGGCTCTTATGGGGGTGTGCAGCCCTACTTCTCATCCTCTCCACTTGCAAGTGGTTGGTCTGGTCAGCAACGTGGAGCACCTTTTTTCTCCGTGTGCAGGCTGACCACAGCTCTGGTTTGTTCCCACAGAGGGGAAGTGGCAGTGGAGCTGGTGTTGTGTTTATTGGCTTGCTCTGCAGTTCCTGGAAGTTGCTAAATTCTGCAGCAGCCATGGAGGTTGTGTGCAGTGTGCTTAAGGCCAGGGTTTGCTTCCCCCTCTGTTCTTCTCCCCTCTGCAATCAGGGAACTGACGTGCATACCTTAGTTTGGGAAGAAAGCCGAGCTACTGGGGGCAGTGTTGTCTAACAGCTGGAACACAGAGGGGAAAGTGGGACTTCGCGGTTTTGTTTTCAGTTCTGACCCTGGTTGTGTGGGCTGGGCTGTCATTGATTCATCTGCGCTCAGTCTCCCCTGTCTGAGCAATGGGGCTGGTGCTTCCTTGCCTCGTGGGAGTATTGTAGTGGTTATTTATGGGGATTAAATGCTTGTGGAGGGCCTCAGTGCTTGGCTGCTGGATAGATGCCCTGGATTTCTATTTCCTATTGCCTGGTGCTCTGCCATCCTCATGGAAGGCAGCAAAACGTTATCCCGTACCAGCTCCTGGGAAGCTGAGTCTTCACACTCAGCAAGGTAAATGGCTGGGCAGCAAAACACACACATGTACTTGTTTTGACAGACTTGTTGGTAACCTTGGTCCTGCCTTCCCACCCCTGCTTGTGCTTCAACCTCTTCTTGCTGTCATCCTCCAAACTAAGCAGGTACCTACTCTGTGGCAGGTACTGGACGGAGCCAGCCGGATCTCACTGCTAACGTAGCTAGAGAACCATTGCTTTTTCTTTCAAAAAAAGGAAAGTTTTGGTTTCTGCCTAAATGTATTTTTTTTGTTTCATGGCAGTGCCGTCAGTTTCCCAAAACAGAGACCCCCCAGCCCCAAACGAGAAGGCAGCGCTGCCTCCAGCCCAGGGCTGGCTCCTGAGAGGAATGTGGCTGGTCCCTGCGGCCCCAGAGGGACGTGGCGCTGGGAGCGTTTCCTCGCCAGGAGCAGCCTCGGGAAAGGGCTGTGTGGTGCCAGGGGTGGATGCGCCAGGCTAGAGCCATGCTGGGGGACGGCATGTCCCCCCCAGCAGACCTGCAGCCATGCTAGGGCGGCTTGCTGCAGGGTGGCTCTCCAGGGCCAACACCTCACTTTTTCCCCCCAAAGCATCCTACCTCAGCTAGCAAGCCATTTACTTCAACCAGGCAACTTTTTACTTCAATTGGGCCCCACTTTACCTCAGCCAGGTGACTTTTTACTTCAGTTGGGTCCCACTTTACCTCAGCCAGGCAACTTTTTACTTCAGTTGGGTCCCACTTTACCTCAGCCAGGCAACTTTTTACTTCAGTTGGGTCCCACTTTACCTCAGCCAGGCGACTTTTTACTTCAGTTGGGTCCCACTTTACCTCAGCCAGGCGACTTTTTACTTCAGTTGGGTCCCACTTTACCTCAGCCAGGCGACTTTTTACTTCAGTTGGGCCCCACTTTACCTCAGCCAGGCGACTTTCGACTTCATCCAGGCACCGCTTTACCTCAGCCAGGCACCAATTTGATCTCACCGGCTGCCATACTGCTTCAGCTGTGGGGTGGCTTCTGCTGTCTTGTGCCATTTGCCTCTCCCAGGTAAGGCAGCCCACAGCTGGGGGGTCTGGCAGTGGGTTGCTGTGGCGTTAGCAGTCTGGCCCTGTTTCTTGGCCCTCCAGCAGCCCTCCTGGCTGCCATCACCCATCAGCCTGTTGCAGCCCCTGTGGCACCGTGGGGCCCATCATGGCTCTTGGCAGACAATGGGCCCTCTGGAAACTTAGCGTGTTGTCTGGGCTGGTGCATCCACCTCCTCTTCTGCCTTTATGGCCTCTGCATGGTCAGCACCCGTCGGGCACACAGGGCCTTGGTGTGGTGTGTGCCTCACACTGATGCGGGGCTCAGCCACAGGGAAAGGGTGCCATGAGCCACCCCGTGCCCCAGGCTGGGCGCCCCATGGGGCTGAGCTGGGCCTGCCGTATCCCGGGGCTGCCGTGTCCCGGGGCTGCCGTGTCCCGGGGCTGCTGAGCCCCAGGGCTGCTGAGCTGGGCCTGCTGACACCGCTGCAGTGCGGGTTCGGGATCAGGCAGTCGGTAGCTCTTGGCTGTAGTGCATACTACAAGATCCCCGCTGTTAGTTGTTTGTTTAATGATGGCTGATTAGAGGGAGAGGAGGCTGGCCCTTTCCTCCTCCTTAGGGGGTGCGTTTCGGTATTCTGACAGGGAGTTTGAGGATGTCTTGATCCTCTGCCTAATCAAACTCAGTGAAGGGCAAGAAGAGCCTGGTCTCTGCTGCGTTGCTGCCACTGCAGCCTGGAGCACGGCCTTCCAGAGGGAGTGGTTCTGACTTTTACAATACGAAACACATTTCAGCAGCATCATTTTTTTTTTCTTTATTGAATCTAAAGCGAAAAAGCCCTCAGCAGGAGCTTGAGCTTACTGTTGGGATGAGACACAGGCACGTGGCAGGGATGGGTCCCAATTCTTCTGGCTGCAGTTCAGATTTTACACTTGTTTCTTTTCACTTCTTGGGGTCCTAATTCTTGCTGGCTCATGGGCTGTCTGGCAGTAGCGAAGCCATCATTGGCCACCTATGAGGAAGGTAATCAGTGGCAGTGTGGGTGGCAGAAGATCAGCGCAGGGGCAAGTGTGGGCATCTGGTGTGACTATGAGAATGGTCCTGTCAGATTTATATTACTGAATTAATCTACAGAATTAAACAGCATGGTAGACTTGTATTGTTTTACTGTGTTTCTGTGCAGGCCACAGACAGTTGAGAGTCTTGGCATTGCAGCATCAGGTCCTGGCTTCTGCAGAGGTGTGTTTTAGTCCTTCCTACCTACTCTTTCAGATGGACCACTTTGTGCTGGGCAAGGGCTGCTCTTAAATCCCACTTGGCTGTCAGTATGTGGAGGCTGTGAAATACCCTGGCTCTCACACTGCAAGTACAGGTTTCTGGGTTTTGGGGTACTGGATATCTATGTATTTAAGGTCTCCATATACATTTTTAGCTGGTGTCTACCTGCCCTGACTGTGCGCTGTGAGGGTCCTGGTGTTGAACAGTTGAAGCAGACACCTGTTGTGGTTGCACGGGTGGCTCAGCACCACTAACTGATGAAACCCAGGCATGACAATGGGAGCGCAAGAGCCATTTACTCACGTGTTGCTCTCTGTGCCAGGGACTTTGGTGACAGGCTGTGGTGGTAAGTGGCTTTCAGCAGATGCTTGTGAAATTGTACAGTCCTTCTCCTAGTGGGAGGAAATACTGAACTTTTAATGTTGGACCCAAAGACACTTTGTCCTGAGAGCAGAGCAGAGCTTTCAGGCTCTTGCCTACTGCTAGTCCTTGGGTGATGAAGAAGAATCTGGGGATTAAATTCCTGACACATCAGCAGTGCTGGCATCTTTTTGTATGTAAAGGTACTAGAAAGCCCAATTCAAAAGGCAGAGGTTTGCTTGGATCTCCAGTGCATGGCATCCTGATATGTGTGGGTTTGTAGAAAAGACCCAAAGCTCTAGGAACTGGTTTTTATATCTGTTGTGCTGTGAGGCCTGGGCAGGATTGGGACCTTGTAGTGCTGGATGCTGTACGCAAGCATACTGCATAACAGACGTTATCCTCAGGATCTTGCAATAAAAATAGACAAGGCAAAAGAAAAAGGAAGTCTTCCTGTTTTTCAGCTGGGTAAGGCTGTAACAGCTTTATGCTCATAGAGAGTAAGGGAGTTGCCTGAGGTCATACAGGGAGTTTGTCCGAGCCTGGCACTGAGTCCTCCCAGTCTTCTGAGGTGCAGCTGAGTGTGATAAACACGTGGACTTGCACGTGCACATGGGGCCAGTCCGATGTGAAGCGTGAGATGACTTGCTGGGGGTGGACATGCATCTAACTACCACTGATGTGAAGCATCTTCAGACTGGCAGAGCTGCATCCATTGTAAAGGCAGCACAACATGGCTTAGATGTGGTTCATTTCAGAGTGGGGAGAGCAACACCTAGTCATTGTCACTTTAGTCACTTTAGCTACTTTGTGAAGAGCTGTCCCTGCACTAGCCCCTGCTCCTGGTGTGCGTGGGGGTCCTGCCTTTGCAGGCCTGTGTAGAGACTGTTCCTCCGTGGTGACCTCCAGGAAGCACGATTCATTTAGGTAAATTTGGTGTGACAAGAGGAACAACATTTCATCATGAATTTGTGCCAGGGTTCTGGATTAATCATTACTGCACTTAATGGGTTTTAACTCAAAGCTAGAACCATCTGCATCACCTAATGACTCTCCAAGCAAAACCAATGGGGTATCAGATTTTGGCATGGTTCTGCTACCCGGAACTGGGGTTTCTGCAAGGCATGAGGGAACGGAGAGTAATGGTTAATAGGTAGGATGGAGTTAATCATTCACTGAATTCCTTAGCTACAAACTCTCTCGTTGGTATGTTTTTTTGGTGCATTGCTGGAAAGGAAATTGGGGTATGTGAAGCAAAACCATATTTAACAAGTCACAGTAGCCCTGGTGTGTGTAGGATTTCTTGCCTTTTGCTGAGGGTGGAGCTCCCATGTGGGAGGAGATGCTTGGAGGATCTGATAGAGCTGAGCAGTGCTGGGAAATTTGATATATCTGCACCTTTCACTTTGGATGCCTGGGCCAGAGACTGAAGAAGGAAGTGTCTGGCCTTTCACCTGCCTGAGACCCAAGGCAGAGACCTGTATTTTTCTTGCAGCAGCCAATGGCATCACCAATGGCTCAAACAGAAGTGGGAAAACTTATCTTAATTAATAAAATAGCAAGGATCCAATTGCTTACAAGAGTCCAGCCCTGCCAGCCAAAACATGAGTCAGCTACCTCTCATAAATCTTGAGATTAAAAATAAACCAAAAAAGGCCAAATGTTGTTGCCTTCTGAGTTTTGAGCCTGAAGTCCAATGTAGGAAACATTTGGAGACATCTGTGCTTCTTAATAAGGACATGTAGAGGAAAAGAAAGACTTCAGCAAGATAAAAGGGAAGGAAAACAGAGATTATAATTTAATGTCATGATTCCAGGAGACAACTTTAGGGAACCCACCACTTCTTTTACAGCAAGGCTGAGTATATCTTCTGATTCCTTTTTTGGGGGTAAAAGTGGGTCATCCAAAGCCACGTACCGTGGGACTAGATAGAGGAACTGCTTAGGATTCAGGTGAGGTTGATACAGGCTTTGAGGTTCCTAAAGAGGCAGATGAAATCTTGAGTATCATGTTTAGAGGATTTATCATGTGAACAGATGGATTGTATGACATTTCTGCTGTTTAGAGGTAAATATTTAATCTGTAGGTAACCCAAGGCTGAACTGAATGCTGTACCAGACAGAGCTAGCCTTCGATCCAGGAATCTGAGTCTGCCTTCCTCTCCCTCCCAGCCCTGATTCACTTCCCAAACACCACTCAGACCTTGAGAAATTTTATCCCCAAGTTTCTGGCTTTTGCCTCTTTGTGAGGCTAAAGAGTGGTTGTAGAGTTGGGGGTGGTGGCTGCAGGGTGGTTGCAGAATTGGGGATGTGATGTGCCCAACTGTGACAGATTGACTGTCCAGTGCTGGCTGGACCCGAGAGGTGTGACTGTAATTGGGACCTGTGGGTTCAGGGTGTATTTAGTGGGTAGCACCAAATAAAAGTACTGTGAAGTATTTAATGGGAAGGGCAAGTTCTTCCAGCTCACTCTTTCATTTCAGAGGTCTTAATTCTTCCAGCCTCACTTTCTCCACTATTTTACCAGTATTTTTCTCATGCTTTCTCAGGACTCCAGTGAAAAATTGTGATTGAAGCCTGATTCTGATCTGTCTTGTAGTCAAGATCACAGTGTTGTTCAGCTGAGTACTGCAAACCTACGCCAGGAGTTACATAGGTGGGAGAACAGATTCAGACTTTTCCGTACTGGTAGAGCTTGTGAGCCTTTGAATGCCAAGTCTAACAGCTCATGCCAGCCCCTGGGGTGTCTGCACATAATAGACGTGGATGGATTGCTTGTGTAGCTGATTGTTTCCAATTTGAAACTACACCCCCTAATTGCTCACTGTAAGTTAGCAGGACTCCCCATGTAGAACCTTGTTAGACAGCACAGTTAATAGGAGAGCAGAGGGAGCATTTTAAAGTGTGTTGTTTGATGATACGTTGAACTAAGGCAGATTTGTCGAAGAGTACCGATGCCATTGATGGAGAAATCTTGCTGTAGTTCTACTCCCCATTTCTGAGCCAGCAGTCGTAGGACTGGGCTGTCTTCACATCAAGAAAGGTAGGTTGTTACAAGGAAAGGATGGATTTAATTTGCTGGCACTTTCTTGCATGGCTTTTTTTTTGAGTCTTTTAAGATCCCAGGTAGGATGAGTATGCTGGCTGTTTCCAGGATCCTCTGGGAGCTGCCGTTGTGCAGGAAGGGGCTCCTGGAACCAGCTCTGTGGTTGCATTTCTTGGGAAGTCTCTCCCATTTCGTTCCATGCTGTTAGTGATGTTCCCAACCCAGTTTGCCTCCTCCATTAAGATGAAGCCACAGTCTGGCAAGGAGGGGGAGAGGTCATGGGGGGAGAATTCTGAAATCACTCGAATCCACGTTCAGAGACATCCAGTTGCGAAAGACTTTTCCTGGTAGGGGAAAGTGTTGGTTCCACAGGGTGTTTCATAAACCACTGCCTGCTGCCTTCTTCCTGGGCCTCTCTCTGTCCCTGCTGCCAGACTCTGGCCAATTAAATGTGTGCAGTCAATCAGAGTCTGCTGGTCACTTTTCAGACAAAAAAAAAAAAAAGGGGGTGGGGTGGGGAGAAAATTGCCAACCTTTTGGAAGCGCAGGGCCAAGTACTGTTCTCAGGAGCACTGCTGCAAATGCAGAAGAGCCTAGCTAAGTCAGGAAAGGTCCTGCAGCACTTCACTGAGGGCTGAAGCCAGCCTCATGGGGAGAGTCACCTTCTTTCTTTAACTTCTGTAGCAGTGACCTGTAGCTCTTCATATTTTTTCCTCCTGCCATTCTGTCTTACCCTGCCACATCAGTTACAGTTGCCCTTTATCTGAAAGAAAGCCATATTTATATATCACTTTTGCTCACCGAGTCAAGGAATGCAGCAGCTTGTCCCTACAACACCTCTTCAATCACAGATTTGCTGGTGAACTCTTATCGCTGCTCTGTGCACATCTAGCACACTGTTTATCACTCACTTGCTACTCTGCTGCTCTGTTTGGCTCTCCTGTCTGCTATGACAGGCAGATGGAGCAAAAAAAAGCCAAATGAGAAGGAAAAATAAACCAGTTGGTGTTAGTCATGCTGCAGAATGTGTTAGCAGTTCAACAATGGCCTTAAACACCTAGTGGGATCCAATTTAAACCCATAAAAGTGAGGAAATCCAGACTTGGAGCCTGTTCTTCTACCTGTGTAAGCAGCCATGCATGTAGCAGTTGTGGCACAAGCAGCCTAGGAAGGCGGTTTTTTTACTCCATTAAACAATTGTCATTTGTTTCCAAGGATTTTCTTTTATTGCTGCTCCTATTTCTTACAGCAGGAAATTAAAAAAACGCCAAACATACAAAACACAGATGCAAATTTTTATTTGCTCAGATTATGCTGGATGTAGGAGCTTGGGCTCCAGGTAGCTTCCAAAAATTTTCATAATATTTGATGATGAATGTAATAAAACTATATGAAATCCAAGCTCAGGCATCTGAGACCAGGAGATCTGCCTTTGTGTGATACCTGGGAACACTAGTAACAAGTACAACCCCCCTTCTGCATTTGCAACCCAGGCCTAAGCATGGGCAACTAATGGTTATCTCACTTCTAATGCGTTGCCTTCCCTCTTCACTTCATCTGCTGTAAACCTTGGCATGATCCCATTATCTTAGAAGGTTTCCAAACCCCGTAGGAGCTGGGGAGCTGGACTCCCTGCGTAGGACCCAAAATGCCTAATATACCTTAGAGTCATCCCTCGCTCTCCCTGAGTCTCTCCCTTCTGGGATATCAGAAGAGCCTCAGCCCCATGGTGAGGAGTGAGGACGGAGGTTTGTGAACATCCTGCTGCATCTCTGAGCAAGTGCAGCAGCCGGCAGCCCTGGTGCAGGTCCCTCCGTGTGCTTGTGTGTGCTGACCGGGAGGACTCTGCAAGTAGGAAGCGTTTGCCAGACATGGCAGGCAGCGCTCAGAGTTTTCTGGCAGGAGGGTGTGGAAAATGTTGGAAAGGAAAATCGGAGCAAAAGCAGTCTGTAGCTCAGTTTGCCTTGAGATCAGATGTGCACACAGGGCTGGGGACCTCTGCATCACATGCTCCTCGGTCCCTCTGCTGGTATGAAATCCCTCTTCAGTCACTGCTATACTTATAATCCCTACATGCTCCTAACTTTATTTTATTTGATTTTGAGGGAAACAGTAGCTTTTTGATAACTGTCCAGGGGATAAAATGGGACAGACAGACTACTTACTGGGAAAAGCCTTGGGGTCTTTGTTTTCCTGAACCCACCGACCGAGTCTAAGCTGCTATTTGTATTGAGAGAGAGGGGTGCAATCAGTGTGGGTTGACGCTGTTTGAATAGGCATGACTGGGCAGTGATCCCAGCATGACTTAGCCAAATGTGGGACTGGTTTTGTCTTTGAGTGCATGACCCAGGACGTTTTCTGACCAGTGGTGCCCAGGCTGTGCTTTCCTCATCAGCTGGAAAGCAGCATTCCCAGCAGCTCTGCCCTCCCAGGCATGCACGAGGTGCCCAGCAGTCTGTCAGGGCAGTGTGGCCCTGAGCTGAGTGGGGGACAGCACAGTCGTGTTGCCCTGTTGGCTGCTGCTAAGGAGAGGGAGCTCCAGTATTTGTCATTGTCCCAGAGAGATCTGGGCTTAGTCCTGTCAGCAGAAAGCAGCACCTCTCATCTGACAAATCTGCAGAGAGCGGACTGTGGATTGGAGTCTACCTGTCCTCACATCGGCAGCATGATGGAGGATTGAGTTCTTGCTCCATGACATCCCTTTCCTAGTGCACTGGTGATTCTTCTTTCTGTCTTAACTCTGCTTTCACATGGGATTGCACCCTTAGAGAGCCGTGGCTGTATTTCAGCCGTGGATTACAAAATCCCTGTGCAGAGAGGGTGCTTCAGTGAGTTAAATTGGTAATGTCCTTTTGGATCCGAGAGGAAGAGGGGTGCTATGGAAACGTAGCTTGTTATTATATGGGAATGAAATTTGTTATTTCACTCTTCTGCCTCAGTTTGTGATTACACCATGGAGCAATTTTTAGCCTTGGCAAGAAGGTGATTTAGCAAAAGACCAAAGATGCAGCTTAACTCAGTGTCTACTATAAATCCTGAGAAACGATGATGCCATCTGAGGCTCCGCGCGCTTTGAGAACTGGGCAGATTTTCTTTCTGCCAGCAGAGCTGATACAAGGTCTGATTTGTGAATGTGATACTTATTGACATTGCTGTGGTGTCCAAAGATTACCAGGGATGTTTTCCAAAACCCTCCAGAGTCTCTATATGGAGCCTAAGAAGGGATCAGACTGTATTTACATGTCCTGCTGTGCCAAGCCTGCTCTTGGTAGCCTTCCAGTCTCTGCAGTACTCTGAGCAGAGGCAATGGATGGTGCTAGCAGGGCACAGAGCACACCGGTGCCTGCTTTGCCTGCTACACAGCACTGGAGAGCGGGCTGCATGCCTCCGCTTGTTGGGGGCACGCTGTAGTATTTTCTTTGGCTTGGCATTGTGTGGGTTCATGTTTTTTTCCATTTTAAACAGAGCAAATTTACTGGTGGTTTGTATTTACCGCTGACACCCTCTTACACAATCACCCTCATGTTTTTTTATCTTCAGCTTATGAAGAATAAAGTAGAGTAATTTTGTATTTAATCATTAAATTGAGACATAGTCTAAGGCAGTTGCCTGAACCTGAAGTGAAGCACCAGCCTCGCCAAAGACTTCTCAACAGCAATGTCAGTGTTTCATTTTGAGTAGCACTGTGCTGGAGGGGGGACGAAACTTTGGGTTTCTGTTTTACTCCACAGAAAGTGAAACAACAACAAAATCAATCTGTTTACGATAGGAAAAAAAATATCTGTGTAGAAGTGGTGTGACTTTTTTTTTTTAAGGTGCCTGTCTCTGCCCCAGTGACATCAGCACTGTTGGGTCTGTAATGGTTCATTTCTCTTTTCTTGGTGTGTGCTTTGATAACTGTGTGATGTGCAATGGCTGTGGGTATTAGACAGCAGTAAACACCAGTAGTTCAGGTGAATCATCAGAGGACCTGTGCCTGGGAACTTTGAAGAGAAGCTGAACTGAGGAAGATTTAAGCTGACTAATTGAGAAAAGATTTCTTAGAGGAAGAATCAGCTCCTGGGGAGAATCCCCTGTGCTGCAGTCATTTGAAACTGGAGTGGAGAGAGACTGGGCAGGCTGTGCTGGGGCAGACCTTCCTGTACCCATGCTCTGTTCCCTGTGAGCCTTTGGCACCTCTGCTTCGTGCTGGGTTGTTTTGGTGAGGGGAGCAGGTAGGGAGCACCATGGGGTGCTGAGCCCCTGAGCCACTGTGTCAAGTCCCAACACATGCTTTGGGGAGTAGGCAATAATTTAACATATTATACAGTTTGATGTACCTGTACCTATTGACCTGGGAAAGAAACGTCTCTTGGCTTTGCATATGAAAATAGAAAAAGGAAGGTTCATAGTATAGGCTGCTGTTGCTGAGGTTCACCCCTGGGCACAAAGCCAGCACAAACACCGCCCATGAAACCACTTCAGCCTTATTCTGAGGTCTTGAGGGGGACAGGAGTGTTTCACAGGCCTTGTTCTGGTCTTGTACACAGGGGAATGCTTAACCCTGGCTAGCTGAACCACAACACTTGGGACTTCTCACCAGGGCTGCAACACATGGCATCTTGAGCAGATGCAGAAATTAAACTGTGGACTCTGGCATGTCCCCTGTCTGTTCTTGAAAATATGATTAAGAAATCGGGGGGAAAATGCATTGCAAAAACTGCAGGGAAGGGATGCTTGCCAGAAAGAAAGAATAATTAAAGAAAAAGGGTGGCTGTAGTAGAAGAAAAAATGCTGATTGTGAATCATCAACTGTCCATGACTTTCCCACTGTAAAAGGTTGAATGGTCCAGTCTGTGTATTTGTGCTGGCAGTGAGTGATCTCTACAATAACAGCCATACCCTGTTTAGCTTTGCTACTATTTGGAGAATCTGTGCCAGGATGTATTGGAATCCCCCAGACAGGCATTTAGAAGATCTTTTAAAACTGGGGAGGCTGTGGGAGCAAAAACCCTTACTCGGTCTCCAGAGAAATTGGCTTTGTTTAAAAAAAAAAAAAATCCACAGTAGGATGCTGAAGTGTGGTGAGATGTTTAATACGACAGCTTTTAATGCGATCAGGAAAGGAATACCTCCCAGTAGTATTTGCAGGTATTAACCCATTAGGAAGATTAGCAGAGTTGCAAGGCCTTTTTCTTTCCCTAGACAGTTTATTCCACATAATGATGTTTTAAAAAAAGGATTATAGGCATTGGTCCTATGGGAGAAAGGAACAGACACTGCAGCAATCCTCTCTTTAACAGATCACTGACATGAACTGTAGCCTGAAGTGGTTGAAATTATCCTTTCTGTGATTCCCTCACAACAAAATCAGACCAACTGTGTCTCCATTATCTGTTAAATTTGAGGGAGAGACATCCCTTTTCTAAAGTTGATCAGAGAAAGAGGCACCTCCTTGTGAGGAGAGGATTGTGGGTACAGCCAGCCGGTCCCACCAGCTCTCTGCCTGCTGTGCTTCCACTAGGAAGCAGACTGGGATCTCTGAGCTTCTTCCCTGTACACTGTGGAAAGGCTGCTCTGATTTCCTCCTGTTTTTCCCCAGGCTGAGTTAAAGCGAATGCTCTGGAGATAACGTGTTCTTGACCTGAGAGCGTGTGTGACTTACATACCTGTGTGGATGATATATGTGCCAGGACAGGGGATGATGCCTGGCACCAAGCTGTGGATGTTGCGAAGGATCAGGGCCCTCTGTGTCTTTCCCCAAGGAAGCATGGAAGTTCTCCCTAAGAAGCATGCACTTTCTGCTGGCTCAGCTGGTGGTGGCGTTTGGATGCAGCCCCAGCTTGCCCACTTAGCCTGCAGCAGGAGTCCTTCTAGGCAGCATGTTGTAGGAAGAGTCTGCAGTTGCTGAAGGTCTTGTGGGCTGCAGTAAAGCAGCACAGAAGCTGTGTTACAGCCAACAGAGGCAAGCCCAGGAGGGTCTTTGACTGAGCCAGAAGTCGGAGGTAAATTGTTCTCATTGCTCTGGACAGGTGGAGGTCAGTCGGTGTCAGTGGGGAGAGTTGAGCTGAGGGGAGCAGTGTAAAAGCAGGTTATCTCGAGGTCAGCTGCGTCTTTCCAGGATAAGCTGATGCCTTGACTGAAGCATTCTTCCAGAGCTCTTTCCAGGGATCTGTCCTTTGGTCTCCACCCCGTACCTCCAGATATGTTGCATAGTGGATTTATCAGCCATTAATATTTGGCAGAAGTGTCGGCAGTTATTCGTCCCAGGCAGATCATGTTAAAGTTTTGGCTCTCTCCTGTCTGGAGTTGAAATTTTCCAAGCAGCGAGTAGAGAGTTAGATGTGCAAGTCCTGTTTAACTCGTGAGATCCGAACCTATGCTTTCTGCAGCGTCAGGCTCGTGTCTTTCCAGCTGTATCACTGCTAACATGTCGGTTGTGCCTTCTGTACCCATGGCACATTAAGGAGCTGTTGGCGTCTCTTAACGTACGACGTGTGGACATGAGTGGGTCCCTGGGGTACTTCTGTTGGCTTCAGGGCTGAATTTGTCCCATGCTGATTGAACAACTTTTGTCCTAAAATCCTCTGTAATTCTTGCGATTTTGTACTTTGCCCTTCTCGGCAGGAACATTTGTTGGCTGTTTTGATGGGTTGAGTAGGGAAAGGCCCATCTCCTCCGATGAAAGAGATATGACTAAACCCCAGAGTTTAGCTGATAATGATGCAAAGAGTGCTAAAACCAGGATGGGTTTGGAGGAGGACACTGAGCAGACTCCTGTGCACAGTGGTACAGAGAAGAACCAGAAATGTACCTCACCTGCACCCAGGCCTGGCACATGTTCTGACTTGATGAGGACCTCCACCATGCTGGCAGCAGCATCGGTAAGACACCAACCCTGAAGAAGCACAAAGCATGGCCAGTGACCAGAGCAAACCTCCGCTGATGGCTTCTGGGTGATGGGTCTGACCTGGCTGCTGGAGGAGCCTCAAGAGAAAGGAGATTTCCATCTTCGTGCTTTCCCTTGAAACTCCCAAGAGGGAGGGCAGACAGTTCCTGTGGTGGGTGTGTGGTCAGCTGTCTCTGCTGAAGCCTCTGGGTTTGTATGTAAGCCAGGATTAGCTGGGTGATGGAGGATAAGGAGATGGCAGGGGCTCCTCAGCCCATACATGCTCTGATCCCAGCAGTGGAGGCAGTGCTAGGGAGAGGAGCAGCGTTGTGTGGTTTCCATCCCGTGCATACAGCTTGTACCGCCCGTGTCTCCTCTTGCTGGAGTGAGCGGTCAGCTCTTCGCTGCAACAGCAAAGAGACGTCTGGAGATCTCCTGCAGGGGACAAATGGGTTACTGTTTCCCAAGCCTGTTCACAAGGTCTTTTAGAGGGGGCAGCTCTGCTGCAGAGCTCGGGGCCCTGCTGAGGCCCAAGCGAGCTGCTCATTTCCCTTTGTACCTACTTCGGGGCCTCTGAACATCAGCATTTTTTGGAGCAGAAATATTCTGACTGCATCACAGAAGACTTTCTAATGCTAAAAGGAAGCAACCCAACCACACACATTATTAATGCCAGAAACAAGCAAATGCATTTTGTACTGGAACCAGCAGGTCTATATTGGGTTCTAATTGTTTTTTGTTTTCAGAAGGAAGATGTTTAAGGATCTATAGTGAACATATTCCAAAAACATTCAGAGCAGAGCCCTCCAACCCAAACAACCACATTTGAAAAAGTAAGGAGGAGCTCATGTTGGGACCAGTACCAGCACAAGGAGATTAAGGAAAGGCCTGTCCCTCGGTGTCTTCTAAACCATTTCCCTTTTCTCTGTCTGTCTGTCTATCTGTCTGTCCAGTTGCAGAGCAGAACGTCTCTGTGTTTTTACTGTGCCTTGTGATTTATGGCACATAACGTCAACCAAAGTTGCTGTTTAATGAATTCCTTGAGCATTTCTATTTCAATAAGGTTTCATCGTGCTGACTTTGAATTATAGTGCCCTTGTGCTAGAACGATGTTTACAACAAAACAGTAGATTGGAAGCCCTTTCTCACTGGGAATTGTGGAAATATTGTTATCTCAAGCTTCAGAAGGAACTGTGATGCACAGAGATCACCTGAGATTCAGGCCCACCTGCCACCAGAGCACCTCTGCTGTGGTCAGACTGCACACCTCCATTTGGTTTAGGCTGCTTAACTAATCAGGTTTGCTCCCCGCCCACCGCCCCCCCTTAAATAGAGGAAGCTTCTAGATTTGATTCTAAATCTCCGTTATTGCCCAGCAGACCAGAATGTGAACTATGCATTTAGGCAGTTTCTCCGAAAGTGTTTTGTTTAGCTGATAGACACAGCAACTCCTACAGAACTGGATCCTTTAATGAAGCACATATTTAGGCATTTAAAACAACAGTCCCAGATTGTTTCTGTATTTGAAGAAGAAAGTCAGTTTGGGGGCAAACTGTTTGTCTGTATGTGTGTCTGTGTATGTATATATCTGTTTATCTCTCTGTCTAATTTCAGACCCAGAATATTGTAATGCCTAGGGATCCAGGGGGAAGCGAGCCAGGAAAGGAAAGGACATGTGCTGTAGGAACTAGGATAAATGATATTTGTTGGTGGATACTGCAGCAACACTCAGAATTAGAAGAGATGCTGCAAACCTAAAACCTCAGCCAACGTTTTAGAAATCACCCCTGATGTTGGATGCCTCTGGAACAGAGGGAGATCAGGGTTTCAGGAGCTGTCATCTGCAGACCCAAACGGCTTCTGCTGGACTCAGCTTCTGATGGGACTGCTGCTGGCATACAGGTCACAGCAGCCCAGTAGCACCTAGGTCTTTCTCTGGGCCACCTGAAATTGTCCCAGTGCTGGTCTGATGTCCCTGCCAGCACCTCTGCTCACACATGGCCTCTCCTCATCTCCCACTTTCCCATCAGCATTCCCTGAAACGAGTCATCCATTCCCATGTCTCTTCTGCCTTTGCAGCTCCCAACAAACACTGCTGCAGTCACGCCACCCCCATGTTCACACTGTGTACCTGGGGGGAGGAGGCAGTGAAATTTGGCACAGGCTAGGCTGAGCCCTCATCACCTGGAAGGACTGGATCCCCTGACACAGCTACAGACTAGGAGAGATGGAGGAGTCCTCATCAGTGAAGTTTCTGGCTATGATTGTGGTATCTTCAGCCTGATGAATAACAGAGCTTTGCCCTTGTTTCTGTTGGGAGAATAGCCCTTCCTGAGGGCCTGCAGGCTTTTTTCTGGTTGCTGTAGTGCAGGACTTGTTTCCCTTACGTACTCATCTCACTTCTCTTCCTGCTGTTGGTACAGGCTGCCAAATGTTTTGTTTCTTCCTCCCCCATAGATGTGTCTGTATCCAGTGCTGGTTTTGTTCCTGCTTTCCTTTAGAGACTGTTTTTTTTTTAACGTCAGTTGCATTTTTATCATATTTAGATCCTGTCAGTTAGAGATCACTGTGCAGCGTGTGGCAGGGGAGGAAGATGCTACACTGATCATGTCCTTCTTCCGTTGCCTGCCCCGTGGCCATCAGGATCAGACCAGGTTGGCTGAAGACCAGTGCCCAAAGGGTTTAACCAGCAGACCTGTGGCTTCCCCTCCTCTGCAGGCCATGGTGGGAAGCAGCCAAACCTCCCTCCAGCTCCTCCGGTGTTCATCTTGCTGTAGAGGGCTGTGGCAAACACTGCTTTTCATAGGTGACCGAGAGACACCCCTTGGCTTTGTGTCTCCTGGGTTTTAATACAAGACAAAATTGGGCACCTGAAAGAAATGTGGACCCCAGGCCTGGCTGAAATCTCTTGAAGGAGACCTCACAGAAGGGAATGCTCATCCCCGTGGCTAGCAACAGCGTGGCAGGGCAGCGGGTGTTGGGTCCCTGGGTATCTCCTGGCTCTCAGTGTGGGAAGGGGTGCACGGCACTGGGATGGGGCCGCAGAGAAGCTGCTCTCCGGGCTGGAGCTGGATGAGCGTTACATAACGCACCGCTCCGCTCTAGAGACACGTTCAAATGATTAATTTGAGGCTCTGGCAGCCGCTTCCCTGTAATAATATTTTAAACATTACTTTTCCACTGATCCTTGCCAGCAATCGTTATTTTGCGCTGTGGAGGCTGTAAAATTTCACTTCAAGGATGGGTTTCACTCCCGTTACAAAATGTGTCTGGAATGTGCAGATGTTTCCTTCGGGGAATAGTGAGCCAATCCGCTCTAACACATCATCCCCACGGGGAGGATTCAACGTGCTAAGCAGCCCTATTCACAAAATCACAAACAAACACACACACAGAGCCCTGTGGAGCTGTACCCGGGCCGGGCATGTCGCTCAAAGCCCTGTTGATGTAAAAAGCCCACCGTCTCTGCTGGAGCTGTGGAAGGCTTAGGTCTGGGCTGCTGCTGGGCTGCGGGGACACATGTGCTGGTCGCAGAGAGGTCCCTCTGCAGCCTGTGGGAGCTGTGCGTGCTGTTACTGCGATCGGCTTTTACACAGTGCCACATATTGCTGTTTTCTGGAGATGGATTAAAAGGACTATGAAAATTTTGGCTTACTGGGTGCAGATGAACATCCTGCAAGTGTCCAGGGGGTTTGCATGCCAAGGACAAAGAAGAGTTGCTGTAGATGCAGCAGAGTTAGAGAAGATGGAAAGATGGTATTTAATTGAACAAAAAAAAGTGCATGGAGAGTGGAGAATGCTCAAAGATGCTTTTTATGGAACAGTCACTGGTGGGTGGGAACCCCAGCAACTGGGACTTCAAATTCAGGCTGTAACCATCCCTGAGGAATATCTTATGGGGCTGGTCCTGTTTTTTGTGGGAGGATCCAGAAGATCACTAGTTTTTTTACTTGTGTAATTCTTTCAGTATCATCTTCACTGCATGGGCTAGGAGAACAAAGCTGTTGGGGACATCAGGTCCTTAAAGAGGACACCTTAAAGGGGTTGTCTGTCATGCACACAGGCATCAGTGCCCGGAGCAGATCTGCTGGAGTGCCTGCACTCTGCCCCATGCCACCTGCTCCACCCAGCTCTGAGCCTTGTGCCTCCTGCACAGCTGTGCCCATGTCTGCAGGTCAGGTCGGACAGTCTTCTGGGGAGGGGTGCTGTCTTTCTGCAGCTCCAGATGGTATATCTGAACTGTCTTATCTGTGTTGAGCTGTGTTGCTTGAAACCCTGCCTCAGGCATTGTGAGAGCATTTGGGACACACAGCATCTCTAGGGAGAACCTCATTTGGAGTGCTAGATAGGTTTTGGTGATGAGGTCTGCCTTGATCCTTATGTGCCCCTCTGTATTAATCAATATACAGGGCTCCTTATGCCCTGCATAAAAACCAGGTGGAGCCTGGAGGAGAAATGAAAGCAGTTACGGAAAATAAATATACAGTACTGGGAAAGAGAGATGTTGATAGTGATGAGTATGGACTGAGAGCTCAAGTTCATCAAACACTGATAAGCTAAAGAATGCAAAGAATAGTCTGTGGCTAGTGAAGTCAAGAATAAAGAGTTTTTCAAGTATATTGGGAACTAAAGGAATTAAATGACATTGGCCTGTTAATAGATGGTCAAATTATCAATGAAAATACAGAAAAGGCAGGACTGTTCAGTAAATATTTGTTTTCTATTTGGAAAAAAGCCATATGATGTATTTGTATCATATGAGGATGATGAAACACTTTCCACTCCAACAGTAACTGAAGAGGATGTTAAACAGCTGCTATTAATGTTAGACCTTCTTAAACTAGCAAGTTCAGATATTCTGCATCCAAGAATTTTAAAAGATTTGGCTGAAGAGCCCTCTGGGCTATTTCAGTGGGTTTTGGGGCATTAGAAAAATTCCAAAGGACTGGATCAAAATGAACATGGTGCCACTGTTAACAGAAGGTAAATGGGGTGGTACAAACATTTATTAGGCTAGTGTCCCAGTTTTCTACCCCAAGGAGAAACAATACAGTGCATAGCACGGACATCAGCTAAAAGTTAAAGGGAATAGTGTAATTAGTGGCAATCAACATGGAAAACTCACTTATGGAAAATAGATCTCGTGAACCTCTGCCTTATGAGTAAGTTTACAGATGGAGTGGATGAAGATGACGTTGATGTAATACACATATGACTTCTGTAAGGTATTTGACTCAATGTCACATATTTGTCAGAAATGGGAATGAAAAAAATCACTGCATAAATTAAAGGGATTAAATACTGGCTTCAGAATGTAAGAATGAACTGGAGTCATCATAAAGAGCAGTGAAGTCTCAAAGATTGATTACTGACTGCCTCTGTAGTCTTATTTGTCAAGAGACTGGAGGATAACAAAAACATTAGCAATACTGTACTGGGAGTGCCAAAGCACAGAGGAGGAAACGCAGCTCTGCTTTGGTCGGAGAGCTGTTCACAGAGAGGAGCAGCGATGCTGCTGAGTCTAAGATTGTACATCTGGGAGCAAGGAAGGCAGGCCTGCTGTGTAGGATGGGAGCCTTCTCCTGGAAGGCAAGGACTCAGCCAGGGGAGGTGTGGTAGTCAAGTGTGTGATGAAGGACATGGCCACCAAAATGACTAGTGCAACCCAGGGATGAGTAAACAGGGAACTATGGAGCAGAGGGGTTGTATTTCCTGGTGTCCTTGCTTCGTGGAGAGCACGATGACCTAAAGAATCCAACCAGAAGCCCATTTGAAAGGATGTCTCCTGAGAGGCAGCTGGTGTTCGCTGCTCCAGCAAGTAGGTGGTGGGTGACTGCAGCCTGGGGAGTATTTGTGGTTAAACCCAGAAAACATAATAGAAGGACCCTCAGGTTAGTGGACAAACGGAGTGAATCCTACACCTGGGAACTCAGGCTAGGCAAATTCAGACCAGAAAGAAGCCTAACTGACTAACCCTGCAACAGATCACCAAAGCTGGTGGTGGCCATCCCATCCCTGGGAGTCTTTATGGGAGCGTTCTCTAGAAGGATGGGGAGCTGCTTAGGCTTGATGCAGAAATTGGTTGTGAGGAGTTGGATGGCTTGTAGTAGGTGAGTCGTTGGGATAAATGGTCATGTTAAAAATCTGTGAGTCATTCTCCTTGCTCTTTGTTAGTGCAAGAAGCAGGCTGCCAAAAGGGAAGGGTTAGTAGCTTTGTGGCCTGTTCCCCCCTTCCCCAAAACTGGCTCATGTATTGGGTAGGTCCCAGGGCTTCAGAACATCTGGAGAGCCTGTCCCTCACTGAGGAGACTACAGAAAGCAGACATAACATCAGGATTACAAGGAAAACACAAACCGGATTGTGCTGCAGCCGTGGTTTGGCCAGGTCTAGTGTCCTGAACATGCTGCACTTTTCTTTTTGCTCCAGGCTCCCCTGGTTTGTGATTTTCTGTCGCAGGCAGTGGGCTGTGAACTCTGTGGTTGTGCTCAGCATCATTGTTTTCACAGAGCAGCACCACTGATTTTGCACTATTTTTAAACATATCAAGTGCTAATGTGACTGCCCCAAATATCAGAATTTTCTCTCTGGAGAAGAAGAAAATAAGGGGCTCAGCATCTCTCCAGCACAGGCTGTGCTGCAGAATTGCTGGAAGTCATTCTGGGTTGCAAACAAAGCACTGCCAGGCCTGGACCTGGTTGGGTGTTTCTGGTCTTTACTTGTCCTTTTCTCCATGTTGTCTGTATGTAGTTAGCATCCTGTGCCTCAAGCTGAAGGCTGGTGGTGAGAACAGGGAATCTCTTAAATGAAATGTTGTAAAACATATTGGAGATGAAAATCAATTGACAGACAGGGCTAAAATAATACACACAGAAATGTTTTTCTTAAGCAACCACCCAGGAACTTGGAAACTATCTGGTCTGTTAGAGATTGCTGTTAGCTAAAGGTCAAACAAATTTGTACTGTCAGCTATAAAAAGGAAAGTGTTTGAGGGGGTATTGTCACCTGTGGGAAGTGACTGTCGAGATCTGGCTGCGCGGCCAGCAGTATCTGTTAGGTCGGCTCATCTTCGTGCTGCTCTGACAGCAGGAGGTCTGAAGTGGGGAGCATGCCATGGTCACCCCAGCCTGCTCCTGCATCCAGAGGGATGAAGGACACGGTGAGACTGTCCCGCAACTGCCTCATGGCATTTGGCCATGAGACTTTACCTATCATGTTCTCACACTGGTTTGGATCCAGGCTGCCTTCTTCGTGTCTGCTCTACCTCCATGCATAGGTGGCTTTGGCTGGTAGGTGATGTTACTCCTAAATCAGCAGTCCTTTGTGAACCCCCGTAATGGCCGTGTTTTGCTGCCTTGTGGCTTTGTTTTCCTCTTGTTTGTGTACTGCTGGTGCTGTGTGGTGCCTGACAACGTACTGACTGTTCTCCCAGTGCGAGAAATGAGAGAAGTTTGTCCCAACTGTTTGAAGAAATTACTTTGGATCTGATACTGCCTTATCCATCTTACTGTCTCTCAGCTGGCTTGCGCTCTGAATTCAGCTAGGAAGTGACATTAAGTTTTTTGCAAATCTCCTCAGGGCATTTCAGATGATCAGGCGGTGCCTGGTTCACAGCTCTTGTGCTGTTTTGATGCCCAAGTTGTTCCACTGTTCCTTTTGGGATACAAAACACAGATGCCCCAGAAGGTTTCCAAGGAACAGGCTATGCAAATATTTTTTCATGCTGTGTCAGTGTTTGCAAACTGGACGTGTGCTTTGGAGAAAACTTCCCTGGAGTTCTCTGCATCTCTTGGCTCCAGCTCCTGTGTCAGCTCAGTGATGTATCGCTGCTATCGGTACAACTGCATCATCCAGAGCCTCCTGCATCCTGTGAACCTTGCCTGTGGGTCCCGTTTGTTGTGTATTGCAGAATTTATGGTGCTGGGGAAAAATAGCATTGTGGTTTTGTTATTTCTCACAGAGAAATAATATCCCTAGAGGGTAGCTGTCCAAGCAAAGGCCTCGCATTAAAATAAATACAAATAGAATAAATAATAAATAAATACAAATAAAATAATAAAAAACCAGGATCCAGAGATTACCTGCTTCATCCCCTGTCCCAGTGGTGAGTTGATATCAGCACTACCTAAACATTTATTGAAAACCCTTCACTTTCTGTGTGGAAGATTAAGCACTTAGTAGCTCAGCTGTGTAATTCCTAAATTACAGCTTACAGAGGGCTTACTTTTCATGGTAAAATAAAATATTGGGCTCTGAACATGCTGACTTGGGAACACTCTGGGTTTTGAAGCGACCAGAGCTAGGCATTGAAAGAGCTCTGTTTTGGCATGCAGTGTCACGGGACTTGGGGGCTCCCGAGGCAGATGCTTTTTTGGGGAAGAAGTGGGTATCAGTGTGGAAAGTGGTTGGATTTGGGCTGCAGGCGGCTGATATGGTTCGCTTGAGCTCTGCCATGTGTGCTGGAAAGATGCTTGGTTTCATTGCATCTTTGGTTTCTTAGCAGACTTTCCATGAAAAGTATATTTGCAGGGCTGACATTTAGCTGGATGAAACTGCAGACAGCTTGTTTACGTGCAGCACTAATTATGGACATTAACTTTATTTAAATATTTGGGTTGCTGCTTTCCCAAGCGGAAGGTTTTCCCTGTTCTCATCTTTTAGCATGATGTTGCAGAGGCAGAGCAGGGCTGGGTGATGCCTGATGTTTCAAGCCTTACTTTATGCCACATTATGTCACCTCTTGGCAGTGGAGGGGAGGACCATGTCCAGCGGCAGCTTCGGTCACTCACTCAGGAGGTTCAGAAGGTGGGACCTGGCATGAAAAGCCTCTCTCATAACAGCGACCATCCCTGTAGCCAGCTCCTTGTCCCACCAGCATGCCTCAAGAAGCTCTTGCTGACCCCCACCAGCACAGGAGGCCCCTGTGACTCCCCTTGTCTTTGGCTTCATTGTTTTGGTGTTGGGAATGAGGAGATGACCCCCACCAGCACAGGAGGCCCCTGTGACTCCCCTTGTCTTTGGCTTCATTGTTTTGGTGTTGGGAATGAGGAGATGAAGTCAGTTGCAGTCTAAGAATAACTTGTAAAATGAGCTGTGCTGTGGGTCCCCGTGCAGACAGCAGCGCTCTGGTTCCTGGGAGCCTCTTGTGTGAAAAAGCCCTCGCCCAGCCCCCCTGGCCGGGGAGGAGAGGGACGGAGCGCATGGTGCCATTGCCTATGATCCAGCCCTGCCAAAACATGACGTCACTCCATGAGGTAACGCGTCCCCTTTGTTCGAGTGGCTTCATCCCTGGTCCGACTTTATAACCATATTTGGGAAAGTCTGTGGAAAGCTGCTGGCTGTGGGGATCCGAGGAGCTGCTCCTTGAGCCTCAGCTGCACTGCAGCCAGCTCCCACCTGGAGAGTGGGGATGCCCTGGCTGTGGTTGGGGTGCCCTGGCCATGGTTAGGATGCCCTGGCTGCGGTTGGGATGCCATGAGTGGGATACCCTGATCATGGTGGGGTTGCTCTGGTTGTGGTTGGGATGCCCTGGCTGCGGTTGGTCACCCTGGATGGGATGCCCTGGTTGTGGTAGGGATGCTCTGGCTGTAGTTGGGATGCCCTGGCTGCAGTTGGGTCACCCTGGATGGGATGCTCTGGTTGTCGTTGGGATGCCCTGGCTGCAGTTGGTCACCCTGGATGGGATGCCCTGGTCGTGGTGGGGATGCCCTGGCCATGGTGGGGATGCCTTGGCCACGGTTGGGATGCCCTGGCTGTGCATCCAGCAGGCATGTGCAGCCTCACCTCTTCTGTCTGCTCTGGGGATGGAGCACAGGCACAGGAGCAGAGGTACTGTGGGTGAGCAGCAGCTGCCGTGTCACTTGGGGTGTCCCGAGCTCTCAGCTCAGTCTTGTGCAGGGCTCAGGGCTCAGTCTTTCCTATGCTTCTTGAAGCACAGGCTCGGGCAGCCCCTTTTCCTCAGCTGCCAGCAGGGACACCCACTACTCAGCTTCAACCCTGAGCTCACCCGCTCTGCTGAGAGCAGAGTGTTTTACGCTGCCCTGTGTGCAGCCTCCAGCCTCTCAGCGGGGTCGTGAAGAACTGACCCCAACCCAGCAAGACGAGTAAGATTTACTGCTGCAGATCTTAGGGTCACATTGTGGTGATGCTCCGGGAGAGGCTTGTGGCAGGACGAGGCGAGGCGGTGAGGTGGGGAAGGAACATTGCTTCACTGCTGTTGCTCGGAGGGGAACCCACAGAGATGGAGTGATGTGCTCGTGGTCCTGCAGCGAGTCTGCAGCAGAGCTGGGAGTTACCTCTGGGTCTGCTCCATGTGAAACCCACCCGCTTCCTGGCACAGCTGCCTTGCAAGGGCATATGTCAGAGTGCTTTGCAGTTCTCCCAGGAAAGCACAAAGTGTACAGAACATTGCAAAAATGTTTGTATCCTTGCCTTAGATTTTCGTATCAACAATTACGATTTTGCTGTGGGAAGAAAAACATTTAGTTTTTAGATGAATATTTGTGAAAAAGCCTTTTGGGGCAAATTCCTTAGAGAGAGCTAAGACTTGGGCCGGCATTTGAAACTCATAATTTCAAAATGAACAAATAAATTGTCATCGTGCTGTGACAGCCTCAGGGAGATGAGGGTGCTCACTGCTGTCTGCCAGTCTCAGCACGCAGCCCTCTGCTCAGGATTCGCTCTCAGGAGCTGCTGGTGTCTCCCTGAGCCTTTCCCTGGACAGCCCTCCACCTCCTGCATTTGCTCCCTGACAGCCTTGCTGTTCTTTGGGAGCTAATCTCCGCAGGGAGTTCCTAGGCACACGGACAAAGTGCAGCCTCCTCTGGGGTGGGATGCATTGGTTCACAGCAACCCACTACATGGCTCTGGGAAAGAAGGGGGTGAAACCCACCAGCAAAAGGCCCCTCTTCGTGTTCAGCTGCAGCTCTTGGAGGTGATGTGTGGTGGGGCTAGAATCCCTTTGCTTTGGAAAATCCCTGCTTCAATGTGATTGAAACCAGTAGCTGGTGATGAAGATCTCCATATGCTGTTGGCCCCCATCAGTACTGAAAGGCAGAGAGCTCATGGTGCAGGAGAGCGGCTGAGGCTGTTCCAGCCTGCCAGCCAGGGTGTCCCTGCATCTCGTGCAGGATGACAGCGTTGCTGCCCGCATTCGGCACACAGAAAAATCTATGGGTTTTTTTCAGATTTTGGTAGCCACTGTGGCAAGAATCTCTGTTCCCCACTATGCACACAAGTGCTATTACTTCTACTGTGCTTCCTAGGAGAGGTGCAAGGCAAAAGCCAAATTAAAAAAGGAATCAGATCAGCAAAACCCTTTAATTTTTCCTGGGTAAAGCATGCAAAACCACATAGGGTTTTCCCTCCTCTTTTCTGGAAAGTCTGTTATGTACGTCGGGCAGTATCAGTGCAGCACTGCTGCATGGGGCACTGCGCTGCCTTTTATTCCTGGAGACTAGAAAAGCATTTGCCATGGTAACACGTAAGACAGCATTTGGGCTGTGCAGGCGACCTCTTGGGCAGCTTGCTGCTCTGTCAGTGGATGGAAGGCTCTGGAAGCAGTGGGCTTCGTTGTGCCTCATAAGCCATCTCACATGGCCCTCTGTCACTTGTCTTCTCTGGTTGCAAGGTGTGGAACGGTGCAGCCTGGCTTTTGGTGAGGGTGAGAGATGGGAGCATTGCTGGGCATTGGTCAGGGCATTGCTGGGCAGCTGCTGCTGCTGGCGGTGTTTTCTGTGCCTTGGTTTGCTGCTCACTTTGGTTGTTGCATCTCCTCCCTGGTTGCTTGCAAGGCAAAGAACTGCCAGGGACTGAGCACTTTTGTATCCTGAAGGTGAAATTCTGTGAGTATTTTGATAAAGTATGGGGAGTTGAGGTCAGAAAGGGAGAACTGCTCCCACTGGAAGATGTGCTTGGGAAAGAGGGCCAAGGCAGTCTGGGAGAAGCTCTGGAGTCAGAAGTGGGGCAGGGGAGATAAAGAAGTACATTTATTCAGTGTTCACAGTACAGAAAATTAGGCAGTATCCAATGAAGTGATGCCTCTAGCAGGTTTCAACAAACTAAAGAAAGTACTTTTTTAAAGCATGTGAGTTATGGAGCTTGTTGCTGTGGGCTCTTGTGGAGCCCAGGCTGGCTCAGGAAGGGGAAGACGGCATCAAGGAAGATCCATCTGTTGGTGGCTGTTAAATACAACAGTTCAGTGCAGTCTCTGGCTCTGAAGGTCCTCTGTTGCTGGCTGCCAAGAGCTGGGAGGTGTGCTGGGGAAGGATTGCTCGTGCATCTCACTGAACACCTGGTACTGACCACTACTGGGGATGTGATCTGGGGCAGGATGGACCCTTGATCCAGGGGGCAGAGCTGTTCCGATGTCCCTGCAGCCACTCCTGCTGTTAAAACACAGTATCTGGACCAAAATGAGGGCCAGCCCTGTCCCCAGGACTATTACTGGGGTCACACAAACATGAGGCAAACTCCATTCTAGGGGGGGTCTGTCCTGGATCAGGGAAGACTGGTTGGTTGGGGAGGCAAGTGGGGAGAGCCCAACCTGCATGATCTACAGGGAGAAAGTGCTTTTCCCCAGAGGACAGTGTCTGTTGCAGATGCTCCATGCACTCACCCTGTGTGTCCTGTTGGGCCAGCCTGGCTCAGGAAGATGGGTTGGAAGATCTCCCTTGCCTACAAGCTGCACCCGGCAGCCTGGAGGGCAGATGCTTTATTCCTCCTGCACTGTTGCAGGTCCCTTAGTGGCCACTGTAGAGGCTCCTGTGCAGACTCTGGGTGGAAATATGACTGTACCCAAGCTGCCGTCTTTGCCTAGCACCGCTGGAGCTTCACTGACCCACAAAAATCTTACCTTTTATTGTGGCTTACAGACCTGGAGCTTCTTCTCTACTGAACTGCTGCAACTCTCCCTGAGCCTGCACACAGGCTCCTTTCTGCACAGACGCTCCTCTCTGTCTGTGGATGCTTTTCCCATTACTGTTCTGGCTGGGGTCCATGCACCAAAAGGGCTGGGGAAGGCACAGGCCAGCATTGCCCCCCCTTCCCTTCCCTCCCCTCCTTTTTTGTGAAATGAAGGCAGAGCGGGCCCGCAAATGACATAATGAGAGCATGACATCAGGCTTGGCAGATGGAGGCGTGCTATACTCTGCTCAACATTATATGTTCTGCGGAATTAAGAAAAAAACAGCAGTGCACCAAAAAAAGCCTGTCCACCACAGTGCTGCAGAAATAAACCCTCGGCTGCCCTGAGCTTGCAGCTGTGGGGACGTGGAGCCCATCTGAGCATCAGGAGGGGACAAAGTGGGTAGCAGCCAGCCCTGCTGCTTGCTTCCATCAGCAGCTGCTGGAGGGCAGCAGCTATGTGAGGGCACACCAGTGCTTGATGCTTCTTACCCCCAGAAGTTACCCAACCCCATCTGCAGGAGATCTCGCTGGCAGTGTTTGTGACTGATCCATCCTCATGCTCTTGGTCAGAAAGGCTGCTGTTATCCCTGCGGTACATGCGACTCTGGCAGGGTTCAGTGGTGCACCCAGCATCACACAGGGAGTTGGTAGCAGGGCTAGGATGGAGCTGAAGGCTCCCAAGGCTCGGGCTCACACCCTTGTTACTAAATGTTCCCTTATCCGAAGCTTCACCTTCCCCACATTACTGAATCCACTTCCAGAAGTATTTTAAAATCTTCCTTTGCTAGGCATGTAAGGTGAACATGTCTGCTGCAAGGGGAGCTCCCTGTAAGGCATCTTTTGCACAGTTGTTGTTCTATACCATAGTGTGGAGAAGTGGGCCAGCTGTCCCAGCCTCCTCTGGCTTACATGGCTCCGTTTTGTGGGTGCGGAAACTGAGGTAGGATTGAGAAGTTGTGACTTGCCCATAGCTGCCCTCTTCCAGGCAGCACAGGGTGTTCTCAGTATCCCCCTTGTCACAGTAAACTAAATTTTTCTTTCTTCTCGTGGAGAGTGCGGCAGTCTGTGTGCACCGTGCATTTCAATGGAGAGCCTTGTTTTCTGCTGGATTCAGTTCTGCTTTGAACCTGCTATGAATTTCCTCCAGCCCTGGCAGTGGGCTGGGAAAATACAGTCGTGGCAGTTTGTGGCACCAAGAGGCTGAGCTCTGTCCCACAGCCTTTGCGTTGGGTTTTATTGCTCAGTATTTCCTGATTACTTTTTTTTTTTTCTGCAACCTAGCTTGGTTCACAGCCATCTTTCCCATGCCAGGAAGGCATAATATGATTTTCCATACAAGTTGGAGAGGGACCAGTGGGAGAAGGCAAGCAGGCGGCTGGCAGCCCAGCTCACTGTCGCGGCTGGAGGTGGCAGGCACTGGCATCCACCGCTGTTCCTTGCTCCTCCAAGCTGTCCTGTCAACAGGAGCTCTGCTTCCTTTGCAGGCTCTTGCACCCAGGAGGTCTGGGGAGTTTGAAAGTTGGGAGGTTTTGTACCAGTTTCTCATCAGATCTTGAAGGCAAGGGTAGAAAATAGTGAGGGAATTGGGCTCTGGGTTGTAGGTACCGATGGGCTGCCAGCTAGTGCCTGGTCTGAATGGAGTTCAGCAGCATCTGTGGGTGCTGGACAGGAGCTCAGGCTGTGGAAGACAAGAGGGTGGGAGCCAAGGTCTTGAGATCCCTTGAAAGAAAGCACGTGAATTGTAAAGTGACAAAGTGTCAGGGAATAGACAGGGCTTGGTTAATTACTCCAAGGGTTCAGAGCATCTCGCAGGCTCTGAGGCAGCCTCACCTGTGAACCGAGCCCCAGCTTTCTCCTTTGAAGCCCACTGGTGGAGCTTTTCTGCATGCTGGGCTGTGGGTCAGTGTTGGCTTTGGGTGACGGTAGTGGGTACAGGATAGATATGTGAGCTCAGATGGTATCTGCCTGTATCAGCTTGGGGATGTGTGTGCGGAATGGCAGCCCAGCTGTATTATCGGGAGAAGAGGAAAAAGGTGGAGAAGAGGAAAAAGGTGCAGGAGCCCTCTCCAGCCTTTCCACCATGACGCTGTGGAGGCTCACTGGGGCACCCCAGAGACACACATCCAAGTGGCCTGACACCCTCACAAGCTGTCCTGGCCATACAAAGCAGCGCAGTCCTGAGAAAGAGGGTTGAGGGCTGTCACTCATTAGTTTATGGGGCACAGCTCCTGCTGACCTTTCCTGAGCAAAACCTGCTGGCTGAGCCACAGCACCAGGTGTCCTGCACCCTTTGAGTGGATCACTCTTGTTCACCAGGAGCTGCTTCCCCTGTGTGTGCTGCTCAGTAGGCAGTGACATCTAGTGTCAGTCCAACACAGTGTGTAAGAGCGGCACCGCAAGAAATTACTGCCTCTGTTTGCATTTTACCTGTTTGAGGAAGCTGGTGGGAGCAGCAGTGCTACTGTGCATCTTCCTGGAGCAGGTACCAGGTCACAGTCATCCCTGGTCCTGCTCTTGGGTAGGAATGAAGCTGACTGACCCCTGGGGGTCAAGGATTTGGGGTCTTAGCCTCACTTACCTGAGTTTAAAAGCTTTCTCTGAGGTGAAATGGAAATAATGATAAGGGATGTTTGTAAAGGGATGGGGAAGGCTCCCAGCTATGGACCAGCCCCTCCACACCTGGCACTTGTGGCAGAGGGATGGAGAAGAGCAGACCTACCCTGCTGGAGTTCTTCACTTTCTACTAGCCAAGTAGCAAGATGGGAGAGATGAAAAGCTGCAGAGAGCTGCAGAGGAGGCGGCTGGGCTTGGGGCTGGGTGTCCCACTACCCTGCACGGCTCAGGTGCCTGCTTGTGCCATCTGTGATGGTGAGAGCTTCGCCCTGCCCTGCGTACTCTCTTCTCCATGCAGCCAAGTGGTGCTTTTGGAGAAGCTCTTCGAAATGGCAAAGCCCTGATCTTGTAGCAGAATGGTTTGTTTTGGAGGTCTCTCTTGTCTGGGCAAGGAGTAAGAAGGCATCAGAGGTGAAACACCATTTCCTTCTGGCTTGGGCTTGAGATGCTGCCTAAAAACCAAAATGGGTTATTTCCAAGTGTTTTAAAGGAGAAGAGAAATAGTTGTACTGGTCTCCCTGTAAGGTAACTGATTGGTGGTCTGATCCTTTCCAAAACTGGTCAAGTAATGCAAGAAGGTGCAGAGTCAGAGGAGCACAATTTACAGAAAATGCTCAAGCAGGAGTGGGGCAGGAGCCTCCCTGAGGAAGGATCTGACCTGGCTGGCAGCAGTTGGGATTCCAGTCCAAGCTATCTTTTGTGTTTGTCTTGCAAGTGGGAGCTGGAAACTGGTTTGGAGGTGACTTTCTTACCCGTGTGCAGAATGTGACTCTCATGTGGTCTGCATCACTTCAGCAAAGGATGCTCAGTATTATTTAACTATTGTCCCAGCTACCCTGAGACAAAGGAACACTGGCTGGATTGGGTATTTTTGCTAGCATCCTTTTTTTAAGTGTATTTGTTGAGCTTTTATTTTGCACATTTCTTGGACTTCCTTATTGGTGTTGCTGGTGAACTCTTCTGAATCGACTCTTGGCTTGGCAACGAATTCCCACTTAGCAAAATCAGGGAAAATAAACCTTTTAAAGAGACATCCATCCCTGTTACTTATCCCCAGTTTCCTGGAATCATACGTAATTTTCCTGCCAGTTTGGCAGAATTCTTTTCATTTGGATAAATTAAGTTTAAATGTCAGATCAAACAAAGAATTAACTGATTAGGGCATAAAAATAAGAGGTGAGACAGCGAGGAGAAATTGTGAGAGATGCTTGCAGGAAAAAAGGTGAGAAGGGAGGTGAGCAGGAGAATGTCTGTTGACACAGCACGCTGCGGCTGCAGTGAATCCAGCCCTGTCCAACTCCCTGGAGCTCTGCCAGAAATCCTTGAAAGATAACAACCATTGCATGGGCTCAGAATAAGTATTTTGATGCTGCTAGAAGAAGGTTTTGGCCAAAGGAGGTTCATCTGAAACCAAAGAGTGGAGTTTATTGGGAACAAGTGGCGACCTATCAGGGAAACTTTCACTTCTTAGCTGAGTGACATTTTAAAATTGAAAAAGAGGACATGGGGTGAAAAGAGCTGGACTGGAGGACAGAAACAATTTTATTTTGGATGAATTGAAGGCTATTGGTGTTACAGGGAGTGATCAGAGATTTTTTAGAACAGTGTTCCTTTTATAAAGACAATCTAACCTGATTTTAAATGGAAAATATTCTTTGTTACTACTTCTTTCCTTTTAAGCTTTTCCAAACAGAGACAAAAAGTAAAAGACAAAATGTAAAAGTTGAACACATCAGTTGTGTAACTAATGATGAGTTCTTTGGCACTAGAAATGGACTTGGAAGTTCCTCATAAATTTTTCTCTAAGTTAATTACTACTTCAGTCTAAAGTATTTTTTATTACTTCTTTAAACATATATTAGATGAATATTTTTGTCAAAGGATACATCAAACTTAGTAATACATTTGTCATGTCTGTAATTACTCTAGATACACTGCAGAATGGTATGCATATAATGATAGTTCAGATCTTTATCTACACATTATACAAAGCTTTGAGTAGCAAATGCTTTATAGCTGGGAAAGGTGTTTTCTTTGGCGGGGAGAAATGCTGTGCTCCAACACATCAAAACCCTCCAGTCTGGAGTCTGGATGGAGTTTGGAGAGAGGCTTTTCTAAGGTCTAGTAATGGAGGAATGACAAAATGAAGTTGAACGAAAACTGAAAATTGTGTTTTCTTTCTCTAGGGATCTTTCCAATAACAAGATCAGTGGTTTAGATGTTCAGATATTCAAAAGCCTGACTTCTCTGGCAAAACTGTAAGTACACATTCCGCCCTTCCAGTCCTCCAGCTCGCCATGCACATTTGAGCTGGTATCTAGAACACATGCTTGTGTTTCACAAGTTAGCCTTGTTCTTGCTTGACCTCATCTGTCGAGCCCCAGACAGATGTGTCCTTGGATTCCTTCCTCAAGGTATTTAGCTGCACAGTCTGGTGATTTGCTTACGGATGTTCAGAGTCAGGGAGGATTTGACCTGCTGTACTGCTAGGTGAAGAGGAGATCAAGGCAAGAGGAGATTTATCACTAAATCTGTGTTAGTACATGGAAAATGATGATAAAGCTGCGGTATCCAAATCCTATCTATCCTGACAAGGAATTAGGTACTGAGTCTGAGGGTCCTTTGAGGAGCCCAGCACTAGTGGGGGACAGACTCCATGTCTCACTGCTCTTCTCAGCTTGAGCTGTCCTGTTTTACTAAAGCTTTCCATACTCTGTGTGGGCCAGGAGAAGAGGAGAGCTTTGACCATTAGCAAACTCACTGGTTCACTGCTGATCAAATGAGTTTGCACTGTTACCTGCTGATGGTTCTTAGAGAAGATTAACTGTTTTTTAAAGAAAGACTGGACTGTCAGACCGAAGCAGGCACCAATACAGCTAGCACCAAAACCTGCTTTAGTGATTCCAGCTGAATAACTGGCAGTCTGGATAGCCTGCCATCTTTACACCTCAAAAATCTAGAAGGAGGACTGATGGAAGGGCTTGGAGCACTGAAATGGACTTGAGCATGGGAATAGGCTGCCTGGAGAGGTTATAGAATCTCCATCCTTGGAGATACACAAAAGCAGTCTGGACATGGCCCTGGGCAGCCTGCTTTAGGTGACCCTGCTTGGGCAGGGGGGTTGGACCAGATGACTTGGACCAGATGACCAGAGGTCCTTCCAACCTCAGCCACACTGTGATTCTGTGACTTAGTGCCTGGCTGGACATTTTTCTATTATATGCATGTGACTTTTGAGACTGAAGGTGCTCAGAAGGTAACTGGAACCCAAGCAGAGCTTGGGACAGAGGTTGATCCTGTGTGTGGGCCAGGAAGTTGTTACCAGCATGATGAACTTTCCTTTTCATTTTACCTCTTTTACAGAGATATAAGCCACAACAAGATTTCTACATTAGAAGATGGAATATTTGATAATTTATTTAATTTAAGTGAAATGTAAGTACATCCTCTTTGTTTCCCAGTTCTTTATTGAGACCTTTCCTTGAAACATCTCTTCCTTTCCTGGTGGGGTGGGATATGGTGCCGTCTGGGGGAGATCTGGGTGTGTACCTAACCAAGCAGCTACCTTTTAGACTCTCAAGTTCTTCCTCAAGCTGTGTCCTGCTCCTGGGTCCTGTTGGTGCCCTTCAAGCCTTATCTCTTCCTAGAAATCGCTTCTGTCTCCTGGATACTTCCGACCTCTGCCACTACCTTCTTGGCTTCTCTGCTTCACTCCCACACCAGCCCTGCTGAGGTTCTTTGGCTGTGCTCTGGGTCACACTTACCGTTCCTGTTTGTATGGTCACACCTTGGGACTCTCTGGTCTAATAAAAAGGGCACTGACCTGCAACGCAGGAGGCGCTGACTGAGGTGTCTAAGTCACTTGAAGATGTTCTCCCTAAGTGATCCACGTTCTTAGGTTCATAGGTTTTTTACTGAAGTAATTAAAATCTGTGGTGTTAGGTGAAGCGAGCAGAAGCCACATTTCCGGGAGAGATACATGAAGTCACAGCACAGAATGGCAGTTCTGCATCTGAACGAGCCAAAGGATTAACCCCATGCAGTTGCTCTTGGCCAGCAAGAAAAAACCTCAGCCACACATTCTTCCTGAAGACATGACACAAAGGGCATTTTCAGCTCTGCATTTTTGCTTACAAGTGGCACCGAAAAGACACAAAGGATCCAGGCTAGGTCCGAGTGAGTCTGCCCCTGCTGAGGCTGGCTGGCAAAGTGGTGCTTTCAGGGTGAAAATCCTGGGTTCAGCCCCTGTGGCAGCCCAGCCCAGCTGGCGTCAGCTAAACAAACAGCTTTCCATCTCTGTCCTGTTCACAGCTGAATGCCGAAGGCTGTAATTTGGATCAAGCTTAGCTGCAATTAAAGTTTCCATCTTTTCATTAGGCTGCCACATGGAAAGATTATCATTGACTTTGCATTTCTTTTTTGACAGATCAATTTTATTCTCTTAGCTATTTTTTAATGGAGCTGTAAATAGTCTCCCTTAGCTGGAGAAGCTGCCATTACATCCAATGGCTGTTAGATGGCAGACTATTTTAAATATAAGATTGTGTCTGTAATTCGCTTCTAATTGCAACAATTATTTGTAGAGTTAAAAAAGTACTTGAAGTACTTGCCTAATTCTAGCCTCTAGAAAAATCACGTTAATTATTGCTTGATTCCCTATTCATTAACCCTCCTCGCAGTTCTTTCTGAAGCATTTCAGTGGAGTGGCACAGATGGGAACAGTGAGGGATCTGCACACTGCTGTAATTAACACCTAGCACATGTCAAATTAATGCCTGAATTTTGTCTGATCTCCCTGTTACAGAAACTTAAGTTGGAATCCATTTGTTTGTGACTGCAAACTTTCCTGGTTGCCCCATTGGGTGGAAGACAGACAAGTGAAAGTTATTCAGGCATCAGATACGAGATGCGCCCACCCCCCTGAGGTGGCAAACCTTTCCCTCTTTGATGTCTTGTTCGTCAATGCTACTTGCGGTAAGGAAACATTGTGGGCTGCTGTGGGAGAGATGCCTAAACCAGTGGAAACAATGGTCCCGAAGGCAGCTGGGGATCACATCTAGACCTCTTTAGACCTCAAGCCACCAGTTCTAATCTAATTAAGCAAATAATGGTAGCATATGACTGATGCCTTAAGGGTTGAGTTGGTCATACCAGGGCTGAGACCAACAGACTCATTACAGACCAAGCTTCAGGCAGCCATCAGATGACACTAGCTTCGTGACCTCTGGCCTTAGGCTTTTATTCTTTCAGTCTGACTTTAGGCAGTGATAATCTCACTGAAGTTGATGGGACTTGAGGACATGCTAAGTTGAATCTTTGCAGGTGACAGGGCTCCACATCGGGAGTGTTGAATGAACGCTGCCCCCATCTACAGCCCATCGCCTGCTCCGGGTGCTTTCTGACTGCCTTGGCTAGCAGAAAGGTTGGGCAGTGTTTAACAGGAGAGTGGGAAGGGGGAGCCCTAAGAAAACTTATCCTGCCTGGATGCTGAGCTACCTCTGAGTAACAGAGAGGAAGGGAGAGCGAATGCTCCCCCCAGCAGGCAGCAGGCATCTCCTTTAATACATGATGGGAAGGTGGAGTGATGAAGGCTGTGGGAGCCAGAGCTGGTGGGAGCCAGCTGAGCTGCCTGGTGAGGTGCAGTGCTCCCTGGGGCCAAAGCCCAGGTGGTGGTTGCTCCTCTTTCCTCAGCAAGGTTACCCCAGCCTTGCAGCACCTTGCAGGAATTATCAAGGAGACTAATACCGACACTGTTGTTCCCTTGATAATTAGTTGTTCCCCTCTTGAACTACTTAAGTTAGTGTGGAAACAATAATGGGAGACTGTCTTCTCGGTAATTTAGTGTGATGGGAGTAAGCTGGGGACAGCCTGCCAGCTACTGACAGTTGTTACTGAGCAGCAGGGAACGAAGAAGTACAACCAGGCTGGTGTAGAAAAGCAAAGTAGTTCCCATGCCGTGGTCTTCCTCATGAGATTTTTCTTAAGAAAAGTGGCTCAATGTTTGCAGGAAGGCTGTGAAGAAACCCAGACAATTGGATGGATTTGATATGGGAAGATCACACAAGACTGGAGCTGTTGAGATGTTTGGGGGGAGATGTTGTAGCAACCAGCAGAAACAGAGGAGCAAACATGGCTCGGTTGCGTGGGCAGAATTGGAGAGGAGGCCAGGCAGTCCCAGCTGGGCTGCGGCTGTGCACATGGCGGAGGCCCTGCCTGTGTGTTTGTGGCAGGGAAACGTTGCTCCCCTTGCAAGGCAATGAGCAGGAAATAAAGTCCAGGGAATTAGCTGTTGCTCTGAGACCGGGGCTATTGTGGCTGCCATCGTACATGCCTGCATATCCATGCATATGTGTACTTGTGCTCACTGTAGCCAGGCACATGTTCCCATGAATGCATACATGTGCGTCCTTCTGCACCCCTTAGGTGCAGGCTGTGTGTGGCGTTGCCCTCTTTTCTAGCACCAGATATTGTCTGCAAGTCAGTGGGAAGCTCTTTGCTCTCCCCATGGAGGAAGATGGCTGCAGTGTCTGTCCAGCTCTGTCGTGGGCTTGGTGAAGAGTCCGATGGTGTTTCCCCCGTGCCCCATCTGCTCAAGTGTGTTTCCTTATAGACTTTTTGCTGGAAGCCCCAGGCAGCATGCAGTGAAACATCCTGCACCAGACCAAGCCAAGGTACAGCCAAGGGACAACCTTTTGTCTTGGTCTTACTTGGTGGCTAGTCCTGTGGGCTCCTTTGAGGGTCAGACTCAGTGGCTCCATGTCCCATAGGACTGTCAGGCTCTCTAAAGACCCATTTTATTTACTGAGTGTTGCTGCTCCATAAATCTGTGTGACCAGCTTGTAATTTCTGTCATCATTAATTAGCATAAAGAGTTTGGAAATTGTCGCTGAGGGATTAAAGGCTTCCCAGGCAAGTCTCAAAAAGGAAGTGCTGGGAGTAGGAGCTGCCCAGGAGAAGTCCATTCCCAGGAGTGTGGGGTGGCGTGTCTTGGAGGGTTTCACAGTGTCAGTTTGCAAGAGGATCTTCTGTTCTGTCCCCCAGGAGCTCAATACATAACGTGTCTGACAAGCAACCACACAGAAGGGACTGAATTTGTCATCCTCTTCACATCTGTTCACCCTGGGAACCTCACTGAGGAGACTTGCAGTGCCCTCTGTTATGCTGAAGATCAGGAATATGGAGGTTTCAGCACCCAGGAGCAGTGTTTGTGTGGTACTGCCCATGAAACAAACTCTTCCTACGGTTGTTTGCCATTTTGCACTGAGCATTTGTCCGGGCAGGCCTGTGGTGGCCCATCACTCGTCCCCTCTCCCTTCCAGGCACAGCTATCTGTGTCTTTCACAGGACTCCAGCCCCGGTACAGCCTACGCCAGGCCGTGCTCTTCAATGTCAGTATTCCCATTGCTGTCAGCACTTTACTGTGGGAATTTGGGGACCAGACAGAGGTTCTCAACACCACTGGAAATACAGCTGTCCACATGTATGCCTTACCTGGCCAGTACAATGTCACTGCCACCATCTCTGTGGGCACCAAGGTCTTATACGTGCAGGCAGAAATTGAGGTGGTGGCTTCACCCCAACAGTTAGAACTGCAGTGTCCTTCCTTGGTCAAGACTAATGAGAGCCTGGACATACGGATCCGCAACAGAGGTGGCACAGGCCTTGCAGTGTCGTACAGTATCACCGCAGAGGCTGGGGAGCTGGGCAGAGGTAAGCAGGGCTGGCTGGCTGGGTGCTGAGCAAGGGAGGGGTGGCAGTGGGTTCTGGGCCTTCCCTTTCCCTTCCTCCCTAATGAGGAGAAAGGGATGACTCCTCTGGGGCTCCCCTGACTGACCAGGCGGTGTTTTGCACTGTCCTAGGCCAGGAAGATGACTGCACAGGGTGCATTTCAACAGCAAAGGGGATTTATGGGCTTCAAGAAGGACGAGACATTCCTTCCTCACTCCCTGGATTGGGTTGGGGTGTGTGGTCCCATAGAAAGGACATCATGCGTGTATTCTTCTACCTGATGCAGCTGTTCACCCCCTGTGTCCCCCTGATGGCTTGGTTTTCCCGGGCAATAACCACTGCTATCAGCTGGTGGTGGAGAAGGCTGAGTGGCTGGAGGCCCAGCAGCACTGCCAGGAGCATGGCAATGGAGAGCTGGCTTTTGTGAGCAGCCCTGAGATCCAGAGCTTCTTGGTTGCTCATGTCATCAGGTAAGCGAGAAGGATAAGAGTTAAAATTTCCTAGGGATGAGTCTTGTGTTCCTGGGGTCACATTTGCAGAGGGTCTGGAGGGAGGGTCCTGCCGAGCCTGGTGGCAGCCAGCCAGGCTGGAGAGACACACGGGTCCAGGCTGAGTACGGGGAGATGGTAGGGATGAGGCTGGTGAACAAAGAGGAGGAATAAGCAGAGCTTGAGCCCTTGCTGAACTTGGCTCCTTTGCTTAAAGGCTGTGGAGGGAAGAAGGGGAACGGGGCAGAAAGGCTGGAAGTCAGAACTGGGAGTTGTGGGATTGCTTCTGGTGGGCATCTCCTACTCTACTTTGGTGCCTGTGTGTACATCTGAAATGGTGCAGGGTGGTGCAGGGTCAGGAGCAAATGGGGCTGGGCCAAGCAAACCTTCCACCTCAGAGTTCAGCAACATCTGCCCTCTGGGGCTGGGCGATGGAGAGGGTCTGTGCTTGTGTCCATGTGGCTGCCAAGCAGGGCCTGAGGGTGACCTTCCAACCAGCTCCCTCCATCAGCAGAATTACAGCTGGATTGCCCCACGTGTGACACTGGCGTTGAGCAGCCACTGTAGCAGAGCCCAAGCCAGTCCTGCAGTCCTGCCCCCGAGCTGGGATCCCACACCCTTCCAGACATGGCTGCAGCCTGAACCCAGACCCTTTCCACTCTTCTTTTGCATCCTGAGGAGGAGCAGCACTCCTCTCTGAGTGTCAGGCTCCAGCAACATCTGTTCCACCTCAGGACTTGGGCTTTATAAACAGAGAGCACTGAAAGTGTCAGCCTTTGATTAAATCTGCTTCTCTCAGAGCACTTTCTGCAACCAGCCATCTTGGAGAGAATGACCAGGAGAGCTTTCAGGGGCCTGATGGCTCTTGTCAGCGCTCCCAGATGCAGATATTGGAGATGGCCTCTTAATAAACATGGCCCAGAAAGCGCATGCAAAGGGAACAGCTGCGTGTGACGTAGGCTTTGAACAGTCCTGTTGAGGGTCTGACATCCCCTTCTTCCCAAACTTGTATCCTTGCCCTGTTCCTTTCACACTGGGATTTATCCTGAGATTGCAAACACGTGGTCCCTGCTCTGGGGAAGAGGAGTTTGTCCCTCTCTGTGGGTTAGGAGCTGGTCACTTGGTGCTCTGATTTATCAGGCATTGCGTGCAGGGCTTTTGATGGACTGCAGTGCAAGGAAATCATGAGACCTCAGAGGGGAATGAGCCGCCCAAGCTGTTTCCCAGCTGCTGCCCCATGTTGCTCTCCTCCCCAGCCCCCTTTATTTCATGTATTTATTTTATTAATCCATTCAGATAAACATGAATGAGGCAGTTCCAGGATGCGATTTCCCTGGTGATAAAAGACAAATCAGCCGAGCTGCAGGTTTTTGGAACATGCAGCCTCCATAGTTTCTTGTGGGAAAATGACAGAAGCAGAAATCTGTTTCCCATTAGAACATGCGACAGCGAGGACTGCTCTCTCCTCCCCTTCTCTCCTGCCGTTTGATGGCCTCCCCAGGAGCAGTATGTGCTGAGCTGGTCCCCTCCCCACCTCCAGAAGCTGAGTGCTCCAGCCCACACCCCTTCCAGGGGACCCCGCTTTCCCCTCTGCGGCAGCGCAGGGAGCCCCCCTCCTCTTCCAAGCCTCCTTCAGGCTTTGTTCTGCTCCAGGCAAGGCAGCATGGTCCATGGTCCTTCCTCAGAAGCAGAGGGGTGCTCACATCTTGCTTCAGAGAAGGATGTCTAGAGTTCTCTTCTTCCTCTCTGCAAGGTAATGGGCCAAGCAGTGGGGCAGGGGTGGGAAACAAGCCAGACACCCTTTTTCTTTTTCCCCTTTTTTTTTTTTTTTTTGATGACTTGCAGTTAGATCATAGCTGGAATTAGAACAGGAAAATCTCTATCGAGTTTTACTGGTGGCAGCAAACAGGCGGTTTCCTAGCCCATTCTCCCTAATCCCCTGCCAGTGGTTCGGGAGCAGAGCACAGTGGTTATTTATTTTTTAATCTTATTTGCAATGAAAACTACTGATTCACAGAACAGTTATTTTTGTTGTCGTTTTTCAGCATGACCTCATTAATCATTTCATCTGGCATGAGCCTAGTGGTGGAGAAACACCAATGATCTTCCTGGTCTGCTTTCTGCAGAGCAGTTGTACCACGCAGGGAGCACACTGGAGCAGAGGGGCAAGACATAGCAGGACTGATAGCAGCCTGCAGGAGGGAGCATGGAGAAGAAGCTGGGGGCTTTGAAGGGTGCATGATGAGGCTGTTACCCACCCCCCAGAAGTTAATATGGAACAAATGCCTCACTTTCTGCTGGGTGCGATTAGAAACAGTTGTCCAGGCTGTTTGTGGCTATGAAAGACCACTCAGCACTTTCCACCAGAATCTCTGCTGGGATTCAGCCAGTTTCCAAATGTGGAAGGACATTTCATCTTCCTAAAATGATCCTGGCAGTTTCTTGTGTATGTGGGGTTCATTGGCCTCTGCTGCTGGTGTTTTGTTCCCCCACGGCTGCTGCCTTTCAGGAGTAGCTGAGCATCTCCACACAGCTGCATCAAAGAGAACAGGAGCTCTCGTGCCTGGCACCATCCGAGGTTTAATCCTGCACTGGTGCCAGTTCCACTTGCAGTGGAGAATTGACTAGTGCCAAATTCCACAGATCTGCCCAGATGAAGCACAGATTTTCTAAAGGATGCAGCTTTTTCAGACAGTGTTTTGTATGACCATGCTGTTCCTCTTAAGTTATGACTCAATACAGGCTTAGAAGTGTCCATGAGGGTCATTTGGAGTGCAGTGCAGGCAGGCTGTTTTAACAGACTGCTCTCCTGAGAGGGGTCTGACGTTCAAGTCAACCTGCTGATACTCCTTAGTTTGCAGCTAGTCCCGCTTCTCTGTATTGTGTGGGGTTTACTCTTTATGCGGGAGAGCTGGTCTCAGCTTTTCCAGCCCCTGTGAGTGGCTGTTGACCCTCTGTACCCTCAGATAGCATAGTGATATTAATATATTAATACGAAGAAAGCAACTCCAGCTTGGGGAAGGAGATGTGCAGTTTTAGAGTCCTGGGAATTTCTGAACACACTAAAACCTTATGGTTCTCCTCTCCAGCCAGTGCCATCTCCTGACCCTGTTTCATTACCCTCACTGATGTCTTTGTACCAGTTGAGGCTGGTATGAATCAGTGTTCACCAGTATGTCACAAGCTCTGTGGTGCCGATGGAGCCTTTAACTTGTAAACTGAGCAAGTGAGACTGGCATTTTGGGAGTGGGGTGACTCAAGTTGTGGGACAGTGATCACCAAGCATCTGACTCAGCTGCACACAGTGGTCCCCTGAGCTGCTTCTCTCTCCCAGCTCCGCTGCACTGTGGTGTGTTGGTGTTGGTTGCTCTGTCTGGATCCTCTTGGCTCAGCTCTCCCCCCTGTTTGTCAAAGGGCAGGTGGCTTTCTGTAGCTCTTGGGACAGAGGTTTGAAGGGCTGGTAGACAGCAGGATGGTGTGCCATGAAAAAGCTGTTACTGAGGAGCCAGGTTCTCGTGGTGGAATGGATACTGAAATCCTTCAGTAACTACAAGGCTCTGTTAAATGCAGCCTGTGACACCCAGATGAAGCTGTTGTTGTTAAGATGATTATTTTTATAGAGAACCATAGATGGCATCAGTCCCAGATCTTTCTAATACTCACGATTTCCTGAAATCCACCCCCCCCTCCTTCTTTTTCTGTTTGAAGGAGCCTCGATGTCTGGATTGGGTTCAATGATTTTGCAAGCACTGGAGCACAGCAAAGAGGTGAAGGATTTAACCTGGAGAGCTGTCAGAACTGGCTGCCAGGAGAACCACATCCATCAAATGCTGACCACTGTGTCCGGATGGGCCCAACAGGCCAGTGTAACACAGACCTGTGCATGGCCAAGCATAGCTACGTCTGCGAGTACAAGCCAAAAGGTGGGCTCTGCTTCGCTCCTGCTGTCTGCTGGCCTTGTGGGCAGGCAGGTGTCCTGCTCACTGGCATGTACCAAGGAAAAATAGAGCTGCTCTGGGGGGGTTGTCCAGAGCATCACCCTAGATCAAGTGGGACTGGCAACAACCACAATATTCCCAACAGAGGTTTGATTGATAAACTTTCAGAAACTTCTCTTAGCCCAAAGGGAGGAATTTGGCCCACTTTAATCTTTGCCATCAACAGAAGTAGAGAGGGAAGCAGAGCTCTGAGGCAGAGCTTTGGAAATAGCTTTTCTCTCTTATTTGACCAGTCTCTGCGGCTGCTAGGATCTGAGGCCACGGTGCTGCCTTGGTAACTCTTGCTGTCCTTCTGTGGCACCTTGTAGTCTGAGATGTTGGGGTCTTGTGAGATCATCAGGCCTCGGAGATCATTAGGCAAGGTTTTATGTCGTATGCTGTGCAGGTTTGTGTTTATGCAGCCTCCCAGATCTTCCCAAATGGTGTAGGGAGTAAAAAAGAGAAACAGAAAGGACATGAAATGTGGGAGAAGATTTAGGTAAGAAGGAAGAGCCATTGCTAGGAGGAGAGCTCACTGGCCCTAGTAGGAGGGACAGCATCAGCTGTCTGAGTGCAGTCTGCAGAGCCTGACCTGGCTGTGAATGAGCCAGAGGTGTTTGCCTGGTGGAAACCAGCTGGTTTGGGCCACATTTCTCATGAAGTGCAGGTGGGGAGGGAGGATGGGGAGTACACCTTGTGCTCAAAAAATCATGGGATTTTGGAAGGGAGAAGTATTTGTAGAGTTCCTAGAAGTCAAAAATGCTGAGAATTGCAAATGCAGACATCACTTGTGCAGGATGAGAAAAATAAGAACACCTGTAAGAAGAAGAAGGAAACTATGGGATTACAGCAGCTACTTCTCCGGTAAAGCTGAAGTTACAGATTCCTGAGTGATCCAAGCCCTCTACAGCTTTGCTGGATGGTTTGAGCAAGCATGAGCAGGATGGGGGGAATAGCTTCAGGCTTTGCTGAGTCTCCTGAGCTTTGTTCACATATTTCCTTTGTAAACAGGAGTTCTCTTAAATGCCAAAAACTTCTTTGTGGGAGACCCTGTGTCAGACACACATGAGGCTGTGAAAAATGTGACAGAAGATGCGCTGTCAGCTCCATGGCAAGCTGTGGAGGTAAGAAGGGTTTGCTCATCCTGCTGCTGCAGAAGGTGCCCAGGAAAATGCAGGCAGGTGAGAGCCTTGCTTGTTTTGCAGGTGATGGTGTTCCCTGAGCTGGCATTCAGGCACGAGGGATATTTGACTGCCCTGGAGTTTGTAACACAGGAACTGCATCAGCCCGTTCAAGTGAGGTTCCAGGTGCATAGACCGATAGATGGAGAAGGTGAGGCATCTCCTCTCAACACTTGTGATATTGTTAGAGCTGACACCATCAGAGCCATGGCAGGCTAAGTGTGTGTGGCCTTCTTGTGGCCCCTCTGTCTTCAAAGGTTCAGACATGTGGTTCCGTTTTATGAGGACACTACAGTGCAAAATCTGCAGGTATGGTTGGACATCCTGAGATGTCCAACTGCTTGTCCTGGAGAAATTGATAGAGGGAGTAACTTGTCTTAGTGTGTGAAGAAAATGTGGGTGTAAGGAACATATGTAGAAGTGAGTTAATCTTCTGAGCTATACTTTAATACTTTGGGAAGACATGACATGTCAAATGTTGGGAATGTGTTTTGGTCCATCTAGTCCCACAGGTTAACAAGGAAGAACATTTTAGTGAGCCCAATTCTTCCTGGTAGACGAGATAATCTAATAAGCCTTTTATTCCTTGTACAACAGCTCAATAGTCACAGTTTTGGCAACAGTTAATTTTGCAGCAAAATGTTTGCTATTGCCATAGGGTTGGCTGGTTGCAAAAGGATATTTTTTGACACTGAAAAGCTGATACTTTGACATGGAAACTTTAACTTAAGAAAAGTTGCTTAATGTGTTTTCAGTGTCAAAGCCAGCTCTACTTTTGTTTGGTCTTGCTTTGGCTTGAACATAGATCTCTTTTAGATTGCATATTGGTGTGTTCTCACTGGAAAAGAGGCTAACTTTGTTTTTAATGACCTTCATGCCTTTGTGAACCTTTGCAGTAAAACAAGGACACTTGTCTTATATAGCACCATGATGTGTTGCAGTTGCAGCTTTTACTAAGAGTGGAGCCATCATCAGTCAAAGTGGGAAAAAATGGGGAATTTGGAGCAAGGGACAAGTGCGCTAGAAGTGTTACTTGTCAGAATGTGATTGTTGCTTTCTCTTTCACTTCTTGCAGACTACCAGGAGGAAAAAAATGCTACAGAACCATTCTACACTTCTCAGGATGATGGGAACTGGACACTATTTGAATGTCCTCCTGGTTTCCAGTGGTGTCATTTGACTAATTTGTGCTCATCGCTAAACAACTGCTGCAACGCAACTGAGTGTGCCAACAGTTCTCTTGCCAGCAGCTCTACCCCCGTTTCCCTTCAGCACAGTGAAAGCCAGCTCAGCTATGAACTCATCGAGGAGTTTCTCTTTACAATACCAGCTGGCCCTTCTTCCCGGTATCTGGTCAGTGTTTATTAGCTGCTATAACCAGTGCGTAGGTGGGGCAGTTTTCTCCTGAGTGCTTTCGGTAAATAAAGAATTGTTCCCAATTTTCAGATGGAGATGCCAAAGTCCATTCAAATGAAGTGACTTGCCCAGCGTCACACGTGCCACCGCTTTCAATCTTCCCTGCTCTAAGCCATGGACTCCCGACAGTAACCTGTTGCAATAGCATAGCTGGTCAAAAGGCTGCGCAGATTTCCTGGGCTGTTCCCGTTGCACTTATGCAGTGGGGATAGAGCATAAGGCTGGCTTCTGTGTTAGCGCATTTAATTCAGAGTGACCAATGGTGAAATGTCTCCCTGTGCTGTGTTTGCATCTGCAGCTTCCAAGTTGGTTTCCACTTGGCAGTAAATCCAGCTGTCTTGCCCAGGCAATAGTTGGGTGCTGAGTGCTCTTGATTTGAGGCATTAATCCAAAAATGTCTCCTCTCTCTGCAGGTCACGTTCAGAAAAGAAAATATATTTGTCAGGTCTGAGGATGTCTTCAGTATCCAGCACAATGCAGGCTTGGGCTTACTCCTCCAGTGCCAACCAAGTACCACATCCCCTTACAGAACCAACGTCTTAAGCATAAACTCTTCGGAGTCGGCACTTGGCTTGTCTGACGGCTTCATCGGTGCCACCTGGATGAACAACACTGTTTGTTCTCTCCGAGTTTGGTACGCTGAGGAGCAGCTGGTCCCGGTGATCAGCTCCCACAACACGGGGCTGGAGCATCCAGGTCGCTACACGGTCAGAGCCAGCGTGGACAACGGGGTCTTCAGCACCAATCTGTCCTGCAGTTTCTGGGTGGCTTCCCAGGTGTCAGGCCTGCGTGTCATCCACCCCGCTCCTCAGGGCGGCAGGGTCTACCTACCATCCAACCACACTACCCTGGTCATCAAACTCTCCTCAGGGGTGAATGCAACAGCTAGCTGGCTGGGAGACAACCGCACCTTCCCCTTCGAGGGGTCCTGCCCAGTGGCTGTGGCCCTGCTGACAGCAGACTGTGCCAGGGAGACCAATGACACCTGGTTTGCAGTGGTCAGCCTGAGCGGCCTCAGGGAGGGGATGAGCACCCACACGCTGGTTGCAGAGAACACTGTGAGCTCGCAGAACATCACTGTCACAGTGAAAGTGGAGGAGCCTATCCGTGGGCTGCGGGCCACCCCTGACCCTGAGAGCAGAGTCCTGCTAAATACACGAGTGGTGAGTGATTACTGCTGCTTTTAATTTGTCAGTAGCATTTTTGGCTTTTAAGACTAAGGTGGTGTGTTTGGCTCATGAGGAGGGCAGGGGCTCAGCTCCACGCTGGTTGGGTGTAGCTCTGCTTGCTGCTAAGCGCCAGCTCCCAGGCCATGCAGACAGCGCCGCTGCAGGCAGAGGCATGTGGCAGAAAGCACTGGTGCTCTCCAGCAGGAAGACAGCTCAGCTGTACATTCACTTGGGTTCCCTTAGAGGTAAGGCAGTACCTCCTGTGAGGTGGGTACTGCCTTTCCAGTTCCACAGAAAACTGGAGGCATTATAAAAAGCCAGTATTTACCTTCTTTTGACTTGTCAAGGTAGTTATTCCTTTAGGTGTTAAGATTTGCTCTACTAAATCCTTACATCAGCTAGCTGAAGCTATAAAAATGTTTCATCCATCTGTCAAAGTCTTGGAGTTACTCTGGTGTTTGCAGTCTTTTTTTCCTCCAATCCCCTGTCCCCAGAGCTACAGCTGAGCCCTAGAAACCTGTTCAATAACTGCCCCTTGGTATCTGTGAATGCTCTGTTCAACCTCTGGCTGCTTACGGCAGAACCCTATGCCTGCAATGCCTGATGGTCTCACCCTTCCTGGCTGCCACGGTCTGCTCAGGAGGCACTGTAGGAGTGAGGAGGGAGACTATCCTGTCCAGTGCAGTTCAACCATTTTAGCCTTTGGGTCAGGCACCGTCAAGGGATGAGGGTCAGAGACTCATCTTACAGGTGTAGCTAAAGCTGAGTTGTTTCTGCAAAGATATGGGAAAGTTTTTTAGCCAGCAAGAAAGAGACCTGATCACAAGAGCAGAGCACTAGGATGTGGGGGCAGGCAGTATGTGTTCTGCCCCCTGCTCTGCTGTTATTTATGGAGTCAGAGTCTGCATTTCTTTATCAGCAGCAAAGCCACAGATGATCTTGCACCTCTGTGTCATGCTTTGAGGGCAGTGTCTTACAGGTGTGTGATGCCTCCCAGTCTGGCTCTGCTCCTTCTCCAGTTCAGCTGGAGGTCTCCTGGGAACTGCTGTGCATGCTTTTCTCTTGCACTAGTATAAAATGTTCTCATGCCTTTCAGAGCTACATCCCTGTGATGGAAGCTGGGTCAGATGTGACTTTCCGATGGACAGTAGATGATAAGCCATCTTTCACTTTTTACAATGTTGTCTTCAATGTTATCTACCAAAGCCCAGCTGTGTACAAGCTTTCGGTAAGCCAAGGCCTTTCCCATAATACCATTTCAATCCTGGGTTTCCATCTCGTCCCGCAAACTAAGCAGGAAAAGCAGCAGGGAGAGGAGAAGGCAGAGATGAGTTGAGAAGGTTTTCACCTAACAAGCTCGCCTACTATTTCTCACTGAGCTGCTCTTGCAAATGCAATAGTAAGTTTCTTCCTATTCTTCCATTACAGCTGACTTTGCTTCTTCCTCGTCTTTACTTTCTCCTCTTTTCTCCATGTTCTCCTTTCTGTTCATGGAGTGTCTGTTCTTACTCCTCCCCAACAGGAATGAAGCAGGGAGCCCTGTTGCAGGGTGCCAGCCACTGCTTTGGCAGGCAGGAGACATGAATTCGGGCAGAGGCAGGATGCAAATGTAAGACTTTCATAGGCAGCACAGAGCTTCTGCCACAAGCTCTTCTGGTCTCTGTCCTGTTCTCTCTGTGCTGGTGCAGGCTGGAACACTGGGCTTTGTCATGACCCAGAGGAATGATAGAGCAGAGAGTCTGGGCAGAGGGAGGTATCTGTTGTGGAACAGGAGTTTATCCCTGGCCAGAACATCCTTCTGTGTCATGCCCTGTACTGCCACGCAGAGTCCTGGTCTGGCTCCAAGCTGCTTGATCCGTTAGCAGGGTAACTGCTGGCTTCCTGAAGAGACACCAGCCCTGGCTCTGAGGGCATGCTAGCACTAATCTGCTTGGTGCAGCACTATGCTGAGTAGCACTGATTTGCTGGGTGAAGCACTCTGCTGACAAGCCTGGATTGCTTTCACTTACAGAGCTGACAAGGTGGCATTAGGCTAGGGTCTGCTGGATTCAGTGGAACAGACCCACAGAAGCCAAGACATGAACTTCTTTTATCTGTTGGGGTGGGAGGTCTCTGCTCAACTGGGTTTGAAGGATCCTTTCTGTCAGCAGCTCAGCTCTCCTGCAGGCGAGGAGATGGCAAGATGCTTCATTATTAGGTGCCTTGTCAGTGTTAAATGCCTATATAACCTTGAGGATCCTGTTCTACTTCTGTCATGTCTCTTCAGTCTCTTGCCTCCCTTTCCCTCCTCTGCCCAACTTTGCTTTCCCTCTCTGTGCCCACTGCACCCAGGACGCTGGAGCTGCACTTGGCGTGCTTTTGTGAGTTTCTCCCATCCCCGCTCTCTGTGCTTGGAGGCACTCATCCACCACTGTCCTGTGGAAACTGGGTGGCTCTTGCCCCCTCGGTGGCAGCAAGTGCCTGGGCTCAGCAGCTGGGGACTGTGCAGGGCACCTCAGAGCAGGCAAAAGGGTAACTAGCAAGTTCAGAGCCAGAGGAGTCCCCACATGAGAAGATCTTCTCTTGTCCTCTTGCTGTAGAACCAGTCAGTCTTGGACTGACTTTAGTAGTGAAGATGTGGTGGTTCCAGCAAGAGGTGGCTTCACCAGGTAGGTGACCTTCCAGTCCATGCTGCTTTCCAGTGCCATTCAGGCTGTTGCCCCTGTCTCACTGTCCCACAGGCCGCTCTTCTCTGACCTTACCTGCTCGCCTGCCTGGTGGGACCTCTTCAGTACAGTGAAGCCCCACTCTCAGGAGAGGGCAGCAGGGAAGGGTGATCCCAGATGCATTCTTTGTCCCACTGTCCTTCCCAGCTCACCGCCTCCAACCACGTCAGTAACTTTACGGTCAATTACAATGTCACGGTGGAGATGATGAATAAGATGAAGAACCTGACTGTGTTGGGTGTCCTGCCGGTCCTCCCGCAGAACAGCACCGTGGAGCTTACAGCAAGAGTTCAGGTTGATTCAGCTGTGGATGCTCTTTTCCTGTGAGTCCTTTGCAAGTTGCCCAAACTTAGGATCTTACTATGCATAGCTTACCAGTCTTGCCTGCACTGTTTCTCTTCCCAGGGCCAGCTGATGTCAAATGGCCCATTTCTCCGCTGCTGTCTAGTTAATTTGAAATCTCTGCAAGCGTGGTTCAGTCACACTGGCTGGGACCTATAGTTGAGGCTGAAATACTTTTCTTTTAAAGGATTGCAACATTGCTTTAATACTGGGTTCTTCCTCTTCTTACTTGTGCTGTACTCCTCTCACAGCAACAGTTCTGCAGCACTGGGCTCAGCTACTGCTCTGATACTTGGCATTACACTGCCTGTGGTTTTTCTGGAAACCCCAGGCCTGAGCCTGAAAGACAGTGCTAGGCCAGGCCAGTGTTCCTCTGGGATTTCCATGAGTTTCCTGCTGTGCTGTGTAACACGGTTTGCATGTTTCTCCAGGTGGGATTTTGGAGATGGTGTCCAGAAGACATACCTGTTCCAACCTCCCTACAACAAGTCTTTCCTTGTTCCTGATCCCAGTGTGCATGAGGTTGTAATTGAGCACAATGTTTCACACGTCTATCAAGACCCAGGTATGCTCAGGACAGTTCTTTGGGGAAGAAGGGGCTCAGATATTTTACTTGCAAGGGGGCTATAATACACCTTCAAATAAAACAATGGCTTGAAAGTCATTACCTCGTTCCTGAGCAAACAGCCAGAGTGACTGGGAGTCTCCAGCAATTGCCATCCTCTGTAACTGTTTCCAGGAGAGGTTTGTCCATGTTGTAAGAAGCAAGACCACCACACACAGTCCCCTTTTTGGGCAGTCACAGCAGACAGACGAGTGGCAGGTGAGCTCTGTGCTGATGGGAGAGGGTAGGGAGCACTACTGTGGGCAGCAGGATGGGGGTCTGTTTTGTGAGCAAACAGAAAAAAAATCTTTTCTCCATATCTGTCAGACTGGCTTCTTACTTGGTGTTTGGTCCTCACATGGATGGCCTGGGTGTAATTCCTGCTTGTCCTGGAGCAGAGGAGCGAAGCCCAGGGTGTGCACAGTGCAGAAGCAGAGTATCTCCCTGCAGTCCCCGTCCTGCTTCCCACACTGCTGCAGCACTGAGCAAGTTGTTGCGCAAGCGTGACCTCACCACTGGTCTTTTTCTGCTCTCTTCCAATGCAGGAGAGTATGCCTTGGTGGTTGTCGTGTCAAACCAGTTTGAGAACCTCACCCACTTGACCCCAGTTCACATCCACAGTTACCTGACTGATGTGAAGATGGAAGCAGAGGAGGATGTTTTAGTTGTGAACTGTCCGGTCACCTTCAGAGCTGATCCATTGCCATCTCCTTATGGCGTCGTGTACACCTGGGACTTCGGGGATGGGTCCTTGCTGTTCACAGAGAGCCAGTCTACAGTGACATACAGCTACCCCAGAAGAGGGGTGTACAACATCACTGTGACTGCCAACAATACCATAAGCAGCGTGGAGACAGTTGAGCACTACCAAGTGTTTGAAGAGATAACTGGGCTTCATGTTTCTGCAGATGAGGCAGCAGAGCTGGGAGCATCTGTGACCCTTAATGCTTCCGTGCAGACGGGGGACAGCATCACCTGGATATTCGATATGGGGGACGGGACGGTGCTGAGGACTCAAGTGCCAGTGGTAGAACACGTGTATGTAAAGGACATCAACTGCACTGTGAATGTGACAGCTGTGAATCCTGTGAACTCTGTCTCCCAAACTGTGCCCGTTAGGATATTTGTCCTGGAAGTACTCAAAATAGAGCCTACTTCTTGCATCCTTGAGCACCCGGACGTGCAGCTGACTGCATATGTGACAGGAAATCCTGATGAATACATCTTTGATTGGACTTTTGGAGATGGCTCGTCCAATGTCACAATCAGTGGGGACCCTGTGGTGATGCACAACTTCACCCGCAGTGGGACATTCCCCCTCTCCCTGACTCTCTCAAGCAGGTTTAACAAGGCTCACTATTTCACCAGCGTCTGTGTGGAGCCAGAGATTGTCAATGTCACACTTCTCCCTTCCAAGCAGTTTGTGAGGCTTGGTGAAGAGAGCAGCTTCCAGGTCAGTGCCGTGCCTCTCTACCAGTACCGCTACCGCTGGGATTTCGGGACCAATGAGTCCACTAGATCGAGTGGGACTGAAGTGACCTACACCTACAAGAACACAGGGGTCTTCCTGGTCACAGTGACTGTCTCCAACAATGTCTCTTTCAACAACGACACAGCGTTTGTGGAAGTCCAGGAACCGGTTGGGGTAGCAAAGATTGAATATAACGGGACAAGTGTTTTGGAGCTGAACCAGATCTACCTGTTCTCTGCCAGCATGAATGGAACCAAAGTGAGTTACTGTTGGGACTTTGGAGATGGCACTACCCAGCCCGGGCAAATCGCTGCCCACTCCTACAACAACACGGGCCATTACACTATTAGTGTGGTGGGCCGGAATGATGTGAGCTTTAATGAGACCGTCATTGATGTCACAGTGAAACGGCGGCTCCAGGGGCTGACCATCAATGCCAGCAGGACAGTGGTGCCGTTAAATGGTTCAGTGAGTTTTGTAGCCACACTTGTAGCTGGCAGTGCCATCCGCTACTCGTGGATCCTCTGTGATCGGTGCACTCCTATCCAAGGCTCGTCCACAATTTCCTACACTTTCCGGTCCGTGGGCACATTCAATGTCATTGTGACAGCAGAGAACAAGATCAGTTCGTTGCAGGACAGCATCTATGTCTACGTCCTGGAACAGATTGAGGGCCTGCAGGTGGCTAGCAGTGACCTGGTAGAGGACATCTATTTCCCAACGAACAAAACACTCCATTTGCAGGCAGTGGTGAGAGAGGGAACAAACATCTCTTACAGCTGGGTAGCCCAAAGGGATGGCAATGCTGTGCAGACCTTCACTGGGAAAACCTTCTCCTTGGTTGTCCTAGAAGCTGGAAACTACACTGTCTATCTGAAAGCCACTAATATGCTGGGATGTGCAACTGCTAACAGGACACTGGAGTTCATTGAAAGCATTGGTCTTTTAAAGCCTTGTGCCTTCCCCAACCCAGTTGCTATTAATGCCTCTGTTAACATAAGTACCACCATAACCAGTGGCACTGGCATCACATACATTTGGTACCTAGAGGATGGCTTCTCTCCTGTTACTTCTGAACCCTTTATTATACACTCCTTCCAAAGCCCTGGAGTGATAGAGGTCATCGTTGAAGCAGAAAACAAGCTGAATTCAACCAATGCAACAATTCCTATCTGTGTAGAGGAGGTCATAGAGGGGCTGAGTATAGGGACTGCAGAACTGGACTGTAGATACGTCTCATCCGGCTCCACAGTGGTCTTTGAGGGGGAGCTGCAGAAAGGGACTGAAGTGACATGGCTTTGGGAGGTGCCAAATGGAACGCTGACTGGCCAGTCTGTGGCAGTCATGTTCCCCACAGCAGGGTTTTATACAGTCTATCTGAATGCATCAAATGACATCAGCTGGGCTCTGGCCAGCAGGAATATCTCAGTGCTGGACAGGATTCAAGGACTGGAAGTTCTTGCTAGCAAGAAGGTGGTGGAGCCAGGGGAACAGGTCACCTTTGTGATCAGGATGTTGTCAGGTACCTCTGTGAGTTACTTGGTGAGCATAAGTGGGGACTACTCTGTGGTGCTCAATGGGTCCAGGTACACGCATGAGTTCACCAAGAGTGGTGATTACTTGGTAACTGTGACAGTGCAGAACCAAATCAGCATCGCACATGCCCAAGTGCTCATCTCTGTCCTGGAGGCCATCCGTGATGTCAGGCTCCTGAACTGCTGTGAGGAAGGCATACCCACAGGCACGGAGAAGAGCTTCCATGCCCAGGTGGGGAGTGGCTCCCGTGTGGCATTCTCATGGCAGTTCTCCCTGTGGAAAGAGAAAGGACGATCTGTGGTCACTGTGGCAGGAGAGAGTGTTTCCTACACTCCAGAAGCTGCAGGGCTGCTTGAGATTCACCTCAATGCCTTCAATGACTTGGGAGGTATCAATATCACCAGAACCATCCAAGTCCAAGACCCAATAGTCCAAGTCTCCCTCACTGCCTCCAATGCCTTTGTCAACAGGACAGCACTGTTTGAAGCAGCAGTGGTGCCCAGCAGCAGGAGTGTTGAGTTCTTGTGGACCTTTGGGGATGGCTCTTCCACTCAAATGACCAGGGTTGCAGTGGCCAACTATTCTTACGTGAGCCCTGGGGATTACCTGGTGGAGGTGAATGCCACCAATCTCATCAGCTTCTTCATAGCCCACCTCACTGTCACTGTCAAAGTCCTGGAGTGTGAGGAGCCAGAGGTGGAGTTAGCCTTGCCCCCTCAAGTAGTCATGAAGCGGTCCCAGAGGAACTACCTAGAGGCACAGATTGACCTCCGAGGATGCATCAAGTACCAGACAGAGCACCTGTGGGAGATCTACCAAGCACCCAGCTGCATGAACTTGGATGACTCCAGCAGGATCCGTCTGCCAAATGTTGATGTGAACAGGCCCCAGCTAGTTATACCAAAGCTTGCCCTGGAAGTTGGGAATTACTGCTTCATTTTTATTGTCTCCTTTGGAGACACCCCACTGTCCAAAAGCATCTTTGCCAATGTGACTGTGATACCGAGTAAGCTGGTCCCAATCATTGATGGGGGGTCATACCGTGTATGGTCCAACACTCAGGACTTAATCTTGGATGGGGAGAAGTCCTATGACCCAAACTTGGATGACGGTGAACAGACTCCGTTGTTATACGATTGGTCTTGTACATTCTCCTCCAAGGTAAGAACAGTTTTGCACAGCCAGAGAGGGTTTGGGAGCCACACAGCAGCTCCGCTACAAACATATGTCTGGGTTCAAATGGTACTGGGGGAAGCTTTTGTGAGCATCTTTAACAAAGCTGCTCTGGAAGGAGGGTTGCAAAGGTTTCCCATTTCCCAGCTCAGGATGGTGGTACAAAAATTGCTGTGAGGAGCTGTGCAGTGCAGCCTGCTGCAGCCCAGTGCTGCAGTGTCCTTTGCACGGCAGAAGTGTTGGCACTGGCAGCTGAGGCATCCGCGTCGCCGCTGCCTCTGCACTTGACCTCTGGTTCGTGGTTTCAGTGTGGCCACTCCATAACCTGAAGGAATTACCGAGCTGCTGATTGCAGCCTGCGGGGCTGAGGGCTCTGCTTCCTCACCTGGTAACAGTTAAATGTCTTTAATTTCAGCAGGGGCTGAAGTTAGACTTTGGAGGCGTCGAGTGAGCACAGGTCATGGTCACTGTGGGCACAGGCAGGTCACTGTCCTCACATGCTGAAATAGTCTTGACACTACGGTGACAGAAGGGCAGGGGAGAACTGCCCTTCAGATTCTTACGGGAGATCCCCCTCAGAGCGTTTTTGATTGAATGTGCAATTCTTTTGCTGGTAAAATGTCATTGTTTTCTATCTTTACCTCAAAACAGAAAGTTGTGGAGTGTGTGTGGCTTAGACTTTTGAGTTTAATGTGAGCTTTTTGTGTTGTTTGGCAATGTTTGTAAGCTATTTAGTGAAGAATTAATTGCTGTAAAATAAGAAATTGATGCTCAGATGAAACACAGGAGTATTCCAAGTATTGCTTACTAACCTGAAGAATAGGGTAATGTGCTTTATTGCCCACATGCCACCCCATTTCTCCCACCCCAGTGGTGGCATTGCACAGTAAGATCTGTAGCAGTGACTTGTGTGAACCTGAATGTTTTGGCTGTGGACTAACCTGATGTGCACCCGTACCAAGGAGGGTTTGAAAGTTCTTTTCTCCTTGCAAGCAGAGCTCGGCTGCAGGGTGCTCTCTGAATTTCAGTGCCAAGGAAGGAATTGTCACAATTTCCAAAGCTCTGTTAGAAGCAGATGTGGAGTATACGTTCGACCTCACCGTCAGGAAGGAGGGTATGAGTCCTGAGGCAACAAATCAAACCGTACGTACCACAGACAACTGTCGCTTTCTGTCCTTGTGTGCCTGTTGCTGGAGACAGCCGAGCTGGAAGTCCATGGCCCTTTTCATAAGGAATTTTCTAGAGGAGAGCGCTGCTGGCTCGGGACAGTGGCCAGCTATGGGTGACTTCCCAGGCTGTGTCCCCTAGCCCCATCCGAGAGCCAGTGCCAGTTCAGCTGGGGTGGTGGAAGCTAACACTACCCACCTGCCCCAGCCAGCATGGGAAAGCAGGGGAAGCAGATTTTAGGGCATCGCTGGGGCTCCCTAACCCATCTCATCCAGGTCATTGTCAGGAACCGACATAGGTATTTCTGTGACACATTCATCTTACGCTGCCTTGGGCAGCACTTTCTGCTTGTCCTGCCAAGTCCTTTTAGTTTCTTCCTTCCTTTAGACCTTGCATTCATCTGTTCATCCCTTTCTGTGCAGAGGCTGTGTTAGTGACCCAGCCCTGGATGGTACCGGGACTGAGGGTCTGTGGCAGCAGCACAGCAAAGGAGCCCATGATAGGTGGCTCTTCCAGCACCCTGTGCAGTACCAGACTCCTCACATGGCACAGCACCAGGCTCCTCCCCAGTTTTTGCCCAGAGAGAGCTTCCTAAGAGCTGGTACTTAATTTTACTGTCAATAGTTCCTCTCTTCTCTCCTTGTGAATTTTTTTAAGGGAGGATTTTTTTTAAGTGCATGTTGTTTATGTCAAATTAAGCTTAACGCTGAATGCATCTGCAGTCCGACAGCAGTTATGGTTTATGTCAGAAACATTCATCGTGGTGTGTTTGGCAATTAGAGATACAGTTAGTCTGAAAGTGGAAACTCTTACTGCCTGGGTCTTAAACCAAAGCTGGAGGATAAAAAGAAAAAAATTAAATTGATAGTCTTTCAAGGACATTCCGTACTATCTGGTTTCCATGCATGAGCACAAAACAATGATTCCAGTGTCGCAGGAAATTTGCAAATACTGTAGGAATGGATGAAGCTTCAAGGCACTTCAGCTTAGTCCTGTGGAATATTTATCCTCTTTTAAAAGTCTGCCATATTAAACAATGTCTTCATTACTGCCTTTCTTTGAATTCAGAGTATTCATTATGCCAGGGCAGAGGGCTCTGCTGAATGCTGGACAACCCCATTTCCTAGAGGATTAAAGGAATTTAGACAAAGTACTGGGGTCAGAGCTCAATAGCCGTTGTGTCTGAGCCATCAGTGCTCTCCTCTCTCCAAGTGCTTTGCCGAGGAGGTGTGGTAGACGTTTTGAGATGTGCAACTTAGATCTGAGCTAAAAGCCTGGAACACATGCAACTCTCTGGAAAAGGTCATTCTTCCAGGCTGAAGAGCAAAATGCATTTGATGCACAGTGGGAGTTGTGTTTTCTGGCTATTTTTATCTCTCAGAGACATAGGTAGTGCCAGAAATGATGATGGTTCTGCACAGGCAGTGGACTCTGAGAGCCCAAGGGTTGGGTCCTAAAACGTGACGTGATTCTAGTCCAAGCTCTGTAGGTCAGAGCAGGGCTGGGGGTGGACAGCAGGACCATGCTGGCTTTGCACAGGGCAGCGTATTCTCAGTAAACTCTGGCTTGCCCTAAGCCCTCTTGCTAGTCTGGACTGTAAACACTTCCCATTTAGCCTTCCGAGTCGAAGACAGGGACCCACAACCCCACAGTCCTCTGTCCACGGCAGATCTGTTGTGACCTTACCAGGTCAGGCATTCTGCAGCTGCAGAGGCAGGACCAAGAATTTGGCCTACAGGAAACAAAGGAGAGCTGCAGTTGTTTCCCAGGGCAGGTGTTCACCAGATGTTTGGTCTGTGCTGTAGTGGAGGGTTTCCTCCTCCCAGTTACACTGTCATCTTTTCCTAACTGTAACATGGATCCCACTTTTGTAGGGTTAACAGCTGTCCTGGGATGGCTGGTCCACCAAAGTGCTTCAGTTAGCATCATCTCTGCCCAGCAGCACAAGCAGGACTTGCTGAGAGTTCAGCACAGGGTACCAGAGGGACATTTTGAAAGTGATGTGTCATTAAAAAGTGTAAATAAAGTAAATCCAGAATTACCTAGATTGGCCCAGTTTGGCATTGGATAACTCTTGAAAATCAGTGACAGAACTGGCCAGTGTAAGGAAAGTGATGTAGCTTAGATGATGACCTGAAATCCTTTAGAAATCCTTTTCTGCTGTTCCCTTAGCACAGACTGGGCTGTGGCAGAGCAGAACCAGGTGCTGGGATGTCTGCTTAACTGTTAGATGTATGTATTTTTGTCTCAGATCTTCTGATGGAGTCTCTTGCTTTCCCAGGTATTCATCAAGAGGGGAGGAGTCCCTATCGTCTCCCTGGAGTGCGTTTCCTGCAAGGCTCAGTCTGTCTATGAAGTTAGCAAGAGCTCCTACGTCTACCTGGAGGGGACCTGCCAGAACTGTCACAACGACTCCAAGCTTGGGGTAAAGTCATTAGCTGGTCTTTGCTTCACCTTTGGTGGACTTCAGGGAGAAGCAGAGAGTCAAAGAGGACAGGGTGGAAAGAGCTGTGTGAGAAATAAAGTCTGGGACCTAAATTGCTGTGGAGACACAGAGGGGAAACAATCGCTGACTGTTAATGCAGTGGCAGGCTGGGTCTGGCTGAGGGGACGAAGAAGGCTGTTTGATGCTCGTCTCCTCATCACAGCCCCTGGAACTGGCTGCAGGACTGGCTTACAGAGTCAGAAGTTTAAAGCAGGCCCTGTACGGAGCTTGCTTTGTGTGACATGGGGCTTGTTCCGTGCCTCAGCAGCATGGAGGAGGCTTAGGAGGGCCTGTGAAGCAGGTTCCTCATGTCCTGTAACCACTGGACCCCCTGTTGAGATATCCAGAGCTTTTCTTTGCCCTGGGTTGTGCCTGTAGGCTACAGGACACATGGCCTGACGGTCCTCCATCAGTGTCTTGACCTACACAAGGGCAAGTCCTTGCTGGGTCATTTTCAAGCCAAGCTCATGAGTGACCAGCTGTTTCCACACAAAAGCCACTTTTTTCCTAGAAGAGGTCTGTACAGTGTTTTCTTCTCCCTGCAGGTTGGCATTTTGCCCATTATTGTGGTGGCTCAAGCAGAGGTTGTTCTGTCTCTTCTGATCCTCCAAGTCCCTCATGCCCTCCTCTAATGACAGATTCCACTCTGCAGCATCTCTGCAGCCTGTTGAATGAAGCAGGTCTCAGAAGTGGAAGTCTTGTTGTGAGAGCTAGTCTGTATTGCTCCCAGCAAGCCCAGCATGTACTTGTATGGCATTTTCTGGCTGGCTATCTCACTGTTCCTCTTGTTATCGCAATTGTACATTTGTGCTATTAACAGTAACCATCCAGGACACGTTCAGCTTGAAGCATATAAAACATGGTATCCCATGGAGACTCCACCAGTATTTAATTTATTTCCTGTGTTTTGTATTCTGTATTATGAAATATTCTGTCGGAGGGTGATGTAATCCCAGAGACTAAAGTAGATCTCACAGTGGAAATATTCCCACCAGACATTTTGGAAAGGTTCCAGTTCTTGTTGCTGTAGCACACAAGACTAAAGCTGAATTATCAACTGCAAATTTGGCAGATGCTCCCACTAGAAATCTGTTACTTTTTAGAAGAAACTCAATCTGAAAACATTTTAAGGACATAACTTCAGATTTAAACAAAACCTCTCCTGTCTTTTCCCCTCTTCCTCTCTATAGAGATGGGCAGCACACAGCTTTAAAAACAAGTCTCTCATCCTGGACAAAAAAACTACCTCCACTGGCGACACAGGCATGAACCTGGTCTTGAGGCAAGGGGCACTGAAGGATGGGGAGGGATATACTTTTACCCTTCACATCACAGACCTCACAACCGGGGAGGAAGGATTCGCCTCAATCGATCTGCTCCCCAACCAGCCACCTGTTGGAGGGTCCTGCCAGCTGTCTCCGGAAGGACCCCTCAGGGCACTGATGGCAAAGGTGCACTTTGAGTGTGCAGGTGAGAGCGAGCGGACAGCGGTGCTGGGCACTCTGCTCCTCGTGGGCAAAGGTTTTTCATGACCAGTGTGTTACCTGCTGCCCTTCTTCCCACAGGTGTTTTCTTTACTCTGAGCTCCTACCCCAGGTCACTGTTGCCCAGGGCTGAGTTCAGAAGTGGATCTTTCCATTTCTGATCCCCAAAGCCTTGACCATGAGGCTTTGTGTACCCGAATTATGGTGCTCTAAAACACATGGTAGCAGGCCTACCAATTTAACATCCTAATTCATGTAGCTGAATGGTGATATCCAGGCCAGGGCAGTACTTGTGGAAGGAACTGGCATTTCAGTGCAGGAAGAAGAAGAGAGGTGCCAAAACTGAGTCACACATGGGAAGAGTCAAAAGACAAAGCACTGGGGCCTTCTCTGCGATGTGGGCTGGGTGTTCCCGTCGGCATTTACCTTCTCAACCAGCTGCAGAGATGGCACAACACGTCTAGCTTTGGAAAAGTGGCCTGGCTGACATCCTGTAGTCTTGGGCCGAGGATTAAGTGCCTCTAAACCATATTTCCCCAAATTAGTGTTAGAGGTTAGTGCTGTCTGTGCACAAATGCTGAGAAGCCACACTGCAGAGATGATGAACTCATCTGATTCTGGGGAGGCTGGTCACCAAAGCACTTCTGGGGGAGAAGCATGAGTGTATTCAGCATCATATGGTTGTAACTTTGGCGTGTTTTGAGCCACTCAGAGTAATTAGGAAATTGCTGTCTCTTTGGAGTGGTGGGAATTTTAGCTGTTAGTAATTGTTTTTAAGCTGAAGTGAAACACGCAGGATACAGACTCACTGGTCACATGTCCAGTGCAGTGAGCCTGGGCAGAACCAGCACCTTTGGTGGTGCTCACTGGGAAATGCACAGTGAATTTCCCAACTGTCTGGCTCCCACAAGACTCCTCATAATTCTTGGGAGCTCCTATGAAACCTTTATGCAGGTTTTATCCTAGACTCAGTTATTCCTGAGATGTTGAACTGCTTGAGCACTGTGCTGAGCCTCTGTCTTACGTCAGCTTTGCAGGGCTTGTACAGAAGCTGCAGCCTTGGGTCAGTGCTGTTCCCAGCCCCAGTAGGGTTATTCCCATTTTTATTTTGCTCATGAAGTCTTCACAAATCCCTTTAAATGTTACGGGACCCAGACAACTAGGCAGAAACCCCTAAATATCAGAAAAATTCAGAGAGGGTCAGAGCTTTTCATTGGAGGTCCTGAGACATCCCTGCAGCCCAGTGGAGTCCTCAAGCTGTCCTCGCTCTGGGGACAACATGTCCCTCTGCCGGAGCAGGGTGACACCTTGCTGGGGACAGCAGTGAGGGCAGGTGCCATGCGGAAGGGCTGGGCAGGGTGGGACACGCTGGGGGAGGAACGGGGCACCGCCAGGCAGTGCCAGCTCTGACGGTCAGGCTGCGCTTTGGGACGGTGGCTGCAGCCCCCGCTCTGTGCCCTCGACCCCGTCAGACCCCCTGTCTGGGTTTGTTTTGCAGGCTGGCGAGACACAGAGGACGCGGAGGGCCCGCTGGTGTACATCCTGCTGGCGTCTCGCCACAGGGCTGGGCACTACCACGAGTTCTGCGTGTACAAGGGCAGCCGTGCAGAGCACAGTGCCTTCCTGCCCCCGGGCTTCCATGAGAGCGGCTTTATGGTGTCTGTGGCGGTCCTTGTTCAGGACCAGCTGGGAGCCACCGTGGTAGCCGTTAACAGGTAAGACCCACCGCTCACAGGCTGGGCTTACGCGGCAGCGCCAGTGTCTGGCCTGGGCTCCTGAGTCAGTCCTACGGCTTGACTGCTGAGTCCCTGTCCTGAAGGGCTCGGCAGATGCTGGGTGAAATGTTTTGCTCCTGGAAGAGACTGTTGGTGGGAAGGGGAGGGGAGGCTCAGCAGAAGTGCAATACAGAGAATCCAGTCCTTGTGGATCATCGCTCAAGGGGGAGACTTCCCCATAAGTTACTGCTTTCCTTACCGCTTACCTACCACCTCCTTAATTCCCTAGTGACACCTTGCTTTGAAGGCACAATGTCACTTTGGCGGAAGATCTCTTAGCTCTGTGCTCCATCACCTTCCGCTGCTGAGAGCCAGGGAGGTCTCATGGAGCCAAAGTGGAGAGCACATGCATTTGAATAGGGTGGAAGGACTGACTGCAGCTTGAGTCTCGGCAGGGCCGGTACTATGCCAGCCCAGTTACCCCTTCTGCAAATGCCTCTTGGTTTCCAGTGCGTTCCATGCAGGTGACAAGTGCCCACAGGTCTTTGGGCAGCATCCTGAGCTGGTCTCTGCTGCCTGGCAGAGCTGTAGGACTGCTCCTTCTCGAGGCTGATTTGGAGCTCCCCATGCTGTACATGTGCTCCTGGCCTCCCAGGCTGGAGCGCAGTCCTGCAGTGCCTGCAGAGGAGGATCTGTGTCCCAGCTGTTCCTCAGACCCCAGGGAACAGTGCCAAAAGCAGTGCAGCTTCTCCCAGACACTGACTCTGGTTTTAAGTGCTCTTTCTGCTCCATCACACTGAACCTGAATTTTCTTCTCTGGGTTCAATGCAATGTGTGCATCCTCCACCTACAGCTTCACAGAGCTGGACCAGTGAGGAACCAGGATGCAGGTCCATGATGTTCCTACATACAGCTTGTGCAAACTGGGCACCAGGGCAAGGTTCAGCAATGCTGTCTTTGTTGTTTAACCACCTGCTTCCCCCTTTCTCTTCCTTACCAGCGGAAAAGCAGATTCTGCCTCCTTCCCCCAGCCCTGTTTGATAGTTGCACTTAACCCAAATCCCTTTTTCCCTTGGCAGCTCCATGGAAATCGGCTTACCTGAGGGGTTCCCCAGCCTCTCCCACTGGCTGTACAATCAAACTGACACGGTGCTCCAGGGCTTAGTGAAACAAGGGGATCCTCAGCAGGTCATTGAGTACTCTCTGGCCCTCATCACCATCTTAAATGAGGTAAAGCAGCACCCGCTGCCCAAGAGGGCCTCCAGAAGGCCTTGCAATTGCCAGTAATGTTATTTGGCCAGTTTATGTACAGTGGTGTAGGGAAATGATTAATGCTACAGTTTCTCATGTATATCAGTGTATGTCCGTGCTGGGAGCTGGGCTGGACCTATTTTCATGCATCAAAAAGGTTAGCAAGCTCCCAACACACAATGACCAGGGAAGCAGAAGGGCTGCAAAATAAAACAAGGATCCTAGAGAAGGCACTGCCTTGGGTATCTCCCATGCCACCTGCTTTTTTGTCCTCATATTCAGATAGTTTTTCCTCTGTACTGCCAACCTTAAGTCTAAACATTGAATTTAGAAACCAGAATCTTAGCTCAGATTCCCCCAGCTCCTTCATGCTTCCCCTGAGCCAGCCATCACGCTCCAGCTCAGCAGGGCTGGAAACTCCTTGTAGCTGCTCCAGTGATGCTATGGGTGCTAAGGAGACCTTGTTCTGACTGCTGAGCTAGTGCAGCTAGAAGGATCTTCTGCCTGCATACAAGGTCTTTAATCCACAGTCCAGGAGCATCATCCTCCTGGCAGCATTCACTTTCACTTGTACCTAAAGTAGTGCTGAGCCCCTCCATGTGCATCTCTATAGGCAAGGCAGGGATTTTGGTCAGCTGCCCAATAAGAGCCTGCTGCATGCCTGGAAGCCAGGCAGAGGTGATCCCCCTGACCGCAGGCTCTTTGCTTAGCTGGATAAGGACTGCACACTGGTATACTACTGAGCTGTCAAGTGCAAGGCTGTTAAGATAATTGCTTAGAGAGCACAAGTGAAATTGAGAGAGTTCTACTGAAAAAACAGCTCATGAGATCACCCTCTGGGGAAGAGCACAGGCAGGGAGATACAGAGTGCAGGGAAGAGGTGACTTAGCACAGCTGATCATCCTCTGAAACAACCTGATACATTTCCTCACTTTGCTGCTTTTCTCCTTCCCAGTACGAGAGGTCCATGCTTCTGGAATCTGAGGCTGGAAATGAATTTGAACTCCGGACCTGGACTCGCAATAACATCACAGAAACCCTGAACTCGTTGAATGTGAACACAGTTGATGACATCCAGCAGATCTCAGCTGCCTTGGCGCAGTGCACGGTATGTTCCCCACTACCGCCTCCAGCCTCCCGCTCTTCCAGGTGCAGCTTAGATGCTCTTCAATTCTTGATGTGCTTCCCTGTCTCTCTGCCCCACACATGCCACACAGGGAGGACAGGTGTCGCTTGTTGACATCATTAGGGTTTCTGTGGTGATGTACTAAGTGTTGTGAGCTCTGCCCCTTGCCATGCCACCAATCTAGCAGACGTTGATAAGATGATGTATTCACGTGCTGGAAGGCAGCACCTCAGAACTGTGTGCTTTTTCTCGTACCAGCCCTGGTGTGGCAGCTTACTAGCAGCTGGTTCCTTCGCTTGCAGATGGAGTCTGTAGGAGATGCCACAACAGACTGGAGAAGCACTGGAATAAATTGTTGGGGGAGTCACAGAATCTCTGAGGACAGGCTGGACTCCTATCAGGAGTAACACAAGTAGAGCCGGACCTGCCTTGAGCCAAGGGACAGTGCCAAGGACTGATGTTCCTTCCAGCCCTGTTTCTACCATACAAGATTAGAAACACTGCTCTGCTCTGCTGCTGACTGGAAGTGCTGTGTTCCCCAGCCAGTGTGCAGTTTCAGCTCCCCGGTGCTGGGGCTGCTGCCTGGTGGATTTAGGAGTGGCTTTATGTGTTTTGTCAGATGGGCAGAGGGAAGAGAGCCCAGTTATATAATGTGCTTGGGGTTTGGTGGTCAGCCAGTCTGCTCTGGCATGCTCTTCCTCCCTGCCCTCCCAGATCTTTGCTTTCGGGACTGGAGTCTGGTACCCTGGCCTTGGCTGTGCATCACCTCCCCAGCCAGGTCAGCAACCTTGCTCAGCAGGAACAGGCTGTCATCAAAACGATGGACAGACTACTGCATCCCACCCACAGAGTCCTTATTCTGCTGCTGCTTTCTCTGCTTCACAGTCTGGAAACCTCAAAAATCACTTCTTTCTGTTCATCTTTGTTCAGGGATTTTGGGGTTCAGCACATGTCATTCTGATGCTGGGTTGGTTCGTTCCTGTGTCTCTGACGTGCTCTTGCCTTGCGACTTGATCTCGCTGTGGAAGCTTAGGTCTAGAAATAGAAATTTTTTTTCCACGGGAAAAGCTGACACTCCAGGATTAGTTTGTGCTCTGGTTTGGAATGAAAAGCTTAGAAAAACAGTAATCTAGAATTTCCCAAGCGGTTGAGACCAGCACAGAGTTCACACATTTCCTTTCCTGTAGAAGTGTCAATCAGTGCTGATACTTTCTTGATTTTACCTACAGAGAAGAGGAAAAATCAGAATGAATTTCTCCTGAAGGGGAAAAAAAATATCTTAGTCGTCTTAGTCAATTCTCCTTCCTAAGTAGTAGCAGCTCCCCTTGGGTGGTTCTTCCCCATAACCCTTTTTCTTCCTCAGCTTCTTGATACCTGACTGTGCCTTGTGGACTATAATTTGCACAGTATGTCCTTGCTTAGCTTACAAATAAAAGCAGAAGAGGGGGAATTCTAGACCTGAAGATGCTGTTTTGATTCTTCACCAAAACATATGGTGAATCACGTCTGAATCCTATGATGCTTAAAAGAAAAAAGATGAATAAAAGCTAGGAATGGGTTTGTGGTAACAGCTTCCATGTGTTGCCTCAGTCCCTCCCATCCAGCCCTTGAGAGTGCGGGGAGCTCCAGGCCATGGCTAGAACATTCTGTTTCTTGGATACATCTGGGAGCAGAGGGAGGGACATCCATCATGCCTGAGTGGCAGGATCCCTCCCACAGCTTTCAGGAGTATTTGGACACTGGAATGGATTCAGTTAGGGCTAAATCTTGCTTCCATTGAAGACAGCAGAGTGGATGGAGGAATCCTATCCAGCTCCTCCTGGTTGATTTCTGTAGGAATAGTGTGTAGCCCTGAAGGGGTCCTCATGAGATACAACAGCAGGAGAGATGCTTGGTCCTTACACGTGAATTCCAGGAAACATGAATATGCTGCCCTATGTTGCTCTTTCCAACCCTCATGCAACCTCCATCAGACTCCTGGCATGCCTGGCTGTACACTGGCAGATTGTAATGTGAGGGGAGGTGGATGGAAGAGTCTTGGAGATATCAACAGTTTCTTGGCATCTCTCAGTGTGAGCAGAGCAGCCACAGTCTCTGCAGTCACCTCATAGGGGCTGGAAGGAGCAGGGGTGACTTTCAGAGTGCAAATGGTGTTTGAACAAATGTTTGAACGAATTGTTGAGGGACTGAGCCAGCTGAACTTGCCCACAGCTGCTTTTGTCTTTCCCTGGGTGTGCTCCTTCAGACTGTGCTTCCCTTTGCAGGTGGTGAGCAAGGAACTGGTTTGCAAGTCATGCCTGACAAGGACCTTGAACAAGCTGGAGACCATGATGACCATTCTACAGGGAGAAACGACCCAGGGCACTGTGACACCAACTGGCATCGCTGACAACATCCTCAATATCACAGGTGAGTTTTGTTCTTGCAGGGACAGGTGACAGTTGACCAGATACTGCTGAGGGCACAGGTCTCCCTGTGCAAGGAGCTGGGCAGATGTCTGCTGAGAGCAGCTTTGTGGGCTTTCTCCTGTACCATTAGGAGTTTGGCCTTTTCAGGCTGTTAGGAGAATCACAGCTAACATTTGGAGTGTGGCACCCCAGTACTTTCTTCTGCTTGCACTTTTCTCAGGGTTGTCCTGGCTTTGGCAGCTGTCTCTGCAGACATTTAAATATGACAGTTGTCAATAAACTCACTAATCGTTCAGGGAAATCCCATTTTGTAAACAGTGAGTAACAGCTATGGCTTCCAGATGCTTGCCTTCCTGGTTGCAATCTGAAGGGTACCAAGCTTCACTGGGGCACCTGTGAACACTGGGTGGGAATTCCCACCTGGTTACCCTGGGAGGAAGCAGACACCTTGCTTGTACTCCTTGTTACGCGTTTCTGAGTGTTCTCCACTTCATAGTGCAAAAACATAGTAACATATGTTTGCTTTATCTATTCCTTCCCTGTTTCCCAATCTGCCATTCTAGTCACTATACAAGAGGAAAATAAAGCCTGTTGTGATCAAGTACTCACCACCAAACTTTGTAGATTAGCTGAGAGACTGCAGGAATTGCTGACAGCTCTATTTTTAGCTATGGGCTACTGAACACTTTGAGTGCAGAAGGTCACGTGCACAGTGTAGACTTACAGTGAGAAGACACTGAGGAAAGACTTGTCTGATTGTTTTGGGAAGGTATCAGATGTTATCTAGACTGTAGCAGTTATCTAGGCTATTTACCACTTCCTCTGTTTGCACCTTTATTTCTCTCCTGGCAGGTGACCTAATTCACCTTGTCAATACAGTTTCACAAGAGTCCAAGCCCCAGGAGCTGCTTGCTGATTCCCACAATTTGCTGCTAGCTCCCAAAGCCTACAACCTGTCTTCCAGCCTGATGCGCATCCTCATGAAGTCTCGGGTGCTGAATGAAGAGCCTCTTGAGCTGGTGGGAGGAGAAATTAAGGCCACAGGCAAGCGGTCTGATCCCTTTAACTTGCTTTGCTACGAAAACACACCAAACTGCCAGTTCTCCATCCCCCAGGCATTCAACACCACCCTTTCCAACCTGACGGATGTCATTCAAGTCATGTTCCAAGTGGACTCCAATCCTTTCCCTTTTGGTTACATCAGCAACTACACTGTGTCCACAAAGGTCGCCTCCATGGAGTTTCAGACACACAACGGGGTGCAGATCCCCATTGGGAGCCTGGACTCAGAGAAAGCCATCACTGTTATGGTGTCAAACAACACAGATGCTGACAATCTCTCTGCTGGCACTGAAGTCATCGAGGCAAGAACATCTGTGAACTTAATTGTGATTATGGAAAGCAACAACAGAGAAGCAGGGCTGCACTTCCAGCTCACTTACAGAGTCCTGAACGGTAGTGTGGACAGATCCAACTTTCTGTGCTCTTTGCTATTTCTTCCCCTGGGAGAGGAGGGCTGGGTGTTGCAGCAAAGGAGACCTCTGTCAAGAGGTAGCTGGTGTGGGAGGGGATGTCAGGTGTAGCCAGCAACCGCATGGTTGAGTTTCCATCTGTCGCAGGCATTATCCAGTTCCCAGTGTAATCCTTGCCTGTGGATTGTGGCATGGAGAAGCCTTTTGTTTTTCTCAGCCTTTCTGTTGAGCCACATCAACACCGGAGGGAGTTTATCCAGTCTGTGTCTTGGTCAGGTGTAGTGGTATCGTGAGTCTCTTCCTTAGGGGTCGTCTGAACTGCAGACTGAGAGGGTGCAATCTGGAAGAGCATCTCTCCTGGCTTTCTGCATTCCTGATACTCCTCCCTGAACATCCACTGCTGGTAACAGGCTTGTCATTGAGCTCTCCCTGTTTTTTAAAAGTACTTTTTGTTTTCCCTCCCCGTCCCCACACAGATCGCTACATCGCAAGCGAGCCTGAGCCATTCATTATGGCTTATCTCCATCACGAACCAGAGCCCAACGAGCACAACTGTAGTGCCTCTAAGAAAATCGGCCTGGATGCCCTGGCTGGAAGGGACCACAAGCTCTATACCTTCTTCACTTCACCCAGGTAAGAGAAGCCTCCCGTGTAGTACCTGTCACCCACATAGGCCTGTCCCGTGGATGTATGTGAGGGATGCTCAGGGCCTTGCCATGGTTCATACCAGGCTACTTTGCAGGGCTGGTGCTGCTGTAGCTATTCACAGTGCTCCTCTGTCCTCGGAGGAGGCAGCTCTCCCGGGCAGGGTGCTGCAAGCTGCCATTCCTGCACCCCTGTATTGGCACCTCTTCAACCCTGGCATTCCCTCCTTCCCAGATATCTGCCGCTGGTGCAGAAGGAGCTCAGTGCTCTGTGATTTGCCTTTCTGATCCAGGTGAGGGAGGGTTCCCCTTTTTAGAGCTGTAAATCCTGTTCCCTGTGAGTATCACAAGCCCTGATGATGAATCTCCCCACACTGCCCTTTTCTCTGCTCACTTGCCTGATACTTAGTGTAGTCTGATTGCTGCTTGTCCAAGCTTTCATCCTCCGTGCACTGCTGATCCCAGAGCTGCCCATCTTTACCGGGACTCTTTCTCCGAGGGACTCCCACTGACCTTTGCACATTCAGGGCTTGCTTCGTGCAGCTCATGAAACCATTTCCCAGAGCAAAGCACCACGCATTAGCCTAGTTCCTGATCTGCAGTGCAACCTGCATGAAAGCACCTCTGTCCTCAGAGCTCATCTTCCCAATGTGTGACAGGAGGAGAACACACTTTCCCTCCTGGGCTCCCGTATACCCTGCTTGCCTGCTGCGTGGCTCATTAAGCACTGCTGTTGTGTTGTTGGGTTTTGCAGCAAAGCTCTGTTCCTTTTATCAGAGCAGTCAATCTTGTGACTTCAGTTGCTGCCTTGCTGCCTTGCCTGGGAGCTTGTGTGTCCGTGCCTCGTGTTATTTATGAGCCATTCTGAGGCATTATCTGAGAAGAAAAGATAGGCAGCTTGGGAATAGGTGGGGCAAAAGTGGAGCCACTGTTGTGTAAGTTGATACAGCTTCCATGGCTTTTGATAACAGAATTTTCGAAGAGGGATTAATCGTCCTGATAAGCATATCTGCTCCCAGCCAAGAATCATAGAGTAGCTATGTAAGTGTTGTGTGGGTCAGTGGGACACAGGGAAGGGCAGGTGGGAGAGCTGTGCAAGGCTGCCAGCGCAGCAAAGGGGATGTGCAACATAGTGCTCCATGTGCTGAAAGATAAAGCAGAATTGAAGTGGCCTGTAGAACCCCAGAATGTAAATTACAGCACATTCACTGGGCTTTTCCTCCTCGTTGTGGGCTTACTTGTCTCTGCAGCAGGGTGCTTTCTGTGGGCACACATCCACCAGAACAGGATTAGCGCCCCTTCAGCAGGCGAGTTAATAATGACTCCTTGCTGTCTTTCCTTTCTCCAGAACGGATGACACCATCCAGAAATACTACTTCAACATCACGAACCATTTCAGCTGGTCCCCAGTGGAGGTGACTCTGGGGCTGTACACCTCCCTCTGCCAGTACTTCAGTGAGCAGGAGAAACGGTGGAAGACAGAAGGGATCATCCCACTGGAAGAGACCAGGCCAGACCAGGCTGTGTGCTTAACCCAGCACCTCACTGCCTTTGGAGCCAGTCTATTTGTCCCCCCAAACTCTGTCCAGTTCATCTTTCCTGTGAGTAAAACAAAGCAAAGCACTGTCACACAGAGCTGTGCAGTGTTACCACACACTGAACGGATTGTAGTCACCTAGAGGAAAGCCTTGGGCTCCCATTGACTTCACATTCAAGCTGGGTCGTGGTTGACTCGTGCCCAGCTGGCACAAGTACCTGAGAGTCTTTAGGAGCTCTGTCCTCTGATGGTGAATCCTGGCTGCTGCTGCTAAAAAGAGACCTTTGCAGATGGCTTTGGTCTCTACCTGGACACCTCGCAGTGTGTTCACCTCCTAGTGCGATGCCAAACACTCCTCCCAGCTGTCACCCAGCACTGTTTTCTCCCAGGGAGCTTGCACCCGGCAGCTGCTCCCTGCCTCCCAGGGGTGTTCAGGCTCTTCCTAGCTCGCTCTGTGTGACGTAAGTGGGAGCAGAGAGCTCTCGGCAGCTGCTACAGCAGCTTTGGCCAGCTGCTGCAGTATGCTGCACATGGCCTGTGCGGGGAGAGGTCTCTCTTTGCAGGTGGTGTCATGTTGGTGAACGATGGTAATAGCCAGGAAGGAGGCAGCGTGACTCCTGGGGAATGGAGGGGGGTCCTCCTGGGGAAGGAGAGTGCCTTTCAAGATACATCTTTTCTTCTAGGCTCCAGGTCCAGGTCTCAACTACATCGTTCTGCTGACATGTGCCGTCTGCTTTGTGACCTACTCGGTGGCTGCACTGATAGTGCACAAGTTGGACATGATTGACATTAACCGAGTAGGGGTGATACCCTTCTGTGGGAAGAACGGGCTGTACAAATACGAGATCCTGGTGAAAACTGGCTGGGGCAGAGGATCAGGTTAGTCCCCAGTCTATTCCTGTGCTTGATTCCTAGTGTGACATCTGTGTGGTTCCCCTGAGATCTCACCTCAGCACATCATGCACCAAATGTTCCCCTGCAGGGCCCAGAGTTGGTGTTTGAAGCAGCACTGAGCAGGCAGTCGGTTCAGGGCTTCCCACAGCATTCACAGTTGTTATTGTGTGATGATGGGGCAGGTCAACAGCTGTGGAGAAGAGCGTACTGCCCCACTCCTTGCTGTTGGGGTGGGACAAGCAACTCCTGCTGGAAGGAACCACCCAGTACAGCAGTACGCCCAGCCTGCTTTCCCTGGCTGGGCTGTGGTTGCAGGAGCAGCCCAGAGGCAGTGATTGTTCCTCACTTCTGACCCTCTCCTGCAGAAGCATCCAGGCCTTGTGGGCCCTTTAGGTGGACCATTTTGCTGTCCTCCAGCATCCGTCACTTGTTCTGCCACCTGAATCTTTCCCAGCGGCATGAAGGCAGAAAGCTTGGCTTTCTGATCCACGGCTGGGTTTGTAGCTAGAACTGCCAGAAACATCACCCTGGACTTGGAAATCCAGGCAGCTGGGATGTGGAAGCTCTAAGCAAGAACAGATTTGGAGTGCCACCATGTCACCGCCAGAAACATGCTGCCATTGATCTTAGTGTAACCACTGGCAGCAGCTTTCTCCTGAAGCTCTCCCCCAGGACCATCCAGGTTGAGCAGGTAGACCAAGGAGCATCTGGCAAATGGTACCGGAGAGAAGTCAAAGAAAACAAGTCTTTCAGCTACTTGGTGGAAAAAACATCCAGAATAAACATCTCCTCCCATTAGGGTGTTAGCAAGGCAAGGAATGTCAGAATAAGTCCCCTCCAGAGAGGAAAACCTTGAGCATGCCAAAGTCCATGCACCAAGCCAAACTGAGCAGCTGCCCTCCAGGCTGTAACACAATCCCTGGGTGTGAGATGGCTCTTGAGCACATTCCTTCCTCCCCAGCCTCCAGGTGGCCCTTCTGAAGGGTCATTGCATCTGGTACCAGGTCACTGACAGGAAGGCAGGGCTGCGAAACAGCTCCACCTTGGGTGGACTTCCCTAACTGAACCCATCAACTCTGGCAGGTACCACGGCCCATGTGGGGATCGCCCTGTACGGTGTAGACAGTAAAAGTGGTCACAGACACCTGGATGGAGAAAACGCCTTCCACCGCAACAGCCTCGATGTGTTTCAGATCGCAACAGAACGAAGTCTGGGGAGCATCTGGCGCATCCGCATTTGGCACGACAATAAAGGTGAGATGTGAGGGGGCACATGGGGCTGAGACAGCCATCACAGGTCACAACCGGGCTCTGGGCCAGGAGTCTGGACTAAGCCTGATGGGAGACCGTGGTGACCCACTGGCTTGGGGGAAGATTACTGGGGAGGGGGACGTGGAGTCTCCATCACAGGGAAGTGTGAAAACTGGTCAGCTGTCATCCCATACACATACGGTGCAACGTGCTGTGCACTGTGGCAGCGTCTGTAAATGTCTGTACAGCCCAGGAGGTGACCTGGCTGTGCCAAGCGTTTTGCTTGGGTACCTGCGTTTCCTATCGATGAAGGTAGTGTCATGGGGTAACTTCTGCTGTCACACTGACGGGCGCTTGTGCTGCCCTCTCACCTTTGCAGCTTCACGCAGGGAATGTCTGACATGAAACACATTTCTTCATCTCTTAACTTTTAGGACTCAGCCCCTCTTGGTACCTGCAGCACGTCATAGTCCGGGACCTGCAGAGCAGCAAGAGCTACTTCTTCCTGGTGAATGACTGGCTGTCGGTGGAGAGTGAAGAGAACGATGGCATGGTGGAGAAGGAGGTTTATGCTGCCAGTGAGTGCTCAGCCCCTGGGGTGTGGGGCTGGGATGGCTGAGCAGCGTGGCAGTTCTTACCGTGTTGGGGAAGGGCCCTCGCAGCAAGAGACTGCAGAGAGCCCATAGAGCCTGCACACTGGCTCCTCCACGCTGCACTGATGTCTTGCACAGCCAGGTGCTCTGCTGGGTCCTTTGTGCCAGAGGACAAGGCGTAGCAGGGACCCAGCTGTGCAGGAGGGGCCATATAGATGCAGCATGGATAGTTCCTTCAACATCAGTCTGCAAGGAGGACCGCGGCAGGCCCAGCCGGGTCCCCTCTGCGGTGCAGCTGGCCCTGAGAGCCTCTCTCTTTTTGTGCTCAGGTGAGACAGAGCTGAGGAGCTTCTCCCGGATCTTCATAGCAGAGCTGCAGCGAGGTTTCTTTGAGAAGCATGTCTGGCTCTCCATGTGGGACCGCCCGCCCCGCAGCCGCTTCACCCGTGTCCAGAGAGCCACCTGCTGCTCCCTCCTCATCTTCCTCTTCCTCTGTGCCAATGCTGTGTGGTACGGCGTGGTGGGGAACGTACACCTCAGGTGCGCTGTGTCCCTTGGTGCTCTGGCCACTCCCTTACCTCTTCAGGGTCCCTCCTGCACTTCCCATTACGTAGGGCAGGACAGACCTTATGTCTGCTGGGAACAGGCGACTTGCTTGTGGCCCTGAGTCTGCCCTTCCCCTTCCAAAGAATGTGGGACCAGGAGATGGATGGTGGACAACCAAAGACAATCAGCAGTTTTCCCCCTTACCTGGTTTTGCCGTGTCATCTGTTAGTGTAGCCCATGCCCATTTCTTTCTGTACACATCTGAAAAACCCAGCTGTGCAGTTTTGTCTCACTGCTTGCTTAGCTGGCAGCCCTGAGTGCTCTGCTAACACCAGTGTCTGATCTCTCTTAATTCTTTCCAGCAATGGGGCAGTTTCTAACCTGATCCCTGTTAACGTGGACACAGTGGCTGTTGGTCTGGTGTCCAGCGTGGTGGTCTACCCTCTCTACCTGGTCATTTTATTTCTCTTCCGGATGGCTCGTGGCAAGGTAACGAGAAGTAGTTGCAGGCTGCCCAGGTGGCTGTAATGCCACCGAGTTTGCTTTTCTGAGGCTAGATTCTGCCCTTTGTGGTACATCACTTTTCCAGGTAGTCTCTGCATTTTTCCAGTTGTGCCTCTGTGCTGCCCTGCACCATGGCCAGACCCTTGGCAAGCCTCTGCCTTCCCTCTTGAGCTGGGAGCAATCCCTGACCTTAGGGACAGATCACTGCCTGGACTCCAACAGTGCCCAGACAGAGACCAAAAGGGCAGATTTTAAAAGCTGCCTAGGCACTTACTCTCTCTTGGTTTCAGTATGTGATAGGTACCCAAATGCAGTGTAAAGGTATGACTCTTTGCTGTATTGGCGGGAGTTTGAGAGATGCTCAGTAGAGCATTTCTAATGAAATGTCTACCCTGGGTACAAATTCAGCTGTCTGAGCAGAGCTGTGGTTAGGCAGCTGTGAAGGGATTAGCTGGGGATTTAATGACTAGTTAGGCACAATTAGCAGCCCCATTAAATACTGCAGCCGGCTGCTCAGTGACTGATGAGCAGCAAATGTCCCTGATATTTCTTGTTCCTGTAAGCACCTCTTGCTTTGCAGGAGGTTGCAAACTCATGTGGCTTCCTGAGGACTTGTACCTGAGCAGCCTAGATGGCACTGGGCTGCGGTACCTGTGGGCACAAGTGCCGAAGGTGCCTGTGGGGCAGTGGAGGACGTGCATGTGCCTGTTCTCAGCTCCCCTGGGTGGGCCGGGGGTCCCCCAGCCCTGCCTGTGCAAGTGTGGAGCTCCCCAGCAGAGTAGCGAGCTGATGAGATCTGCTGAGCAGCAGGGCTCCGAACCACTGTGACATTGTCACCTCCACCCCTCCCTTTTCTGCTCAAGCCTTCCTGTCTCCTGCAGGTCTCCATCAACCACACCCTGACTCACTCAGACCAGCAGTCCTTGGAGATCGACAACTACCTGGACTCCTCAATCCTTGACAGCTCCTTCCCCACCTTCCCTGGGCTCCAGGCAGAGGTAACCTGCTTTTCACCCAAAAGCTGGGCAGGCTGTGTGCGCCCCTGTACGGACCCAGTGTCCATCCACAGCTGTCGGTGCAAGAGCTGATGCACTCGAGTGCTTCTGGCAGATACTGGTGATGGGGGAGAGCCTCAGCCCTTCGTCTCTCACCTGCATCTCTGCCCAGGGCAGTCCTGGGTACCGAGCACAAGCTGTCTCCAGCGACTGCTCTGTGTCTGTGAGCATGGGGATTCCCAGCGTGCCTGGGCGCTACCTCTGGAGGAGAGCAGGCTCCCGGAGGCGTGGACCCAGGGCTAGCAGCAGCTCAGGCTCCAGGTTCCCAGTGATTGCTGATGTTAATAACCTGTTGTTTTAACCAGCCACAAAACAGTGTCATGTGCCTGAAATGCTTCTGCTTCCTCCACAGGCCTTCTCTGAGCAAACCAAAACAGATCTCTTCTTGGAGGACTCCAAAAGGTAAGTAGGTTTCTGAGGATGGAGCGAGTAGTTTAGTGTAGTTCACTGCTCTGGTAGACTGGGGTTGTGCTGTTGCCCTTCTAGACAGTTCCCTACACACTAGCACAATTGCTTTTCTCATGCTTCCCATTTGCCCTGCATACCTAATTGCACCCATTCCTCTCTTTTCCTGCAGCCTCGTGCGGTGGCCCTCTAGCGAGGCCCTGCTCAGCTGGCCAGACCTCCTCAGCGACCCCTCCATCATGGGCAACACCATCCAGAAGCTGAAGAGGGGCCGGGCCAGCCGCCACCTTGGACTCGAGGCCCCATTGGCAACTGAGGAGGACAGCTTGTCGCTTGGTGTTCACCAGGGACAACCTCGATATTTCTCTGCCTCAGGTGGGTGTGTGAGTAGCAATGGCTCAGTTGCTGTGCCAGGGTTTGAATGCCCCAGGGAAGTGCAGAAGGAGCAGTCTGGTCCCTACGAGCCCTGGCTTAACCCTGGAGAAGACAGAATAGCCAAACCTGCCACCATCACCACTGGCTTCAAATTGAAAGGCAGAGGAGGAGGGTTGTATTTTCTTAATGGGAAATCCAGTCTGGCAAAGCAGAAAGCCCGCTGTAGATCAGTCTGAAGTGAGTGGTCACCACTCCGTCAGCAGACTGGGAGCAAGGAGAGATGCGTTCCCATGGGATCTGAACGTTACAAAGCAACCAATGCTTCTTCACTGGTTATGAAGCCACAGTGTGTCTCTGAACCTCTGTAAATGGCTGGAGAAGGAGAAGAGCTTGGCCTCCTGTACCAGTAGTTTCATTTCAGGCTCTGCAGCCAAGCTGGGGATAGACAGGAGCTAGAAGACAGGGATGAGAGGAGGGCTGTCCCATGAAGAAGGACCTCACCCTGGCCCTCCTTCTCCCCAGTTCCATCAATGTGGCTGAGCCGGAGCAGTACAGACCCATCCCCTGGTGCAGCGCTGGGTGCTGTGCTCCTGCCAAAGCTGTTTGCACACTCTCTTTCCCCAGATGAGGATCTGATCCGGCAGATCCTGGCAGATGGAGCTAGTGGCATCTCCCACTCCCAGGACCTAGGGCCGTACATGAGGGCTGAAACAGATCTGATCTCAGG